>NC_056734.1:256805789-256993289 GCF_019279795.1 Protopterus annectens
ACACATCTTTGGATATCTCTCTGTGCACCCCTCTGACTCATTCATGGAAGCATCACAGACACTCTCAAGTCTCTGTCACTATGAGACATATTTGTTTTGAATGAATGTTTTCATTTTTTTTCTTAATAAACATTCATTCTCAGTCTAAACACAATTCATGATGCCCGATTTGCCCATAAATCTAACCCCAAAAATTCTGGCACTCCATCAATAGAGTTTTACACCCTGGTAAACCTACGATCCCCAGTCCCTATCCTAACAATACACCCCAAGAAACTGCCACCTTACTTAATACCCACTTTATTGAATCAATTCAAAAACTAACCCAAACATGTCAAAGTAAAAACCTCTCTCATAACACACTTGCTACCAGCAAGACCAGCCCTTTCTCTTTCAACCCTCTTTCCACTGCTTACATAAAGTCCCTTCTACTGAAACTAAAACCATGCTATCCCTCTACTGGCAATCTCCCTCCACTGTTCTTGAAGCTTGCAGCCCACTCTATTGCCTACCCTGTCTCTATCCTTGTAAACAGATCTATCCAAGAAGCCACTGTCCCTGATATCTGGAAATCTTTCAACACTATACCACTTCACAAAGGAGGTAACTCCACATATCCATCAAACTACAGACTCATTGCCATTCTCCATCCACTCTCCAAAATACTTGATAAAAACTTCTTAAATACCTAATAAATGAAAAATTTCTGACCCCTTCTCAACATGGCTTCATGCCTAATCACAGCACCTCCACTGCCTCCCTATCATTCTGTTGCTGAAGCCAGGGACAAAAATCTTCTTGTATCTTCCCTCTTTCTTGACCTCTCTAAAGCTTTTGGTACTGTCTCTTATGCCAAGCTAATTTCTGAAGTAACTGATCTTAACCTTTCCCCCTCTACTGTTCAGTGGTTCTCAAGCTATCTCTCAAACAGGCTGCAGTCTGTGTGATGGCAATCCACCTGTTCTCCTCTCCTACCTATCCACACTGGTGTCCCTCAAAGCTCAATCCTTAGTCCTCTCCTCTTCAATATCTTCACTAATAAACTTTACTCCTCCTGCACCACCTCCTTCCTCATACAATACGCCGACAACTCTACTCTCACCTCTTTCTCTGATAACATTACTAACCTTCTTTCCATCACCCATAACTCTTTTTCATTTGTAGAAAAAGGGCTAGCTGACCACCAACTCATACTTAACCCTAAAAAGGCTAAGCTCCTATTATTTCTTCTCAAATATCTCTCCCACCACAAATCTACCTTTATCATCTCTTCTCTTGATAGCACCCTTACCAAAGCAGAACCTCACGCCAAGCTACTTGGTACTATAATTGATGACCAGCTAAAATTTGACATGCATATACAACACTGTATTAAAAAAAAATAACAAGTAACTACTGAGTCCAAAATCTTGAAAGTTCAAAATACTGAAAACTCAAAATACTGAGTTTCATAATATCAAAAAAAAAAAACAATGTACACCAACATTTACAATATTCCAGCACAACTACATAACAAAACATATTATTCTTCTCCAAGATTGCAATCCACAGAGGAAAATGGAAAAATTACCATTACGTGTTTCATGACTGCCTGTTGTAACCTTAGTCATGCTCCCTTTTAATTTGCTATACAACAAAACTCCTCTCAGTGTAGTAAAGTGCAATATTAGAGTTGATATATTTATGTAGAAGGGGGTATAGGGAGCACAGCCCCCCACATGAGGGTGCTAATATTTGGAGTAAACTAATATGCTTTGTCTGTTATTTATTTCTCTATGTACTTCTGGTGGAGTATGGTAAGTGTTAGTATCCTGTAGTTTTTTTCGATATTATAAAATTCAACATTTTGAGTTTTCATTATTATGAACTTTCAAGACTTTGGACTCAGTATTTTGAATTTCGAGATTATGAGCTTTCAAGATTTAGAAGTAGACCTTACAAAGACACACCTGGTCATTTTAATTTTCTTGAGCTCTTTCTTTACACTTAAAATTTCTAAGTATAATTTTCACATTTCTGTCAGCATTTATTTCATTATCACACATCATTAATATTGCTTTATTTATTGTTTTAACCCAACACTTTTCTCATGTATTGTAAAGGATGACCACCACATAACAATCCAAAATATCAAAAGTTTAATGAAAAACAAGAAAGGCAGTGAACAAATACAATTAATACGGTTGTAACGGTAGTTGTCAGAGCTATTAAAGCAAAATCAAAAATGGTTAAGCTCTTTCATCCTGCTGTGATAGGACTTCTTCAGAACCATTAAAAAGATGCAAAGCCTAGTATTTGTAATGTGTTGAGTGATGACTCATGACACTTCAACGTAAAACAGACAAATAATTGAATGAGAATAATTAAATTCATGCATAAATGGCCATAGTCAGTTGACTCTAAAACAATCTCATATCACAATTTAAAAATATATATATATTTATATATATATATATATATATATATATATATATATATATATATATTATATTATATGACAAAAACATCCACATGTGTAAAGTGTACAAAGTAAAATCCAATCAAATCAAACCCAAATAAAAAACATTTACTCTCATAATTTGGCTGCACTAATTTTAACTAAAGGTAAAACTGATGTATATTCATTCAACCATGGATGAGTGGTTGCATTTAATTTTAAATGCCTATACAATTCTTGATACTCAATTTTTGTTTCGGAAGAACCACCCCTGACACTGAGTGGTACAATTTCTAATAATCCAAATAAAAAGCATAGTTACTGCAGTATGTTTAAACAAATAATTATTGGGATTTTGTCTAGAAATAGTGTAATTATGCTCATAAATTCTTTTACAGAATGTTATCTCTGTTTTCCCTACATAAAATCCCTCACACTCTGAACTTGCTGCTATATTGATAAGTCTTTTAATCCTGCACTTACAATTTGCCAAGTGGACCTTAGCATGAGGGCAGTTTGACAAAGTGATGGCATCTTTCTCCAGGATATGTGGACACTGACTGCAAGTCCAACACCTCTTTGTACCTTTGGTGATCATTGGGGGTTGCAAGAGTTGTGGTGCCCAAGAATTGGTTTAATGCTTCTTCCAACCTTATAAATAAAGGCGAGGGGTTCACCCAAGGTCTTGCATATGTCATTGCCAGCTTTACAAATATTCAAAATTTTAACAAATACATTTTTAACTTTCTTGGAATAAGAATTATGTGTAACAACCAAGGAGTTAATAAACTTTTATTGTGGCTATTTTGAGATGTACAAGTGGTTTTTGCATCACAATCCATAACTGTGTCAGCCCCAACTCAAGGCTTAAGTATTATACCTCATTCCTTAGATATTTCATCTTTGAGTTCAGCCAACCACTTGACAGGATGTTCTCTCTCAAGGAACATATTGATCAGTTTATTTGTTTCAATCTGAATAAGGTCATTGCCATTGTCTTTATTTCTTTAACATTCCTCCCCATCCTCAGAGGTCATTGTAACTTGTATTGGGCTGGGACTGTGTGATCATTATTTCTTTAACTTTCCTCATATACTTCAGAGTTGAGCACATAGGGGCAATATAACTTGTATAGAAGCACTGAACTGTCTCTAGAAGTAACATATTGGAAACATGATTATAAACATTTTTTTTCAGTTTCTCACAATCAAGAGTCTCATGCATATAGAAGTAGCTTTCTTTTGGGAGGGTCTATACTATATCAGTGAACGCTTAACATAGCAAATGCTGTATAATCGACCTTAATATGATGAAACACCAAAATACCAAACACACAGAACTGAAATTTGTTTTTCCAGGAAAAAAAAATCACTGCTCCATACAAAAAAAAAAAAAAAAAACACAAAGTAAAGTGGGGGGCTTCACCCCCCACCCCCCGATGACACCTCCCCTACTTAAATATACCAACTCCGAGATTGCACCACAATGGAGGAAATATCGAAGTCTTGAAAACGGCCCAGTGATATTTTTCCCTGGGAAAAAGATCACTGTTCCGTGCTTTCAAGATTTCACAATTTCGAGTAAAGAGGGTTGATTAAAAAGCGTTCGCTATTTTAAGTGCTCACTGATTTAATCGGAACCTTTTTGGGAGAACTGTTTATATACATCTGGCAGCAAATATGTTTTGTTCTATTTGTTGTTTTTTTTAATCTGTTTTGTCTCAGTTTGACATCAGAAGGTGTTTGTCTTTTGTGAGGATAGGAGGTGAAGAGGCATGCTTTATATAATCATGACAGCAGCAGCCCTGAAATATGACTGTGGGCATTTGTGCCTTAAATTTAATCACAGTTTAGCACCAGAAGGCGATGCACAAAGTTACTTCCTATTTTGAGGTGGGGGTAGAGGGTGGTACCATTCCCAGACATGATATTTGCATCCTCAGAAGCATTTCTTATCTCAGTTTATTGTGAACAGATGTTTGGTTATCTTTGAGCATCACAAGTTGGATAAAACGTATTTCTTCCCTAAAATAAAAAAATAGGGTTTAATTTATTTTCCACACGCCTGATTTTTGGTCAGACCATCATTGTAATAAATGGGGGTTTATATTAGAACATTGAAGTATTACTACATCGAATGTTCTAATATCGAACCATTTCACTTGAAACACCACAACATCAAACACTCAGAACAGCAAATTTTTTTCCCAGGGAAAAAGTTTTCTGTTCTAACAAACATACATACAACACAAGCACACCAAAATACATAATCCACACACATACACTTCACAAAACCCTACACTAAACCATACATACACTACTAGCTATCCACTTACCTTAACCGAACCCTAACCCTAAGGTCCATAACTACCGCACACTCACCTTACCCGCTCCCTATCCCTAAAGTCCTATTGCACAGTCACCTTACCCGCTCCCTAACCCTAAGGTCCCTATCGCACACTCACCTTCGTTCGCACACTTACCTTAACCTGGTCCATAACCTTCGCTCCACAGTCAAGGAAATAGCAAAGCTGCAGAAACGGCCCACCGAATACTTTCCCTAGGACAGTATTTAATATTCTGCAGCTTTGCTATATTCAGCGTTCGATGCAAAGGGTTCGATATTCGTACATTCGAAGTAGTAACCAAAATTAATGAGTGTCAATGCAAATTAAAATCTTATAACCACAACAAAACGCACTGCAGGAGTAAAGCCAAACACCGTTCTTCCAACCTTGAATAAAATCAAATATTTAATGAATAACTAACAACATAAAACGCTTAACGAATCACCTCATTTTTCATCTAATCAACAGACATCAGACAAACATATAATAATGACATCACTTATATACTGTCACAAATATTTAAATTGACCAATAGCTTCTAAGTTTTACAGCTCATTAATATGTAAACATACCTCTCTAATACTGGCAATAATCAACATACTATATGAATCCCACAGAATTCAAAGCTTTATTTTCTTCTTTTATATTTTATATTTTGTATCCTCACCAATAGTGGATATCTATATCTTGTTGATCCCACCATATGAATTCACTTTGATTAAATTCTAAATGTATAAAACAACTCTGAAATAACTCTAATCTATATAAACTATGGTACAATGATTTTCCAAGTTTATTTAGATTAGAGTTATATAAATAAACAATAAACAAATTCAGAGTATCAAATGAAAATAAAGGAACACCAGGCATCACACTTTTGGCTACAACAGACAGTGAGGTACATCATATAATTGTATGATCTATAGAATTTTTTCTTATTTTTTTTCTTTATTTACTTTTTCTTCACAAGGTTAGTCACACTAGGCCAGTGTCCTCTTTTCAGGGGTAACCTGAGGTGGTATTCATACTGACTAGGAGTAATTAGGCCTGTGCACTACAGATCTTGACCTACTGTTTTTTAGATAAATACTGTGGGGCCATCTGCATCCACCTGAGCTACTGTCAACTCAGCAAGATGGGACTTCTACTTAATGTGTCATCTAAAGGAAGGAGCACTCAGAACTGCAGCTCCCACCTCTCTTTATTCTGTACAGTGGTGTGGGGCTAAGTTCCACAGCCTTCTAATTTTCCAGCCTCAAAAGCAAGAGTATTACGTGTTAGAATCCTGACACATTTTCAGAGTTATCAGATAGTTTTCAGACTTTGGGTTGAGCATCTGTGGCATTAGATGGTGACTGGAATGTGGTTTGATCTGTAGTGTTAGAAAAGTCACATAGACCAATTATGGATTCTTATATGAATGGGCATGGTCAGCCACAGAAAAAATATCATGAAGGAAATGCTTGTGGAATGCTGAATTAAAAATCCGCAAGAAAAACAAATTTTTTCCATGTATATATCACATATGCATAATGTGGCCACAAGAATCAATACATGGTTAATAACCCTTGATATTGTTAAACACACAACACAGATAAAGTATAAATTGTATCAGCCAACTCCACAGCCTGACTACTCAGCAGGTGACCCAAGTTCCATTAATGGCTTGGGCAAGAGTAGTAGTTGGCCAGGAATGGTGGGAGTGAGAGATGGCTGCAAGCTCACCTATCCTGGGGAGAGGGAGGCAGTTCTGGCTCGTCACACAGGTGACACCTAGTAAAAGCACTAGGTGCTACACCCAGTGGAGTCTGAGGCTGCTGAGACTGCACTATTGAAGTGCAGTCACACTAGAAGGAAGAACTTAGGGTGTGGAGGCACACCTCCCCCATGAGAAAGCAACAGAACAGCTTTGAATAGCTAGCATAGGGATAGCTGTGGTGGAGTGTGTGGGGTCCCACTGCAAGATGGTAGGCTGTTCTCCAGGATCAGCAAGATAGCCTGCTATCTACCATTTGACTCTTATTTGATAATAAAGGGCCTAGTCTGGGAATGCACAGCTGCAGTTTTCCCAGAATGAATGGGCTGACTGGATGCAAATAGGGGGAGTTGTTAGAAAAGATCCAGGGGAATACAAACAAAAAATAAAATAAAAAGTGTAGCTTATGTCCATATTCAGATATTTCATTGATATTATCACCTACATCAGATTATGAGAAAAATCTAAGATGTTATAACAGGAACTGTTTGCATACTTATTTGTAGATGGTATATGGTATAAGAGAAAGATGAGATCCTAAAAAAAAGAATATTTGGAAAATAATAATGCCCCAGAGGTTTCACATGGGTGGGAGGGACTCCTTTAAGATGTGTGTATCTGGTAAATTACAGATACTGAGATTTTCAAAAAATAATCGCATATGAATGGTTAGTGTAATTTGATAAGCAGTTATCACATATATATATATATATATATATATATATATATATATATATATATATATATATATATATATATATATATATATATATAATTATTATTACTCTTTTATTTTTGAAAAGTGTATACAGATATGGGAAATGAAAAAGATTAAAATAAAAAAAAAATAGTAGAAGTGATGATGATATGCAGGTATATATCAGAATAACATCAATTTTATGAAGGATGGTAAGACAGGTAAACCACTTACAATGTAAATAAGATGAGTATCATATTAATATATTAAAGATATGACACAAAGCGTGGTATGTTATTACAGATGAATAAGATATTATTTTAGTATTTTCACAATAGTTTTCTAAATTATGGAATTCCATCTGGGCTAACAATGATGAAATTATTACCAGTAAGATAAAATGCAGTGAAATTAAGCTATGTATTTGTTCCACCTGCTTTAAAAGTAAAGGTGCAGAAAGCTTGAGGAAAAAGAAATCTCCTTGTTAAGATTAGTATACAGTTGATTGCCATTATGTATACAAAGAAACTGTAGCATCCTCTCACCTGCAGGTCTTGAACTGCAGAACTATTCAAGGCCAGGGTAAGCAATCTTATTTTCAATGAGACAGGAAAAATTGTATTAATAAAGATTTTAACTGTGATAAGCCATAAGCAATGATGTCTGCATTAACTAATTATCGAATTGTATAGCTAGATACAGAGACAGATAAAAATACAGATAAATACATATATAGATATAAGGGCAGTTTGTTAGAAATTGACAGTCAGACCTTCAGGTCCCTCACACACCTATTCAAAGTAGGTACCTTCCTCCAGTGGTACATTATATTTTGGGATGTCTTCACTAAGGCAAGGAGCTCAAAGAATGAGTCATAATAATTTCTCATGAATAAAATGGCATCCTTACTGAGATATTCAACTATCTACACTGCTAAAAGAAATAGAGTTTCTCATGATGTTACCCTTGAGATTGTGGAGTGATATAGAACATTACTGTTACAGATTTATCGACTAGTACTTCTGATTCAGACCCAGTTACATAATGACTATTTTCTCATACATTTTCTCCCTGAAGTGCCTGCACTTATCTCTCACATCATTTCCTATTTACCATACGTCATGCATACACATACACACATACACATACATACATACACATACATACATACATACACATGCATACACATACATACATATATACACATACATGCATACACATACATACGTACACACATGCATACACATACATACATGCATACATACATACACATACATACATACATATACATACACATACACACATACACATACATACATACATACACATACATACATACATACACATGCATACACATACATACATATATACACATACATGCATACACATACATACGTACACACATGCATACACATACATACATGCATACATACATACACATACATACATACATATACATACACATACACACATACACATACATACATACACATACATACATACATACACATGCATACACATACATACATATATACACATACATGCATACATATACATACATACACATACATGCATGCACATACATACACATACATACACATACATACGTACACACATGCATACACATACATACATGCATACATACATACACATACATACATACATATACATACACATACATACGTACACATACATGCATACACATACATACATGCACATACATACATACCTACATACATATACATATATATATATATATATATATATATATATATATATATATATATGTACAGATTGGAAGAAAAGGGCATGTCAGCTCCTTGATGGTCACCCTTCAGATCAGGAGGCTTCAGGTATGTTATATGCATATTTCTGTATGTGCATGTTTGTCCATTGCTCTTATGATGATCTGTAGAAGGGTATCAACATGTTTGTCTGTCATTATATTCCTTTGGAATGTACAGTGTACTACTGTCAAACCAAGAAGTGATGTTGGATTTCTTAGAGTGAAACAAGGCATTTCTACAGGTAGACACATTATGCATGAAGGCATATATTGGCATATTTTGGGTATTAATATTTTGGTATTGTATTACTTTTACAGTTTATGTTGTCTCCGTCCACACGTACCTGTCACACTGATGTATACTGATACCAACCATACAAAGGGTATATTGGTACATGCTCTTAATGCAGTGCATGATACTGTGGCATCAATGTTTTTGGCTATGAGTGATGCTACAAATACGCAGGACACAACAGTTACAGACAGCACAAGCTCAGTGTTACATATGTCATGCTTTTACTGAACTTGTTATAGCCACTATGGTGTCATGCATACTGCAGGTGAAGTATGTGAACACTGTACCTAACATCTCCACTGCTAATGTCCATTGGAACACCAACAGTGGTTTTGATATCACATGATCCTCTGAACTTGATGGTTTGGATATACAGGTTGATATACTGGTAGTTTTTGAACATGTGAGGAGATAGCTGTCCCTAGTGCAAAAATAGCAGACTGTCCTCACTTCCTTGTTATATACGAAAAATGAAAAATAAAAACTTTTAAGCTTATACTTATAAGCAACAGTAATAACTAGTCCAAACCTTCACATGTTGACTCCTCTTCTTTAAAAGTACTGAAGGAAAACTCAAGCAGACTTAGTCACCGGAATAACCCCACTGTTATTTATGATAAGCTGTTTCATTCACCAACTGGACTTTTCTTTTAATTAACAAATTTACTTGTTGAAAACTAAATCAACCGTTAATTAACAGATTTATCTGTTGAAAACTAAATATATATATATATATATATATATATATATATATATATATATATATATATGATGAAAAGAAAGAGGATCAAAAATCATGGCTGACAAAGTCATGAATGATAATGAGCCAAAACTAACTCATGATAGGCGAGCCAACCACTATAAGCTAACCTGATGTTAACAAAAGCTACCTCACAGGTCCCCATGGACAGGCCACAACAACAGAGCCAAAAAGCAAGGACAATCCTGAAGTCAGAGGCACTGGGATATGCTCTCTATGTCAGTAATACAGAAAGATCATGTGCTAATGTTAAAAAAGGTTAAGTCACCACATACCCTAGCCAGGGAGGAACACAGGTGGCAAAAATGAATATATCCAATCAAATGGAGAAGTTTACCAAAAATGGAATATAAAAAATAATATGCACAAGAAAATAACCAAACTGTAAATGTATGGCTCAAGCCCTGAATCCAGACCAAGCCAGGAGTACAAATAATGACCAATCATTACAAAAAAGATTCTCATAGTAAGACCCAAAATAGCCAGTCTGAGAAATAAAATGATAAATAGGCCAGTGCTGAAACAGTAGTCGGTGGTAAGCATAAAAAAACACACACAAAACAACAAGTTCAAGCCAAAAGGAATCAAATGGACCATGATACCAGACCCCACGTTTCCTAAAAATCAATATTTATTTATTTATTTATTTATTTGCAGTTGGTTTACCAGGATAGTCCATTGGGCCAAAAGAACCCGTTTTCAATGGTGTCCTGGGGAGAAAAGCTCCAATATAGACAAAAAATTAGGTACATACATTAACTACAAGATAATTATACAGAGTAGAGATAAAAATTAATACATTTAGGCTTGAATTTGAGAAAACATTCAAAGATGGGGAGAAAAACTGTGATATAGACAGAATTAAGTAGATGCTATAAACTACAAGACAATTATACAGAGTAGAGGTAAAACATTAATACATTTAGGCATAAATTAGAGAAACATTCAGAAATAAGAACAGTATTGAGATATGCAATCAGGGGAGTTATTAAAGAAGAAGCTCAGAGGGTCTTTGTTAAATAACTATAGTGTGGAAACATAAGCTTTAGTAGGATGAGTGTGAGGGGAGATGGAATGTTCCAGATCTATGAGGGGAGGGAGCAAGAACAATCCCATTGGGATATTAGATATGTATGAAGTGATTTTTTGAACATGTATTTGTTAGTAATAGTACGAATGGATGGAGGAAGTGAGTTCCATAGTCGGGCAAGGTTAAAAGATAGTAAGTGTTTGCCTGGGGGATGACATGGTTTATGTACTATTAATAGATTTTGGTTGTTAGACCTTAAGACTCTGTTTGGTAGGTGCATTCTGAAGGCAGAAGACAGGGAGGGACAAAGAGAAGGACTGGAAATGAGCTTATGAGCGAAAGTCAACTGAATATATGTAAGCTGGTTTGGTAATTCAAGCCAGTTTAATTTTTGAAGGGAAGAACAATGGTGGGTTGAGGACCTGTGGCTGTTAGCGAATTTGGCTATTTTGTTATAGCAGGAAGAAAGTTGTTTTTTTAAGGAGGCCTGAAGATTAGTCAGTAATGGAGCACCATAGAGAAGGGAGGGAATGAGAAAAGAGGAAGCGAGTGCGATTTTGGAGGAATTTGTAAGGTATTGGTTCTGACGGTAGAGCATGCCTAGTTTTTGATGTTTTTTTTTTATATTTAGTAGTAGATGGGAATTGTAACTAAGTCTATTGTCAATTTGTACTCCTAATAGCTTAGTTTCAGAGACTAGATCTAGGGGTGTGTTATTTAGGCTGGTAATTGTGAAGGAGTTGGTATTGAAGGAGGTAGCTTTGGAAGGGGTGAAAACCATAAGTTTTGTTTTGGAGGCATTGAGTGCTAAGTGGTTTATTTTCATCCAGTGTTCAGTTATTGAAAAGGCTTGCTGAGTAAGTTTTTGGAGCAGTGAGGGGGAGATGGCAGAGCAGATAATTGTAGAGTCATCTGCATATTGAATGATGTTTGCAAAAGGGATAGATTGATGAAAGTCATTGACAAATATATTGAAGAGGAGGGGGCCCAGAATAGATCCTTGGGGAACACCAGTGGGGGTGCTAATGAATGGGGAAGTAGCCTTCTTCCATCTGACTGCTTGGTGTCTATTTGACAGATAGCTAGAAAACCAATTTATGGAAGAGGGAGAGAGGTTGAGTTTTGATAGTTTAGTTAAAAGCAGGTTGTGTGAGATGGTGTCAAAGGCCTTGGAAAGGTCAAGAAGTAGGGTAGAGACAATGTGTCCAGTATCACGTGCTTTATTGACAGTCTCAAGAAAGGATAAGAGGGCAGTCATGGTACTATGGTTTGGCCTGAATCCATGTTGAGTAGGGGTTAGCAGGTTGTTATCTAAGAGATGTGGCAAGAGTTGGAGGTGAACACACTTTTCCAGAAGTTTTGAAATAGGGTATAGAATAGCAATAGGACGAAAATTATTGATGTTGCAGTTGTTGCCTCCTTTATGAAGGGGGATAATGAATGCTTGCTTCCACAATGTAGGCACGGTGCATTCTTGGATGGAACGGTTTATTAGAATGCTAATAGGATAGGCAATGGCATCTGCAGCTATGTGTAGGAAATAAGAGGGAATGTTATCAGGGGCATTAGTACATGGCTTTAATTTCTGGAGGAGTTTCTTAATAGTGGTAGTAGATACAGGTTTTAAAGTAAAGAGAGAGGGAAGTGGAGATGGCGAGTTTGAGAAGGGTTCAGTTGATGGGGAAGTAATAGTAGTGGAAGAGGTGGAAGATGGGTCATGTGAAGTGGAGATGGGGGTAGGGTTGATTGTGATAGGAGGAGGGGGTGTGTTGGATGGTGGGGGGGAGGATGAGAAGGAAGAGGTGAGTTTACTAATAGAGTCGATGAAAAAGGAGTTAAACTGAATAGCTAAGTCTAGGTCTTGGATGTTTGGGTCTGGGGTAGGGGTGGGTGGTTTGCTGGGGTTGAGGAGGGTGGAAATTCCCTTCCAGAATCTTTGGGGGTTGGTTTTATTGTTGTTCTGGAGTGTGAGGAAGTATGTTTGTCTATCAGAGATTATTAGCTTTTTTACTTTATTACGAAGGGTTTTATATGCAATATGTTTGTCTGGTGTCTTGTTTCTCAGATAGAGTCCCCAGGCTTTGTCTCTAAGCCTCATGGTAGAGAGAGTAGTTTTGGTTAGCCAGGGGGCTGAGTTAGTTTTTATTCTTTTTGTTCTTAGAGGGGCTTGGGAATCAAGTATTCCTAGAAATGTGGAGTTAAAATGGGTAACAGCTTCTTCTAGGGGCAGTGTTTTTAAGTTGTTCCAATTGATAGTTTTCAGGGAATCAATGAAAATTGAAGGGTTAAAGTATTTGTCATTAAGGGTAGTGATGTAGTTGTGGGTGCGATTAGAGATGCAGGGGAGTCGGTGGGTGAAAGTGGGCAGGTGATCACCAAGAGGGTCGGGAAGAGTACCGCTGCTTGTAAAATAGTGGGGGTGTGACACTAGAACCCAGTCAAGGATGGTGCCACTGGAGGGGTCTTTAGAAGGGTGAGTTATGGTGTTGATTAGCTGGGAGAAGTTGTATAGATTGATGTTAAGAGGGTTGGTTGGAGACTGGATGGAGGCCCAGTTAATATTGACATCTCCAAGAATTATGGTTTCATTGTTAATATTATCAGAGAGCCAGGAGAGGATGTTTTCAAGTGTAGAAATATTGTCCCCTGGAGGAATGTAGAGGGATGCTAGGCAAATGTTTTTGTGTTTATTAATTTGGAGGAGAGAGAGGAGTAATTCAGCATTGTTAAATGTTGGGGTAGGTTTGTTATATGGGGTAACTAGCAAGGAGGAGGAATAAAGGAGGGCAACTCCACCGCCTTTCTTTTGGGTCCTGTCTTTTCTAATGATTGAGTAGCTGGGTGGAGTTATTTCAGAATCTCTTATGGAGGGCTTTAACCAAGTTTCTGAAATAGATAGTATATCAGGTTTGTTATGTGTGAGCCATGCGTGGAGGGTGGGAACTTTATTCACTATACTTTGTGAGTTTAGAGAAGTGAAGTATATAGGCTTGTGTGGGGAGGAGGAGGAGGAGGGGCCGGGGTTAGGGTGAACATCACCAGATAATAGGCAGATAAAGAGATGGAAGATGGGGTTTGAAAGATAGTTGATTAGAGTATTAAGATGGTTTGGGTCATCTGAGATGATTAAGGGGTGTTTATTTGTTGTGGGGATAGAGTATTTCTGAGGGGTGAGAAGTTTAAATGAGAAGGTGAGGAGCTGTGTTATTGGGTGAAGATGGGGAGAGATGGGATAGTGTGATTGTGAGAGTGGGGTATTCAGGTGGTAAGTAGTGTGGTAAAGTTGTGGGTGGTAAGAAATGACAGGTTGGGTGAGGTGATACAGGTATGATAGTTTAAGAGAAAGTGATAGAAGACATAGGATGGAATAAGGGTATGTAGGCATGTTGAGAAGGTTCTTAGAAATTGAGTGTTGCAATTGTCAATATATATGGTATAGTGCAAGGGATAAGAAGGATTTAACTAAAGTAGTGTAGAAAGAGATGTGGGAGTAGAGCTGGGTATTATTAGGGTAGGTAGGTGAGTGAGTGTGTTAGAAGTGGGATGTATTGAAGTGTAGTGCCTGTGGGAGTGGTTTGAAATTGGATAATAGGCTGATGGGGTGTGACACGGTGTTGGAGGGTGATTGGTGTAGAGAAAATGTGGGTGTGGAAACAAGAGGGATATAGCTAGATGCACTGGGGGCGGGTGGGATTTGGGGGCAGGGTAGGGGAGCGGAGTGAGCCAGAGGCTTAACGGAGCGGGAAGAAACCAGGAGAGGATCGAGAGCCTATCAGTGGAGCAAAGATTAGAGGAGAGTAAGTAGTGGCAGGGTAAGTAAGGAATACTATATATAATATGGATGGGAGAGTAAGAATGAAGATATTGGCAGAGTAAAGCAAAAAATAAGTGAGAGAAAAGTAATGACAGTGGGGAGGGGACACCCTCTAGAGGTCAATGCAGAGAATACACTAGGCCAACTAGGTAGGTCTAGGGGCTGAGTGGGATAAAATAAGGAAGAGCTGGTGAAACCCAGGGAAGAGATGGGAGAGAAGTGGATGGGAGAAAAGAGAAGTGTCTAGGCTGCTGGCTGTCCTGGCAGGGAGATAGCTTGAATAACTAACAAATACATAGAGTTCAATCAGTGGAGGCCCAATAGAACAATTCAAACTAAATTAAGAAATGTTAATAATACAAAATCCAAATAAGCTAGAGAGCAGAACTAGTAAGTAGGTTCTTGTCTGTCTCCAGATAAAAACAAGGTGTAATAAAACTCCATTCTCTGTTTAGCTCACTACTATACTATGCATGAGTTTGTCAGTAATAATTAATGATCCTTTGTTTTCATTAAGTATATATTTCATTTTCCACAGGCAAAGCTCTTATAGAAAAGTTGATGAAGTTTGGTTAATAGATAAAAGCACTTATCATAATTAAAAGCTGAGTTATTCTGGTGACTACACAGGACTATACATCACATACAGATAATTGGTACATTATAGAAAGATACTTAGATATTCATAGGTTCAAAGGTGTGGCCTAGACTAATGACAGCAAGGGCCTTTTTAAGCTTCGCCATTCATTTTTTAACGGCAATTTATGTTATCCTGGTTTATCTTATAGGTCATGCAACTGCTGTCTCAATGCACTCTTTTCCTCTCTATCACAACCCTACTGTTAAGCATAAGTTGAGATTATGAATTGTGCCCTGTACTTACATTGGAATCTGATTGCCATGAGTCTATCAATAATTTTGATGAAATCCCTCACTGTCTTCTGAAGCCTTTCCCTCACCAGAATTCACACCCCATTTCCAGTCTGTTTTCCTCAGGAGTATTAGACTCTGTCTCTCAAGCCAAATAACTTTGCTGCACTACCCCTCCATCTTGTCTTCTGGATACATAGGATGTGCCATTGTAACATGCTGCTAGACAATTTATATCAGTGCTAAATGATTCCATGATGAAATGTAGCTAATAATATAAGAGACGCAACATACCAGAGTGCCACAAGCATGCACATTACTAACCTTTGCATGTGATGTTTCTGAACTATTGCATTCACACAATTCACAGTGTTTGCATAGTATTGACTCCACATGGAAATCAGCCTGTGAATCCTGCACCTTAACCGCTATTTAACATACTGCCAGTTCCACCCTTCCATTTCTGTGAGGCTGGACACTTCTGGTGGTAGTACACCCAAGCCTTTTCTGGATAGGTGGCTTTGTGGTTATGGTTGCTGTCAGGTTACATCACCACTGTCATGATGTAGTCTTACACATCAGCAAAGATGAAGGTGTGTCATTTATACTACCAATGAAGATAATGGAAAAAGACATTGTGTACAAATCACTATATCATGTCGGCTCTCCTATTTCGATGTTGGTGGTTGTGCCACATGTAAGTGTGACACATAACCAGGCAAATGGTTTGTGAGGTTGTTATGTCTGACACAGCAGGGTAATGGTACATTCTGTGAACAGCATGGATTGCATTTGTTACATCATTACAACTTCATGTTTACATGTATCATAATATGGTAAAATTTGCACAGGAGATGTGTCTTCATACATTGTTTCCTTCTTCACATGCCCTTGATTTATATCCAATCATACTGGGCCCACTCATCTCCTCTGTGTGTGTGTGTGTGTGTGTGTGTGTGTGTGTGTGTGTGTGTGTGTGTGTGTGTGTGTGTGTGTCTGCGCAAACGCGCATGTGTGTGTGATGCTACTCACTTGCTTTATCTTTAGTACTATAATCTTCCTCCTACTGATTTTGGACACCTGGGTTATAATGACAGGACACCAACATCCCAGATATCAGGAAGTAACCATGCTCTGCTATTACCATGGTTTTCATCATGGCACGTACTTGAACATCTATCTGTTTTCTACAGCACATTTAGGACCACACCTCTTAATGTATTCAGGCATCTCAATTAGGATCTTGGCAGTCTAAAACTATACTCCATTACTAGTCTTATTTGCTACTGAACCTCATTTTACTGTTATTTGGCTGGGGTATGGAGTTGATGGTAGGTGTCATCACCCATTACAGTTGTAGGTGCCTGCTTTTACCTGATATAGTAAAGGAAGTTCTGGGTACATTAGTCTTTCAATAGCTTGTTTTATTTATTGTTTCATTGCTCCTTTGAAACACTTGCTCATATACTTGGTATTTCTACAGCCCATGTGCCAAATGTTTGTGTGAAATATTCTGGCTGGCTAATAAGCACATATTGTCATTTCACTGAGCTCCATTCAAACAAATCATTATTTAATCGATTCAATTAAATGAAATATCTAGAAAGTACAGAGGCATTTGACGTGGAATCAAGCCCCTTGTACAAGTGCCTTTCTTAGTATAACCAAATCTAAAATTATAGAACATTGTGGTAAATTGTGCATTTCTGGATAATGAAGTTCACTGAATCATGCTCTAGCAAACAAAAAGTGTCTATGGGCACATATCTTACATATTACACAACCTGCAGGTCACTCTACTTAACAGTTAAGTGAGTGCTATCCTTTCCTCTCTAAATAGGTCTTAACATCTTTTCTCCCTATTGCCTTTATTGCTACATCTGTGCAGTGAGTGATAACACTGGATTGTCACATGATGCGCTAGTCGATGGAACCCTTGTATGAACAAACTGTTTCCCTTTTGATGCTGAGAATGAAATATGGTTTCCAGGTTGGCTGAACATAATGCTCATATATTTGCCCAGTATATGAGAGGTAGCAGCATGTGACAAATGTATGGTCTAAGTCCCATGATTCTGGATTGTCCCAGATTCATTTATACCCGATAGCAGGCATAACTCTGTTTTAAAAGGAGTAGGGTTCCAAGGTCGGCCAAGTATCATAATACACGAAGTATGTAATTATGATACATTATATTAGCCTGAGTGCAGAAGGAAACAGTAATCCTATGTAGTCTACCATTTAAATGCATTTATTACTACAAACCCCTTCTGTTCCTGTATTCTGCCATACCTTTACTCTTTTTCACCTATTTTTTGCTATCATGAACACTTTCTTGAAATTCTGATCCACTACTCATTCAAGTATTCCAGTGCATGGACGCACATATCTCTCTGGGAAGTATTTTTGAAAGTAATCAAGTCTCTACAAACTGCTGTCTTTGCCCCCTCTTTTTCAGTCTGTATTTCCTGTTCAAGATGACGCCCATTACATCTGCCTGACATGAAATAGTGCACCAGTATCTGGTCTCCCTTGGACTTTCTGGTATCCAGTCACGAGCTCTCTTAATTCTTCTCTTGTTGTATTCTTTCTGCTCTGTACAACATGCTTTTTCTAGTGACTTTCTTCTAGATTCCTTCCAGCAGGCTGACATCCCTTTTCATGTATGGCCTCCAGAACTGTGCACAGTGCTCAAGGAGTGATCTGACAAAAAACCTGGACAGTGAAAGCATTACCTTTTTGCTTCTGGAGTCTATACCCATAGTGATGCACCCCAACATTTTGCTTGCTGCAATCACTACCTTCACACTGTGCTCCTGGATGCCCTATTAAGGTGTAGTCAGCCCCCCTGGCCTTTTAAATTCCCTGTTCTCATCCATTCCACATCCTACACTGATACTTTGCACCATGTCTCTTTTCTCTTTCAATATACCCTTTGTATCTTTCCATTTAATCCTTCTTCAATACATTTCCACAGTCAAAGTTCTTCCCTTAACATCACCAGTTTTCCTTTTAGCTACCTAAGTGGTACTGCGTCAGTTGGTTTGTTGAAGTTCAGGTAGACAGTACCCATGTTGGTTACTATTCTGGCGATTGTTGCCCTTGAGAATGGTTACCAGACTTCCACTCAGTATTCCTTCCATGCCGTTCCCTGCCATTGCTCTTAAAATTTCAGGCAAATAACTTTACTTTTTCCTGCTTCCCCTTTTACAAGGGCACATCACTTGCTATCTCCAGTTTTCCAACTCTTTTGCACTGTGCAGTGATGTGTCTGCCACCACACTGGCCACATATTGAACAGTTTGGTAGGCCAGTCATCTGGTCCTTGCATTTTATTCTAAGTAAGGACAGCCAACTACTTTGACATCCTCAGTCACTATCCTGGTTTTTGTCCACTGCTTTCACTAAACTGGCTTGTGTACATCACTGCATGGCAACCATCCCTCCTTGCTTTCCTTTGTAAAGGCTGAATTTAAATATTTATTCTGCACCTCTGCTTTTTTCTCCTCTTCTGTGATATCCCTCCCATCTGTACTCAACTTGCCCTGATCTGACCTTCCCTTTTTCCTTTCTGCTCTGTGTCTAAAAAAGCAGCTGTAGCCCTGCCTTGATCCATCCTGTCAATTCATTTTCAGTTTGCATATTTATTGTCCTTCTATTAATTCCATTATAATTTGCCACCCCCAATTCCTTACTCCCTTCTTGGCAGTTCTTGTAAGTCGTTATATTTTGTCCTGATAGCCAGTTGGCATTTCTGGATAGGTACATTGGTTCTAATCTAATTCTGACATTTACCTTTTCCTCACACTGTTATCCATTAGCCATGACTACTACATCACTGACCCATTTTTATCATTTTATTTTCTCAGTTTAGTAAATGTTGTATACCTTGTCTTTGAACCATTCCACCAGTTTAGTGTAATCCAGTTTCTTAAAATCTTATGCCATCATTTTTGTTGTTCTAGTCAAATAAAACACACTATAAGCAACACAATGATGTGATGATTGTTGCCTAAAATATGTTCAGCTGAACATCCATGACCATTTGGTTTAGTTAGGGCTGCATACAGAATTGTATCCTTCTTGGTACAGTATTGCACCAGTTAGTTAAACCTGTCATTGTCCAAGTCATATATTCTCTCTATGACCTGGAATCTTTAATGTTATGTCTGCTTCTGTCAGATTCACATCTCTCATAAGCATTGCAATCTTCCTTCTAAAACACTCAATTATCCTCTGCTCCAGTCTGTTGCCTTCCTCTTTTGATGTGTCATAGGATCATAGGAAATTACTAAGCTAATGGCCCTGGGTACCTTACAAGCCTAGCCAAGAGTTTATCCCCAAAAAAGAAACCTCAGTAAGCACTTGATCACTCCTGTCATTGAGGAACACAAGTGGAACCCCTAGGACAAATTTGTGGTTCCCATCCACTCATCAAGATTGTGCTTGAAGAGGGTCAGCAACATACTTTGTTTGACACATATGGGGAGTCTATTTCAGAGACAGGGCAGCCTCTGGGAGACAAACTTGTCTCTCCAGTAGGTTTTGTTAATATCATGTATTAGATTTAGGCCTTTCAATCGGGTAATGCACAAGGAGTTAAACTTATGGATATGGAGCATCTCTAGTAGAACAGGGTCTGAGATTGCCTTGTAGTTGAAACAAATATCACATATATCACATATCACCTCACATTAATTTCTGTGCTCAGAGCTATCCAGACTTTGCTGTGGTAGAGGGAAGTCCTACTGCTTACCAGTGGGACTGGTGAGCATTGTACTGCCAATCTAATGCTAGAGGAGTGGTTTCCAGCTCTGACATTGTAATTTTATTAGCCTTTTTGGGCTGAACCCTATCCCTTCCAACGTTCTGGATTAAAAACGTGTGTGTTTGCACATTTTTTGCATCGTGCAGCACTGCGAGGCTACAGTTAAACTATTCCAGGTGCCAGAAAGTCTGCTCTTCAAATTTTCCCTTAGAACTAACTGGTTTCTCAGTAGTAGCACTACAATCTGAACCTCTGTAACTAGCACTTGCTCTAGAACCTGTTGGAAAGCACTAGGAAGCCTGAAACTGATTCAAGCACTCATCCCTCCTTGTCAATACGGAGAAATTAATTATAGGCACTAAACAGCCTATAATTGCAAAGTACCTTGCAAAGGTAAGGGAAAATAGCTCTTAAACTTTACAAGAAAGCACTAGGAAGTCTGAAACTGATTCAAGCACTCAGCTCTCCTTGTCAATAAGGAGAAATTAATCATAGGCATGAAACAGCCTATAATTGCACAGTACCTTGCAAAGGTAAGAGAAAACAGCTCTTAAACTTTACAAAAAAGCACCTAAACAGGCATGTCCACGGGTCAGCTTCCGGTGATTTCTCCTGTCCACCTGGTGAATCTGGGCATACTGGGGCAGTGCGGCAACTTCCTCATGTACACAGACAATCCTCTCCTCCTACCAACCAACACTACAACCTGTGAGAGATGCACTTACATAGCCAAACTGGAAGCTAAGCTCTCTCCAGCCAAGATTGTGCTAGACAGTCAAGAGGAGAAGGTTAACACCTGCATTACACCTCAAGCAACTCATAGCTCTTCAAAACCCACACCATCAACACCCACACATAGCAACACTAAACCCACATATGCGGAAGCCCTTAACATTAACCTGCCCAAGCAACAGGGACCTCCAAAGCCAAAATGCAAGCAAACACCAGTCACAACCAAAGTGACACATAGCTCACAACACCAGTGTGCCACCCAACAACAGCCCCTAAGGCAAGACAATGTACCCAACACTTTAGTCATAGGTGACTCTATAGTCAGGCACACTGATGTCCCACTCACCAGGCTGAACAAGGAGAAAACTACATTCAGCTGCCTGTCAGGTGCCAGGATCAGCCACATAACGCATGCACTCAAGTCACTCCACAACAAGTACAAATATGACTCTGTCATTGTCAATGCTGATGTGAATGACTTGAGACGTACCTCCCTGGACTACATGAAAAGACACATGGAAGAGCTCTTGGAGCATGTGACCCAGGCAGTTATGACCCTAGCCCTGAGTAGCATCCTGCCTTCGCCCAGAATGATACCACAGTATAAGGACAAAATGATAGACTTCAACAATTGGCTAAGCTTCTGGTGTCATTCAAAGGGGATCCAGTATTTGTCTGCCTGGGAAGACATATCGACAAACCATGATGCTTTGCCAGAGATGGTCTGCACCTGTCACCCCTGGGATTCAGGTTACTGGCTAAAGCTCTTGCCACCCCTATAGTGCCTTTTTTAGGCAAGGTTCAAAGAATAAAACCACCACCGTAACAGATACAAGCATGCAAAATCTGAAGGTAATGCTACTCAATGCTAGAAGTCTAAACCTTAAAATGCACTCTCTCGAGGCACTCCTAAAAATGGAGAACATCGATATCTGTGCAGTAACTGAGACCTGCTTGAAGGCTGCAGAGAGCAGCCCTTGCAATACCAGGCTACAATTCTTACCACACTTTTCGGCCACAAAACCAAGACCGAAACACTAAAGGTGGAGGAGTGTCCATATTCACCAAGGATAGTCACACCTCCAGGCTAGTTGCCCAACATAATGCATCTGAAATTCTCCAGGTGCAACTAACACTAGGTAAGACTGCAATCCAAATTGTAGCTTGCTGCAGATCCCCCACCATGCCCCAAGATTCTCACTACACCTTTCTAAACATACTGGAAAATATTAAGATACAACCAAACACCCTAATACTGGGTGATTTCAACTACCCTGCCATTAATTGGGAAAACTACTTGGGTACCAACTCCTTTTCCCAACGGTTGTTGGAATTCATAAATTCCAAAGCCCTGGATCAACTAATCCATTGTCCCACCAGGGGAGCCAATATCCTAGACTTGGTCATTACCAACATGGGAGATAGATGCTCCACACCAGTGATCACCCCCTCATTGGTCAGGTCTGACCATAAGCAAATCATCTTTGACATCCACATCCCACCCCCCACCCCCAGTAAGGAAACCTCCTTAAAAAACTTCTCCAAAGCCAACCTCATGCTACTGAAGTCAGAAGTGAAAAACTTCACAACACCCACGCAGACAGGATCTGGAAGTTCTACTGCAGAATCCTTCACTAAGGCACTGTACGAGCACATCCACTCGTGCATGAATCGTGCCATCCCAAATAGAACCAAGATGCTCTTCTCCAAAAAAAGGAAGCCAATCTGGTGGTCCCCTGCTATAAACAAACTATACAACAAAAGGAAGAAATGGTTGCAGAAAAGAGGAAAATCATAGGATGCAAAAGACTCCCTCACAAGCCTCAGTAAGAAGCTGAGAAACCTCATAAAATCCTCAAAAGCTAGTTACAAAAATAAAATTGCCAAAGATTCCAAACACAACCACAAGGCATTCTATAGTTATGTCAATAATTTAAATGGCAATGCTCAGATCTGCTCTGAGCTGCAACAGAATGGCATTAAATATACCGATCCCAAGGATATTGCCAATATCCTGGCAGATCGATTTAGTGCCAACTTCACCCCCTCTCACCCCCTAAAGGGCCCATCTCAATACCAAAAGATTGCAAAATTCCGATAATCATGGCCACACAGGTAGAAACCGCACTCTCCAAAGCTAAGAATACAGCATCCATGGGACCAGATGCCATCCCAGGCTGTGTACTACATGAACTACAAAATGAACTGGCACCTCACCTAAGTGTCATGTTTAATCATAGCCTCACCTCAGGCTTCGTGACCACTGAGTGGTGCACAGCTACAGTTATCCCACTCCACAAGGGAGGATCCACCTTGGATCCTGGGAACTACAGTCCCATCAGTCTGACAAGCCTGATCTGCAAGATCATGGAACGCATTATCATGGAACTTATAAACAAAGACATTGGCAACCTTCAAACACTGGACCCCACCCAGTTTGGGTTTGTGAAGGGCAGATCTTGTCTCCTGAATCTGATTGACTTCTTCGAGTCAGTCTCCAGAGCTGTGGACGAGGGTAAGGTGGTCCACACAGCCTATCTGGACCTCACCAAGGCCTTCGACACCATCCCCCACTCTGGAATCATAGATAAACTTACTAAGCTGGGCATAAATCCTTACGTCACTCGATGGGTTGCCAACTGGCTTAGTGACAGAACCCAGACTGTAAAAGTAGCCGACTCCAAATCCACCTCCAGACAAGTGACAAGTGGAGTACCTCAGGGTTCAGTCTTGGGACCACTCTTCTTTGGCATCTACTTCTCTGATGTACAGGCCAACACTAAGGGACTCTGGCTAACAAAGTTTGCAGATGACTGCAAACTGACAGCCATTACTGAATCCCCAAATGATGTGGATATTCTACAAAAAAGCCTTACAGAAACAGATGCCTGGTGCCAGAGCCATGGGCTCAAGCTTAATGCCAAGAAATGTATAGTTATCCCCTTTGTAAAAAAACATGTACCCATGAATTAACACATCAGTGGCAGGACGCTAAACATCGAAAGTGTGATGAGAGACTTAAGGACACTGGTGGACAGTGGTCTCACTTTCGATAACCACATCACCACAACAGTCAGGAAATCCTTCTATGTGGCACACCTCATCACTAAGGGCTTTTCATGCAGAAAAAAGGAGGTCATTGCCCCACTGTACTCATCCCTCATTAGACCCATTATAGAGTATAATGCCCCGTTTGGTATGTACCTCACAAGACATCTGCAACAGCTGGAAAGGCCACAGAAATACCTCACTAAAAGAATCACAGGCCTAAAGCAGATGCCATATGCTGACCATCTAAAACAACTCCAGCTATACTCTGTGGCATATCGTCTACTCAGAGGCGATCTCTGCTTAACATACAAGGCCATGTCAAACCCTGAGCTGTTGGACATGCTCCACTTAAAGAAATCCCAATCCCTCCGAGCCACACGCTCCAGGGATCTATACCTTGTCATCAAAATGAACAAAACATGCTGGAGGGATAGGTTCCTGACCCAGAGACTCACCATACTGTGGAATAGACTGCCCATACATGTCAAGCAGAGCACCTCATTGGCCCTCTTCAAAAGGAACCTTAATGATTGGATGGGAGATAGAAAATTCACCCCGGGGATCATGTCAGTCGCCCTGCTAGACAGGGGCCCAGAGAAGTAAATATTGTGGGAAGAAATATCCAGGGAATTGTTATGGTTAGGCTTGCATAGGCCCTAGGGCCGATAGCCTAGTTCCAACCTATGAACCTATAAACCTATGAACCTCTGAGCAATCTGTATGATACCAAGTAGCGTGACAGTGATTTTTGCCTGTCCACATAGGGCAGGTGTTGGAAGCCATGGATTTTCTTTGCAAGGTATTTCTGTGCCTTTTCCAGTTGATGCAGGTGTTTGGAGAGGTACATACCAAATGAGGCATTGTACTTAGTTATTGGCCTAATGAGGGAAGAGTACAGAGAGGTATTAACCTCCTTTTTTCTGGATGCAATCCCTTTACTTATGAGATGAACCAAGTAAAAGGCTTTTCTGACCACTGCCATTACATGATGGTTGAATGTGAGATTGTTGTCAACCCTTGTATCCTGGTCTCTCACCACAGGTTGTGTGTTAGGGGATTGCTGTTGATGTGGTAAATAGTAGGGGCTGTGTTTTTGCTGAATGGTATGATAGTACATTTTTTTGCATTTAACTTAAGGCCATAACTTTGGCATCAGTCATTTGTTGCTGTGAGACCCTCTTGTAGCATGTTAACATCATTTGAGGAGTCAATGACAGCACCTAACTTACAGTTGTCTGCAAACTTGGTCAGCCACATGCCTTTTGTCTTTGCCAAGACCTCTGAGAAGTAGATGGCAAACAGCAGGGGTCCCAGGACAGATTCCCTAGGGAACACCACTAGTGACAGGTCTGCTGTTGGAGGTGGATGCCCCTATTTTGACCTTGTGGGTCCTATCAGTGAGGCAGTTGGCCACCCACCTGATGAAATAAGGATTATGCCAAGTTGTGTTAGTTTTTCGATGATGTCTGAGTGGGGGAGTGTGTCAAAGGCTTTCGCCAAGTCAAGGTAAGCTGTATGCACTGACTTTGCCTCATCCAGTGCCCTGGTGACAGTCTCAAAAAAGTCAACCAGGTTCAACAGGCAAGATCTGCCCTTAACGAATCCAAACTGGGTGGGGTCAAGTGCTTGGAGATTGCCTATGTCCTTGTTTATGAGGTCCATAATAATAATAATATGTTACCTGGCTTTACAGATCAGACTTGTCAAGCTAATGGGGCAATAGTTTCCAGGGTCAGTAGTGGCACCACCTTTGTGGAAAGGGATGACTATGGCAGTTCTCCACTCTGCTGGAATGAAGCACTTACTTCAGCTTTGGTTGAATAGGTTGGTCAATGGCGAAGCCAGTTCTTGCTGGAGATGGTGCAGAATACAGCCTGGGATACTATCAGGTCTCATGGAAGCTGTGTTCTTTGCCTTGGATAGGGATTTTAACACTTGATCTATGGAGATGTGAGGTTTGGGATAAGTATAGGGGATGCCAAATTGGCCTTTGGGGTGGGATAGGAGTGTGAAGTCTGTGCTGAACTTATCTGCTTACAGTTTGGTTAAGTCAGCAGGATCACTGTAAGTGGTACCATTAAGAACTATTTCGGAACAAACATGGGCTTTGCCATGGAGGCTTCTGATACAACTGAAAATTAAAAAGCTCCAAATTTTGGCATTTGAAACTAAAAAAATAAGTGGCCTGCTACCCTGCCATTCACCCAATGTATGTTTGCTGTTTCATTCTTTTACAATTGCTGTAAGTGAAACCTCCTGGGTCCCTGTTGCACAGTGCCAAACCTGCCCAGATCCACAGTCCTCCTCTAGCTGATATTGTGGCTCCTTAGACTGCTGTTTCACTCGACCCATCCATAACTTCCATCTAGCGTTTCTTTTCAGCCCCATCCTCCTGCTATCAGGTTCCACTCTCTGAAAGCTATCCTGAAACCACTCTTATCCAGCCTTCTCTTCATTGCCCACTCAGTCCACCACTGTTATTAACCTCAACCTCCCCTGTGTGTTTTTTTTTATTTTTTTATTTTTATTAGAAGCTCCCAACCTGTTCTAGCTCACTTATAGTTGCAGATGATGATACCCTTACAGATTGTTTTTGCAGCTCCGTCTGCAGCTTAGGGCCATTCAATGTTTTACTCAATAGCCATTGGCTGTTCTCTGTCCCATTGTCTCCTCCCCTCCCCTCCCATCCTACTGTGCGTGTTTAAAATTTGTTGTAGTGTTTTCCCCGCCATCTTTCCCCTCTCATTCTCCCTCACCAACACTTCTGTCTGCCTTTCTGGAACCTGTGCAAGCACAAACTTGGGGACATGTTTCACTATTTTTACAGAGGTATTTTATTTTTCACTTTATACCCTTCAGTCACAGCTGCATGGCTCAATGAAGTACTTATCACAAATGCTTTCTTCCTATAGCCTGTGTTTACTTACACATGTTTTTTTAAGTGTTTTTACTATTGCTACATCGTGCTTGTGTTTTGAAAGTGTTATAATTATTCCATTACCTAGCTGCTTGCTGATACGCAGTTTTTTACTGCTCCAATACAAGTGAGATCCATTTAAGGCATCCCGAGTTTTTACCCGGAAGCCTATCTGCTTTTTACCCAGAAGCCTATCTGGCACCAAATAATATATGTTACCAGGCTAACATTTTATTTTGTGTTCTAATTATCCGCTGTATTACTGAAATTGTTTCTGGACTCTGTATGCTGAGTGGAATACTTGGAAGCACTTTATTACTGTTAAATGGTCTTTAGCTGCAAGTTAAGAGATGTGCGTTTGGCCTAAATGCAATTATGTTTTATGCATTTATGCTATGTTCTTTCAACTTATCTCAGTACCTACTGTGAATTGCAAGCCAACTGATATACATGCTCATGTTGTTTATTGTTGTAAGATGATAGATAACCTGCTACAGACTTAACTATTTCTTAGTGCTTTGTTATATACTATCTCATCTCTCCTGCTGACCTCCCTTCTGCTGTTAACTTACCACTCTCCCTCCTGCTATCACTCAGTCCCACTTTCTAACTTCAACCATTCACTCATATTGTTTTACTCTCTCTCTCCCTTTTCATAGATTCTCACTAAACCTGCTCCATATTACTTACTGCCTAAACTGCTTCCCTGTGAGAATTTAAGAATTCCAAACCTCGGCATTTGAAATTAAAAAAAAAGTGGCTGGCTACCCTGACATTCACTAAATGTATGTTTGCTGTTTCATGCTTTTAAAATTGCTGAAATTGAAACCTCCCAGGTCTCTGCTCTACAGCACCAAACTTGCCCAGATTCACAGGCCACAGGCTTCTTCTAGCTGATATTGTAGCTCCTTAGACTACTGTTTCACTAGACCCATCTATAACTTTCCTCCGACATTACTTTTCAGCCCCCTCCTCCTCCTGCTATCAGATTCCACTCTCTGCAAGCTACCCTGAAACCAGACTAATCCAGTCTCCTCTACATTCCCCACTCGCTCCACCACTGTTATTAACCTCTACCTCCCCTGTTTTTTTTTTCTTTCCTTGTACCTGTTTAGTTACTTTTTCCCGCTCCCATCTCTTGCTTTCTCCCTGGCCTGAGTTTGTTTCCCCCTCCAACTAACCCCTCAACTTACTGTGCTTTTACATTAAGAACCAACCTGAAAAGTGTTAAAAATCAGTCATCAGATACTTTATTACAAGCTCCTAACCTGCTCTAACTCACTCATAGTTGAGCTGATGATACACTTACAGATTGTTTCTGCAGGTCCATCTGTGGCTTAGGGCCATTCACTGTCTTACGCAATAACCATTCACTGCTCTCTGTTCCATTATCTCCTCCCCTCCCATACTACTGTGCATGTTTAAAATTTGTTGTAGTGTTTTTCCCGCCATCTTTCTCCTGTCGTTCTTCCTCACCAACACTTCTGTCTGCCTTTCTGGTGCCTGTGCAAGCACAAACTTGGGGACCTGTTTCACTGTTTTCACAGAGGTATTTTATTTATTTATTTTTTCACTGTCACAGTCACAGCCACATGGCACAAAGTACTTATCACAAATGCTAATGTTCTTGCTACAGCCTGTGTTTACTTACACATGTTTTTAAAGTGTTTTTACAATTGTTACATTATGCTTGTGTTTTGAAACTGTTGTTATAATTGCTACCTTACCTTGCTGCTTGTTGGTTCACAATTTTTTACTACTCCAATACAAGTGAGATCCCTTTAAGGTGCTCCGAGTTTTTACTTGGAAGCCCATTTGGCGCCAAATAATATATGTTACCAGGCTAGAATTTTTATTATTTGTTATTAATTATCCACGATATTACTGCAATTGTTTCTGTACTCTGCACGCTGAGTGGAATACTCAGAAGCACTTTATTACTGTTAAATGGTCTTTATCTGTAAGTTAAGAGACGTGGCCTAAATGCTATTATGTTTTATGCATTTACGCTACATTCTGTCAACTTATCTCAGTACCTACTGTGAATTTTAAGCCAACTGATATACACGCTCATGTTTTCTAATGTTGTAAGATAATAGATAATCTGCTACAGACTTCACTATTGCTTAGTACATTATATACTATCTCATCTCTCTTGCTGACCTCCCTTCTGCTGTTAACTTACCACTCTCCCTCTTACTATCATTCAGTCCCGCTTTCTAACTTCAACCATTCACTCATATTGTTTTACTGTCTGTCTCACTTTTCATATATTCTCACTAAACCTGCTGCATACTACTGCCTAGACTGCTGCCCTGTGGGAATTTAAGAGCTCTGAACCTCGGCATTTGAAACTAAAAAAAGAAGTGGTCTGCTACCCTGCCATTCACCCAATGTATGTTTGCTGTTTCATGCTTTTAAAATTGCTGTAATTGAAACCTCCTGGGTCTCTTCTGCACAGTGCCAAACCCGCCCAGATTAACAGCCCTCCTCTAGCTGAAATTGTAGCTCCTTAGACTGCTTTTTCACTCGACCCATCCATAACTTCCCTCCAGCATTTCTTTTCAGCCCCCTCCTCCTGCTATCAGATTCCACTCTCTGCAAGCTACCCTGAAACTGCTCTAATCAATCTCATCTTCATTCCCCACTCGCTCCACCACTGTTATTAACCTCTACCTCCCATGTTTTTTGGTTTTTTTTTCTTTTCTCTCCTTGTACCTTTTTAGTTACTTTTTCCCGCTCCCCCTCTTGCTTTCTCCCTGGCCTGAGTCTGTTACCCCACCAACTATCCCCTCAACTTACTGTGCTTTGATATTAAGAACCAACCTGAAAAGTAATAAAATCAGTGATCAGATAATTTATTGCAAGCTCCTAACTTGCTCTAGCTCACTCATAGTTGCAGCTGATGATACACTTGCAGATTGTTTTTGCAGCTCTGTTTTCAGCTTAGGACCAACCCGCTGCATTCGCCCTCACTACTCTTGGGCTCACTCTGCTCCCCTACCCTACCCCCATTCTCACCCACCCCCTCTTACAATATATATATATATATATATATATATATATATATATATATATAGCTAAGTAGACCACAACCCTAACCAAACTCACCTGTCATCACTCTCCTTACACCCATCCAAACCCCTCCCTTATCACCTACACTTTCATTCCATCCCTTCTAGGCTAAACACTCTCTCTGCCCTACATTCATCAGCAGTACAGTGTTCTCCTCCCCTAATTACTCTACTCTACTCTACTCCCCCTGCTGTTTCCTTCAACTCCTCCCACAATAGTGCTCCATCACCTTTTACACTACAGCATACTACTTTTATACCTTCTCTACCTTGCAAATAATGCCACTAACTTCCATAACTTTCATATCCAACACTACCACTCCCCAACACATACACTCACAGCAGCTCAACGTCCATTTAAGCCTTATAGCAACATCAGCCCTCATCTATACTACTGCAGAAACACTCTTCTCTTCCACTTCAAACATTTACACACCTCTACCACTCATTCCTCCACATACAGGTATAACCAACTCTTGGCCAAACTTAAATATTTAGTATTACACTCCTTAACACAAATTAAACTACAGGCAGATATCCATCCCAACCCTGGCCCTAACAGTAACCCTCCCAAAAATCACAACCTCTCTGACTACACCTCTACTACAACTATCCAAAATGCCACTGGCCAAACTCCATGTACTTCACTTCCCATAACCTCTAACTCAGATCTGCTAATGACCAATTTAAATCTCAGAAGATTTCTAAATAAAATCACTGAATGCCATGCCACCTAGGCCACCTACTCTCCAGACATAGCTGTCATAACTGAAACCTGGTAAAAGCTCCACATCAAAGACTCTGCAATTACAACTAATGTTTGTAATATTATAAGACAAGATAGATTTAACAAATGAGATGGTTGTGCAGCTGTTATGTCCAAACACTGTCTTATAGAGGAAAAACTAAACTGTACTTCCCCAGTCAACCCCAGGGCTGAAATACTAGCCACACACCTGAAACTTAATCCTCACAAAGCCATAAATATTATAGCTGCATATCTGCATCCCAGTAACAACCTTACCAGTATTGAATCCCTCCTCTCTTGGTTTGCTTCCTCTTTCAGCCAAGAAACTATCATCTTAGGTGACTTTAACCTTGACTGGCTCTCCTGCTCCTCTAACTATCCTGCTAACTTCATTAACCTGCACAACTTCACCCAAACTATTAACTGCCCCACCCGCACTGACAAGCATTCTAAAAAACAATCACTACTTGACTGGATACTAACCAACAAGCCTAACCTGGGGCACTAAGCTGACTGCCTACCTGTCACATTAAGTGACCATGCCCCTACATTCCTAGTAAGAAAAATAATTCAATCCCAAACATACATACCCATCAAATACATCTGGAGCAAGAAATATTCTCCCCTGATATATTTAATCTAGTACTTCAACATTGTGACTGGCCCCCATTAAAAAAACCTACAACTAGACCTTGTAGTAGAATACATCAATAATAAATTCCTTGACATCTTAAATAATCTCACCCCCACTAGGATAATTCAAACCAAAGCCAGACAATTATCATGGCTATCTAATGACACTGAGTCTCTAATCAAACAAAGGGATAAAGCCTGGTCACTTTATCATACCACCAAAAATAAAAATGATTTCACAATATTTCAGCAATTAAGAAACCAAGCTAAGAAAAAATCACCAGCAATAAAAAAACTTACTTTCAACCCACACAGCAAAAATACCTGAACAACCCACAAATGTTCTGGCAAAATATCAACTACCTCCTTAATCCTGGTAAAACCTCCACCCCTGCTCCCTCCAATTGTAATACTTCTGAGCCCATAGCATCATAGTTAACTCTTACTTTATCAATTTTATCAACACCCTCCTAGACAACAAACAATACCTTCCACTTACTGTCCCCCACAAACGAGAACACAGACTCTTTCTCCCTCAAACCCATTCAGACTATGTACATAAAAAACTCCTAAGTGAACTAAAACCCTGCTGTCTTGCTGCAGAGCAACTACCCAATGAATTCCTAAAAGTAGCTGTTCCATCCATTGCCCACCGCATATCCACCCTGGTCACTCGGTCTATCTCTGAACAGTATAGCTCTCGCCTCCGGAAAATTTCTTACATCATTCCCCTTCACAAGGGTGGTCCCTTTAAAGAAATCTCAAGTTACTGACCAGTTGCCATCCTCTCTCCCGTAGCTACAATTCTAGAAAAATGTATCCGCCAATAGCTCCTTAATTACCTCACCACTAACAACCTGCTATCCACCTCACAGCATGGCTTCAGGCCTAAGCATAGTACTAACACTCCGAAATGAAGGACAATTGGTCTCTGCAATTTTTCTGGATATGTCAAAAGCCTATGACACTGTATCTCACCAACTGCTACTCAAAACACTTGTAACATACACTCTCAACTCATCAACCCTAACCTGGTTCCACAGCTACCTGTCAAGCCACCAACAGGCTAGTAAATGGGAAAACAATTTCTCTCCTCTACTTCCAGTATATGCTGGTGTACCCCAGGGAGCCATACTTGGGCCCCTCCTTTTTATCGTATTTAGCAATAACCTAAACTCTGCCACCCAACTTGCAACTATCATCCAATACGCAGACAACTCCTCTCTTATTTGTTCAGCCCCTTCTCCCCAAGAACATCAACAAAAAATGCAAAATCCTTCCAGGACATAGAAACATATCTCTCCAACCATCAACTCATCATAACTCAGTCTTTTACCCCTCTCTGTCTACACCTCTAATGGAACAAAAATTGACCCAACTAATCACACCAAATTCCTAGGAGTTACAATTGATAACGGACTAAAATTTGAAACACATATCTCCTTAACAATACAAAGTCCATGCCAAACTGGGTACTCTCTACAGGGCCAAACCTTACCTCATTCACCAAGCCAGACTAGCCACGACAAGAGCCCACTTTCTATCTACCCTCACACATTTTCACCAACCTACACAAGGCTGACCTTAATAATCTAGAATCCTGCTAGAACAAAATAGCTAGGTTTGCAGCCAATCACCCCCACAAAACTCATCATTGCTCCTGTCTCCAGCACCTCAACAGGCTGGAACTTCCCAACCTGTTAACTCTAAACCAACTTTCCTTTGCCCACAAAGTCATACACAACCCCAGTAAATGCCCTGCACTATCTAGCCTTGTCCAACCCAACATTAACTGCTGGTTCTGACAGATTCCTGCTAAAAATTACCCACTCTCACAACTGTTATGGTGATTTCCTCTTTTCCAATAAAAGAGCGAAGGTTTGGCATGTTCTCCTTTAGCACATCCCAAAACAATGCTGACATCTCTTCATTCAAAAAAGGCCTAAAAGAATATCTCACCAGCAACTAGCTCTGCCTCTGTATTTCACCTTGGTAATTCCTTCCTAATATCTTCACAACTCTGTACTCTCCTGCACCTCTAACAACTAGAGCTGATTTGACTTTTTTTCTAATATAGTTCTGATTAAACAATAGATATAGTATCCAGCAGCAGGGGACCAAGAAAACGGAAGTCTTCAGAAGAAGGGAATATAGTCAACAGAAGAACCAGGCATTGACTCTTGTGTTTAATTTTTCTAGCTATAATATGGACACAGCTATGCATAGCCTTCTTAACAGAGGACTTACATTTATTCCGTCAACTAAAACATCATTAGAGGACACTCTTTTGGACTTAAGATTATTTTGTAGACGAGTTTGTCTAAGGTTGTTTTTCCCGGCTGATGATACCAGGATGAGTGGGGTAACTAAATCTCGTAACATACTTAAAAATAATAGTACCTTTATACCTCCTATACATCCTATGGTGCAATGTTTTCTAGATCTATGCGAAAGAGATTTCTACACATTGTTTTCTCTAGCATGTAATAACATAAAAGGAAGATTTTGCAATCTTAATAGGGACGAGTTTCAAGCCCTGGTTAAATTGAGAAGTGATGATAATCTGATTGTGAAACCTGCTGATAAAGGGGGGGGTGTAGTTCTGATGGATGTGGATGACTATGTGAATAGCATGAGATTGCTATTGTTGTCTGATCACAATACCTATAAGCACATCACTGCACAACAGGTCTCTTCCATTATACTAACAGTTCATGAAAATGTATATGATCTATTATTATGTAGACAAATTAGTGTTGAAATGTATGAATACTTGTTAATATCTGACCCTGTTATTCCCATAGTTAAGGGACTCCCCAAGATCCACAAAGAGATTTGGCCTGTTCGATGAGACCTATTGTAGCAGGTGAGGGGTGGGTTACCGCCATATATCGATCTTTTTGGAGAGCCTCCTACATCCAGTAGTGAGTAATTGTCACACCATTCTTAGTGACACTTACCAACTTATAGATAGCCTTAAGGGCCTACATTTAGAAATGAAGGACACAGAGTACCTCCTCATAACCATGGATGTGGAAAAGCTCTTTACCTCTATCCCTAATGATATAGGGATACAGTACATTAGAGAGCTTCTGCATAAAGAAACACAATATACAAATGATAGAATAATACTGATAACTCAGCTTCTTGACACAGTGCTTAACAACAATGTGTTTATTTTTGAAAATGACTATTATCTACAGGCATGGGGTTGCCATGGGCACCCCCTGTGCCAATAGTTATGCTAATTTGGTGGTCTACTGGTGGGAAAAGTTGTTCCTGTTTACCCACGAATCTTCTAGATACATAAGATACTATAGAAGGTTCGTGGATGACATACTTATAGTTTGGGAAGGTACGTCAGATAGTTTTCATCATTTCCTTGGTTATCTACAAACCACAACAGACTTTTTGAGGTTTACAGTGGAGATTTCAAGTTATGAAGTTAATTTCCTTGACGTCACGCTCAGGTTGACAAAAGAGGGTGAAATTGTGACCAGGATTTACAGGAAAGCTGTATGGAAGAATGCATTGTTAGCACCAGATAGCATGCACCCAACCTATACCTTCCGTGGCATAGTCACTAGTCAATTTATAAGAGTATCTAGACTATGTCAAAATAAAGATGATCTTTTGAATGAAGTTAATAATATGGAAACCCTGTTTAGGGATAGGGGATATGACATGACTATGGTTAGAAGGGTAAGAAATGAAATTTTTGGAGTTTTAGAACATGATGCTAGTCCGGTGTTCCATATTAAGAATGGATGTAGGATGGGAGCCACTATGGGCCCCAATATCCGTGGAAGAAGGCTTAGTTATGTCATTAAATTCACCAATGAAGTGGAAAGTGTAAGAAGTGTGATTAGGAAGCACTGGAATGTCCTTTCGGTAAATAAAGAAATTAGCAAGATTGTAGGACCTGCACCAACATTTTGCTATAGGAATTGCAATAATCTTAAGAGGCAACTATGTAATGACCGGCAGGTCACGAATATAAGGAAATCCACTAGTCTAGTACTAGGGGACCTGGTCAGAAAGGAACATATCCTTGTTTACACTGCCCAAGGTGCAAGAGCATTAGTAATATACAGACTTATCAACATCCCAGTATGAATTTTGTTTTTAAACCCAAGTACTATGCTGACTGCAATACCAAAAATGTGATTTACTTGGCCACCTGTTCTTTTTGTACAGCATTTTACGTGGGTCTAACCAAGAGAAGGCTAAGGGACCGTATCTATGACCATCTTTATGAGATCCGCAAGCAGGATGACACTAATGCTTTGGCCAGGCATATTAAAGAGTGTCCCTCTCATTCTTTCACTTTTAGGGTTTTGGACATAATCATTCCAACTTTAAGAAGAGGTAGTATTGAACAAAGGTTGGCTAGAGCCGAGTTACACTGGATCTTAAAACTAGCGGCACATAATTCTCCAGGGCTAAATGGCTTCATCTCTATTAAACCGATGTTGATTGAACGTAAATAAAGTTGGTTTTTGCTATCTAGAATTCTATAGCCCATACTTCCCTAGTAGTTAGGATATTAAAAGTGGGTATTATCCCCCTTTTTTTTCCTCTTAATTTGTGGTTAGCAACTGGGCATTTCCTTTATCTATAGCTCTATAGGAGTGTGATGTATAAGCATTTAATGCTAGGGACATCTTGTCACCTTGGAAGTTGTTGTTTAACATTACAGTATATGCATTACTAAACATCATTAATTTTATACCAGGGCACGTACTCCCTATATTATAGATGTTTACGATGGAATAGATAAGTATAGTACTTAGTTATTCAGGTCATATATACAGGTTTTATATTTAATTTTTATTTCTTTGCTTATTATATTTTATAGTAAGGGCATGTCTTAACATGATAGAATGGCGTTTTGAGATTTAGCCCTTGGTCTGATATATATACATATGTAGCAAGGGTATGTTTTAGTTGGATAGAATGGTGTTTTGAGTAACCCTTCATCCTATATATCTATATTTGTCTTGGTATATAACCCTGCATGTCCACTTGGGGTGACACTCCTCCACCATGAGATGTAGGATTAGAACTGCCCCTTTGAGTTCAGCTACACTGATGTACAGGAATAGTTTTGATGTCCAAAGGAAGCATTATGGAGATGTCGTTTGAATAAATATCTTGCCATTGTTGTCCCATAAGGGTATATAGTTACACATACATTTTTATACCATAGATATATTTTATATCTGTTGCTTTGTGAATATGTGGTTACGTTTGTTTTATGATTTATATGCATGTGTATAGTATATTCCCTAAACATGTTGTGTAGTATACTACTATGTAAATTTAGTGGTAAATACAGCACTTTCTTATAGGTTCTTGTTAATTTTTCAGACACACAACACGTTCTATGTTTCATGTAAAATAAGTATCACTAGGATAGTAATGCTGAATTAATTGTGTATTTTGCAACATGGTTTATCCTAGTGTATATGAAATAGTTTGTAGTTCGTGTAAATATACAGATATTGCCTTTACTTCATTACTAGAGAATTAATATACGTGTTTATAGCGGTTTTGGTTTTACACTGATATATATATATTCCCTCATATATATTTTATATATATTTTTTTATGTCTATTTACTGAAGTTTATATGTGGGACATAAAATTTTAGTAATAGAAAATATACATCTTTACAGGTCTTACGCATGGTGGGTAGGATCAGTATGAAGAATGTATTTAAATGCTGGACCTATATTAAATTTTCTTAGTTCCCGGTCTCTATGGTCTTGTTTTAGGACCGTGGGGACAACTTTTTAGGTCAGGAGGAACTCCCTACTGAGAATCCAGACATGTGACCTCAATAGCGAATAGGATGATGTTTAATTTGCAATGGCAAACAGTTTGTTGATGCTTCTTCGGTGCAGCTTTTTTACCGATGGTGGAACTGTCTTAAACAACTTGCATTGTATAGATTTTCTTACAATTAAGGTAAGGGATTCTAGCTATGTTTATATGAGTTAAGAGACAAGGAACACCATGATAGTATTTTGATGAAAGAACTCTCAGCCTGTGAGGGATGTGTTCTCATTTCTGAATGCCATTTGCCAAGTTGTAATGCTTTTGTTCAAAATATGCACTTTTGAATTATGAGCTTGTAAATGCATTTTTTATGTCTGAAGTCTGCAGTGTTTTGTCTAGTCAGAGGGTTTTAGTAATGCTTTGAAATATTTTGTGATGAGTGTGAGTGCTGCACTTTAGAAAATGAATTGGATTGAATTTAAACTGCATTTGAATGTAATGATGGCTTTAAATTGATGAAAGGCAATTAAGCTTCATTTTAAATTAATGAGCCCGCCAAAAGTTGTTTAGTATAAGTATTTTGGAATCATTTTATGACATTGTATCTGATGAAGCATAGTTTAACTATGCGAAAGCGCTTATTCTCTGTTTCCAATAAATGAATTTTTTACATATTTCCATCGTGGATATTTTCAGTGTGTCAGGAGCTTGTGTTGGGACTACTCTATAGAAGGATTTACTCGTGGTGACTGTTCTCACTTTTTGGACTTCATATTTAATCTAGTACTTCAACATTGTGACTGGCCCCCATTAAAAAAACCTACAACTAGACCTTGTAGTAGAATACATCAATAATAAATTCCTTGACATCTTAAATAATCTCACCCCCACTAGGAAAATTCAAACCAAAGCCAGACAATTATCATGGCTATCTAATGACACTGAGTCTCTAATCAAACAAAGGGATAAAGCCTGGTCACTTTATCATACCACCAAAAATAAAAATGATTTCACAATATTTCAGCAATTAAGAAACCAAGCTAAGAAAAAATCACCAGCAATAAAAAAACTTACTTTCAACCCACACAGCAAAAATACCTGAACAACCCACAAATGTTCTGGCAAAATATCAACTACCTCCTTAATCCTGGTAAAACCTCCACCCCTGCTCCCTCCAATTGTAATACCTCTGAGCCCATAGCATCATAGTTAACTCTTACTTTATCAATTTTATCAACACCCTCCTAGACAGCAAACAATACCTTCCACTTACTGTCCCCCACAAACGAGAACACAGACTCTTTCTCCCTCAAACCCATTCAGACTATGTACATAAAAAACTCCTAAGTGAACTAAAACCCTGCTGTCTTGCTGCAGAGCAACTACCCAATGAATTCCTAAAAGTAGCTGTTCCATCCATTGCCCACCGCATATCCACCCTGGTCACTCGGTCTATCTCTGAACAGTATAGCTCTCGCCTCCGGAAAATTTCTTACATCATTCCCCTTCACAAGGGTGGTCCCTTTAAAGAAATCTCAAGTTACTGACCAGTTGCCATCCTCTCTCCCGTAGCTACAATTCTAGAAAAATGTATCCGCCAATAGCTCCTTAATTACCTCACCACTAACAACCTGCTATCCACCTCACAGCATGGCTTCAGGCCTAAGCATAGTACTAACACTCCGAAATGAAGGACAATTGGTCTCTGCAATTTTTCTGGATATGTCAAAAGCCTATGACACTGTATCTCACCAACTGCTACTCAAAACACTTGTAACATACACTCTCAACTCATCAACCCTAACCTGGTTCCACAGCTACCTGTCAAGCCACCAACAGGCTAGTAAATGGGAAAACAATTTCTCTCCTCTACTTCCAGTATATGCTGGTGTACCCCAGGGAGCCATACTTGGGCCCCTCCTTTTTATCGTATTTAGCAATAACCTAAACTCTGCCACCCAACTTGCAACTATCATCCAATACGCAGACAACTCCTCTCTTATTTGTTCAGCCCCTTCTCCCCAAGAACATCAACAAAAAATGCAAAAATCCTTCCAGGACATAGAAACATATCTCTCCAACCATCAACTCATCATAACTCAGTCTTTTACCCCTCTCTGTCTACACCTCTAATGGAACAAAAATTGACCCAACTAATCACACCAAATTCCTAGGAGTTACAATTGATAACGGACTAAAATTTGAAACACATATCTCCTTAACAATACAAAAGTCCATGCCAAACTGGGTACTCTCTACAGGGCCAAACCTTACCTCATTCACCAAGCCAGACTAGCCACGACAAGAGCCCACTTTCTATCTACCCTCACACATTTTCACCAACCTACACAAGGCTGACCTTAATAATCTAGAATCCTGCTAGAACAAAATAGCTAGGTTTGCAGCCAATCACCCCCACAAAACTCATCATTGCTCCTGTCTCCAGCACCTCAACAGGCTGGAACTTCCCAACCTGTTAACTCTAAACCAACTTTCCTTTGCCCACAAAGTCATACACAACCCCAGTAAATGCCCTGCACTATCTAGCCTTGTCCAACCCAACATTAACTGCTGGTTCTGACAGATTCCTGCTAAAAATTACCCACTCTCACAACTGTCATGGTGACTTCCTCTTTTCCAATAAAAGAGCGAAGGTTTGGCATGTTCTCCTTTAGCACATCCCAAAACAATGCTGACATCTCTTCATTCAAAAAAGGCCTAAAAGAATATCTCACCAGCAACTAGCTCTGCCCCTGTATTTCACCTTGGTAATTCCTTCCTAATATCTTCACAACTCTGTACTCTCCTGCACCTCTAACAACTAGAGCTGATTTGACTTTTTTTCTAATATAGTTCTGATTATACAATAGATATAGTATTTGTCCAGCTGTAATCATGATATTATGTTCTCACAACTATTATTTTTTTCTACTGCATTCTTGAATACTTGTTTTGTAAACTAATTGTTCATTTTCTGTAGCTTTTCTCCCTGAGTCTCTGCTGAAAATGGGCCACTGGCCCAGTCAGACACTACCCAGTCAACAAATGTAAATAAATAAATAAAGGAATGGAGATAATTTATTGTACTGATCTACCCACTACCTCCCCTTCTTTCACCCTTGGTTCAGACATTTCCCACTCTGTTGTACCCTCCATGGAGTACAGTGTCTCTTCTTCTCCCATTTCAAATGCCATGCCCTTCTTTATGTAAATCACTACTCCAGCTCTGTACCACCTCCTCTGACTTTTGTAACCATCCTATATCTAGGGACCATCAAGTCCCATCCACTTTTGTCATTGGCCCATATTTCTGTAGTATTAGTAATGTCTGGCCTACCCTACTCTCCTGAACCACTTCTTTCAGCTCTCCATATTCCTCCTCAGAGTCCTTACATTTAGCATACAGCCTGCATCATCTCTTTGCATATTATGTATGTACATATCACCTCCTGGATAGAGAGATGGCTAAAGAACAGCCATGTACTTAAACATGCACTGCTGTACATATATATGTAAAGGTCTCCACCCCCTCACAACACTGCCTTCTGCCAGTGCTATACCTTTGTAGATGTGAGTGCATTATGTCTGTACACAGCACTGTCTCTGTGATTGCTGGAATTCTGCATTTAGTGTTTTTATGCTTTCTTATGCCATTGACATGTTTTTGTTTCTACTCTGCATTATGTGGCTGTGGTTCTAAGCCATGACTGTATTACCTTTGACTGTTGTTGCAAGCTGGGAATGTTCCTTGGTATTTTGCTTTCATAGCCTTGTTTTGAAACTGCAGATGCTTGGTAACAGTCCCTACAAATGGTGGAGTGCCTTATCGTTGCAACAATTTGCTTTAAAATGACTCATAGGAGATGTGATGTCCTGATAGAATACCAGATGGTAATCTGAAACCCAGTGAATTTCTGACTTGAATGTTACCAGCAGCTGAAAAAAATATATTCACAAATGGATAAAGAATGGTTAGCCATTTTTTTTCTGGAATTCAGAGATTTTATAACTGTTCATATGACCATGTTTGCCATACACTTTTCACAAACCACTAATAATTTTGTTTAATGAAAAGATACCTGAGTGATGGGATTCACAAGGGGTACATTGCTGGGCAGTTGTACAGAGTTCACAGGGCTGTATGACTATGTAAAGACCAGAACAGAGCTGAAGCTACATGTTTTGCTAAAGAGTGAGAATGACCCATTACTAAGAGAGCACTGACATCCCTATAGTATTACATATTGGAGTGCAACTTCACCCTAGTAACTGACCTTGCACAAATAAAATGGTAATACAAAGTTCACTGTCCATCTTTACTAATGTGTGCTAACTCTAAGTATAACCCTGCAGCTTCCACTAAGCCCAGCTCTACACCTTACCTTAGGAAACACCCTTTCTGCAATACCACCAGTATTTAGCCAAAGCCACTGGGATTCAAAAATGGTTACAATGAACAGTAAGCCTTATCGCAAGCAGATGTAAACCCTTCTGCTTCAGATACCATCCTACCTCAAAGTTTTTCTGCAAGTGGAAAAATCACCATGGAGGCAGTGCCATCTGCCATGCTGAAGGTCAATGAGCCAATCTGGGGGAGCAGATAACGCCGATTGGTCATATACTCTCCTTTTGAAATGCTGTGATGATTTACACAGATGATTGGTTCAGAGAATCTTTTGTCTACATAAGTTAATATGGCCAGTGGATAAAAGATGGCAGTCACCCCTTCAAGTCAATGAGAGAGATAGCTTTGCAGCTATGTTTAGTGAAGTTCAGCAGAGGGTAGGGTGAGGGATATGTGAGTGCATGGACGTGTGTGGCAGTGTGCAGCTGTGTCTGTAGAGGTATAAATGGACTTAGAAAACTGGTTGTGTATGTGTACGCAAGTGGTTGCCTGGATGGTTTTAGTAGGGAGGTTAGGTAAATGACTGAGTATAGATAAGTTTACTATGGTTTTACCAATCATAACAATTTTTGATCACTGAATCACGTGGCCATAAGGTCACAAGACAAGAATGCCAATGCCCACTTTTTCAAATACTTGGACTTGCCTCCCCCCTGAACCCATGTTAGCACTTGTTCCTGTGTCTGTGCAGGAAAGAGGATTCGACGTTTGACATTGTTTTAACAATTGACACTGTTCTAACAAGTGGGTGTCAGTAGATGTCCCCCAGATTTCTCATCTTAAGACCTTCTGGTCATGTGATTTAGCAACGTGAAATTGTTACAGTTACTAAAACAATAGTAAACCACGTAGATGTGTGTGTGTGTGTGTGTGTGTGTGTGTGTGTGTGTGTGTGTATGTGTGTGTGTGAGTGCAAGAGTGAATGATAGGGTGGTGTCTGCTTCAACATAATACAAGGTCAATTAGTGGTAATTACTGCCACAAAGTGCTTTTGAGAACGTGCACTTAATAAGGGCCATTCAGAGATCTGCAAATTAGCCACTAATGAAATCTTTCTCATTGTGACTAAATGTGCCTCTGAATCACTTTTTTTTTTCGTGGTCACTTACACTAGAACTACCTGCAGTATGTAGGCTTCACAGCCACAAACAATGTCTCTGTATCCCATTCCATGTATTCAAAGTTAGTGGTAGGTCACTAAAGCAAAGTGTTTGTTTTTATTTTGCAATTGGCTATTGTTTCAAAGTGGTTTATTTTCTAAATATCAGTTTCAATCACCTATGTTTCAATACCTGTGCACTTTGATAGTTGAACATAGACACAAAGTTAGTTATACTCTTTAGAATCTCTAAATCAAGTTAATTTAAACTCATCCTTAAGAAGATAATTCCTGGATTTCTTAAACAGTGACAGATTATCTGTTGCAATGATTTCATAAGATAGACTGTTCAATGAAGCAGTGTCCATCTTGTTGAAAGATTTTTCACAGCTTTAGCAATAACTGTGTCTGGTCAGTTTGATATTATCACTTCTTCTTAGAGACTACACCCGACAAGTACATGGCAGTATCCATTGTTAAGCAATTTGAATGTTAATATCTTAATTGACACCAAAATTAACTGGCAGCCATTTTGCTTTTTTATATTGTTAATCAATGATGCTCTCTATTGCTAGCATGGTGGATACATGTTAGAATCTTATCAATTGTTTGTAATTAGGCTGAACTTTTTGATGATAGAGGAGCAGCAATATGTAACTGCTATCCTAGTATCTGTTCCTCAACGAGCTCCCATGGTGATAAGATTTAATATGCTTTGAACCACTTTTAGTTTGTTTAAGACTTTGGCAGTTACCATTTTTGTATGGTTGTGGAGGGACCGAGTATTGTCCAGCAAGATAACCAAGTACCGTTATCACTTAGTCTAAAGAGGTTCCGTTCCCGGACCATCATTTATTCAGTGAGTTTGGATACTTGCTGTTTTTTTTTTTTTTGCAATTCCAAAATTCATAACTGTATAATTTCTTGTACTAATTTTCAGTTTATTTGTGGAACACCAATGTTTTGTTTTGCAGTGAAGAGGATATATCCTATGATGACTTAACACCTTTGGTTACCACTGTGTCATTGGTGTACACACAGATATTCTTTTACAGGCTGTACCATGCATGAATATTTATGTATAATGAAAGAGAAATGGGTTTAAAACTGATCCTTATGGATCTTCCTTATTAAGTACAACTGCATCAGGGCAGAAGTGATGTCCCACAACAATGAATGACCTGTTAGAAAGTTCTGGAACCATGATGTAACTTCTACAGAAAAGCCATAAGCAGTATGTCTAAAATAGGTCAAGGTCTACTGTTTCAAATGCTCCTTTAAATCTAGAAATATAACTCCAATTAATAAACCATTTCAATATTTGAATATATTTGTGATGTTAATGGTTGGAATGTATACTATATTTAGGATGAATTCCATGTTGCTTGCCTGACAATAAGCTGAATTTTTGAATGCACTCTAGTGCTTCATCAAATATGTTTTCTAATATTCTGGCTTATGATTAGATGTTGGCAGCTGGTCTGTAATCAGAGGAGATGGTGGGTTGTGGAATTGGAGAGTGGACTAACAAGAGCATGCTTAAAACCCGGTTATAATATCCTTGTTGAAATGGTTCCATTCTAGATGTATTTTAAGTGCTGTGCATAATGAAATGCATTATGCGCTGGAGTAACCTCTTCTAAGACAACTGACATATCTCTTCAGCTGCTTTTCCCTGAATGGAAGCAGGGTGAGCTTTCTCTCTGACAACTTAACATGTGATACTTTTACCACTGCAGTAAACTTCAGAAAAGCAAAATAAATCATTCTTAACACACACACTATATAATGCTGGGATTTCAAATATCTGAAATAGTTTACTCTGTGAAGACATCCAGGATTTATGTCAAAATACTAAAACCAACAGTGATGTCATAATACCCTCAGTTTAATATATAACATGCGTACAATAAATGCTCAATAAGTACGTAACCCCTTCCACCTGCAGACACACGCACACACACACACACACACACACACCCATACAGACTTGAACATACCCCCCCATACATACACACACACACACACACACACACACACACACACACACACACACGGACACATACAGACATGAACATACCCCCCATACACATACACACATGCACACGCACACACACACACACACACACACACACACACACACACACACACACACACACACACCCATACAGACTTGAACATACCCCCATACACACACACACACACACACACACACACACACACACACACACACACACACACACATGGACACATACAGACATGAACATACCCCCCATACACATACACACACACACACACACACACACAAACATACTCCCCATACACACACACACACACACACACACACACACACACACACACACACACACACACACACACACACACATACACACACACATGCAGATATTGTTGCCATTTACGTAGCAGGCTGGATGAAAATTATACCTATGCAAACAAGGACATTTTCTTTTTTTGTAACATGAAACTATTACTTGATATTATATTATGAAGTATAGTCAGTATGTGAGGCATTAATGAAACATCTATTCAGAATATTGTTATTGCTGGCTTCAGAAGTCAGTGACACAAAATATGCACATCTCTGTCAAAGAAGCATCTTAAATTTATATTAAAATTGTTAATATCACTGGGAAAGGCAGAGTAAGAAAGAAAATCTTAGTGTAAGCTTCAAATGGCAAAAAAGGTCGAGTTAATGTGACACTCTAGAATCGCTTGTGAGTATCTGGTGCCATCTAGTGTCCATCTTCCTGAAAAGCAGTTATAGATTAAGGGCTCAACAGCTTTGCTGCAATAATATGATTTAGCTTATAGTAAGAAGCTGTTAGAACAGAGAAGAAAAGCAAGGAGGCCATTAAATTCTTAAACAACAATTATGCTGATTTAAAAATCTAATATATGATGTAAAACTTTGTAGACACACTGCCAATTTACATTATTTACTATCACTCAAATACTTCAAAGTATATTAACTTGTAGCAGCACTAAGTAACTGCGTACAGACTTCTCATCACAAGACACGCCTCAGTCCAGAAAAGAAAAATAAAATAAATTGATTTAGTAAGATATGTTCTGCAACATTTTCAAATAATAATAATAAATTCTTTCTAAAACAATGTCTAAATTTGTATAGAGGTGGCTCTGTATTTGTTAATCTTTCGTCAGTGTCCAAATGTTCATAGGTAACACATTTCTATCATTCTGTAAGGAATAAAATTTTTCTAGTCTTGTGTATCAAATTGTAATGGCAGGTGCATGTTAAAGTATAAAATATGTATAGCGGAGTTGTCCTTTGTGGAGAGTTTAACATACAGAGGTAAAGTGCCATTGTCTGACTTATGTAACGTATGCAAATTTTGCACTCAGTTCAATAATGGAATGTTAAAAAGAGCTTCATGACTGCAACATATAAAGTAGTTGCCATTTTATGCAGCCAAGAGTCACAGAAATGATCCCACTTTCCTTAAATCTTTGCTGGTACACATCAGATTCCAGGTGCAGTCACACATCTCCAGTTCAGTATCTTAATCCCTCAGCGTAGCAGTGGGTATTACCATCAGTAACAGACAATGAGGAAATACCATGTAACATTGCAGCATACTCTGAAATTTGATCACACAAAAAGTAAACGAAGATAAAAAATTACCTATTTCTAGTAAACCCTGGCTGTTATTTAATATAAACACATCTGTAATTAAATACCAATAGCATGCATTTATATACTTTCTAAGGCAGCAGGGGCTTAGAAATGGCAGAAGGCAGCTGGCTAGCTAACGGACAGCTCTTAAGCTTTGCAGAAAAAAGTAGCAGAATTTTTTGATCTTTGAAAAATGGCTCAAGTTGAAGGAAAATGAAACATTCCACAAAAGGCTCTGGACATGGAAGATGATGATATGTATTATAGCAGCAGATACAGACAGGTTGCACACTTTTTCTGTTTCCTGACTGGTTGTACTTGTGAAAGCATAACAAAAGGAGCTCTGATAGCACTCTGTGGGAAGCTTTATTATCAGGGACTTTTAGATTTCTGAGGGTTTCTGATGAGGAATAGGAAGGGGAACAGTTGAAGCAAATCATCAGCAGAGAAGGAATTCATGTTTATAGTACAAATGAATGTTCTGAAGGAAGAGTAAGCCATACACTCACTTTTATATTTTTCTTGTTTTGTAGAATTTACTTACATTCTTACTGCATTTCAATGACTGAATTTTATCTGAAAGAAAGCAGGCAAGATGCTTTGTGTTCTGGAGACTAATTCTGAAGAAAGTCTGGCTATCTAACAGTTATCTGTGGAAGCTTGAAATCTTATAAAAATGTTATGTATGTATGAATACAGTAGGGGTGTTTTCCATCCCTTCTGAATTAGTACTTGCTGAGCAGGTGTGGAGGAGGAAATGGTATGGTACGTGAATGCCCTGGTAGGACTCCTGAAAACCCTGACAACTATTTCACAGCAACCGTGAAGCATGGTAGATTTTTCTATTGTTTTCTTTATGTACTTTCAGAGGGTAAGATAATTGCAAAATGGTTAAGAAGAAGCTGTAGGCTCCTAACCTGTTATTTTTAATATTGACTTGTAAGCTTACTTGTAATAGATAATCTATAGTACAAACTGGTTTTGCTCTGCAGTCTTCACTTTTAACTCTATAATAATGCATTGAGCTCTAAGTTTGATGTGGTCATTGCCTCTTGCTTAGAACTGTGTAGCTTACAGAATTAGTGAATTGAATGAATTACATCATCACTACGCAACACAGTTCATGGCAATGACTTGCTGATGACACACCTTCAAATGGCAAACTGCTATGAGATAGCTGTCTTGCCTGCTGTCCACCATCCTATTCACAGAGCACTTGTCATTAATACTGTGATCTAGAAGATGGAATGTTTGAACATGCTGCAACAACAGCAAGGCATGATGGGAATGTGAACACAAAATAAGTTCCTATGGACATTGTGCTAGTCAATGTGCAAGCCTGGATTCATAAAGTTGGTCCACGGGGATAAAAGGGTCAATAACAAGGCTGTATGGCAGTGCACTTGTTTGGCACACTACATTAGATGGGCCCCTCTACATCTGGCCAGTGAATGTAGCTCATTAAAACAAGTATTACTTATGTTTGGCTTTTGTAGGGCACTCAGCTGGTTCAGTGTTCTAGAATGATGTACATTATGTGAGATTCAGTGTTTGGTGCAGGTCAGAGGTACCAGCATTAGTGGGAATGAGTGAGTGATGCATTTAGTTCTTGGGAAAAAACATCAGTTAAAGTCTTGTAGGTTTGGTATAATATCTTAGGCAAACCTGAATGCAGCATGCAGGCTGGAGGTAATAGAGTGTCCAGACTGGTTACTGATATGAAAGGGTGGAAGACCAAGTGCAAATCAGGGTAATCTAATCTTCATCAATAGGTGTGTGGTGATATCAGGTTTTATGGATGGAAACTGGGGAGAAGTAAAGGAGGGAACAGTACTGATTCTGACATAATACTCACTTGTTTATTTGAGGTTGATGACTGAGGGGGTCAGAAAAGAGTTTTAAAGGAAAAGGTCACTTGCTTATGGTCTGATCTAACAAAAATGGGTGACACATATGAAGATGAAGATATGCAAGAAGTGGCCATATTTGTGAGGACTAGATCAATGATATTGGGCTCCTAGTAGGGTGGTTAACTACTGTAAAACAAAATTAGCATGTTTAATGTTAAGGAAGAAATGGAGATGTTGACCATTGGCAGGGTAGTTCATCCAGTTTACTGACGGATAATTGAAGTCCCCCATTTGAAAAATGTTTGGCTGAATGGGCATTTCAGTTAATTTAAGATAATTCTCATGCCTAGAAGGGGACACAGAGGGTGATTCATAACTAATTAGGTTTGATTATGGTGATTTGGACATCTAGGAGTTTAAATGTGGAGTCCTGAGAAATCTGTCATGAGGTGATGAAATCTTTGACAAATGCTAGACACTATACTAAGAAACAGAGATGTTTTCATTGCTCTGTAAGCATGTTTCTGCAACTACACATATATGAATGTGCTCATGTTGTAAGAGACCCTCAAGTTTTTGTATTTTTGCTAAGACTTCTGACAATGAGTTGACCCACATCAGTGGATTCCAAATTAGAATTTTCTAGGTTAGAATTTCCATCAGATGGACTTTGCCTAAAGAAGGTACTATAGAGTCAGCACAGGCTTTAACAAGATGTGAAAACCATTGTAAGAGGATGCAAACCATCACTGGAAATCTGGAAGGTTTGTTGTCTATCTCGTCCAAAGCTGATTCACAATGGATCCCCCTAGAATGAAACCAGCTGCATAGCCAGTTATTAAATTCAATTATATTGCCTTTGAAATGTGTGCAGCTTAAACTTAAATATGAGCGAAAACACTCAAGGATACCATACAGATATATCCAGTTTAATACAGATTCACAACATCACATCAGTTTAGTGCCTTCCTCACATACAGTTTTTTTTTCAACAAGGGACTTCAGAACTGAAGCTAACCTAAATAATCCATGTCACATGACATACACATAATCAGCCAATAAGTCTTAAAATCATGAATAAATAGTAGACATTGTATATGTACAAAAACTATTACTAAATTGTTGTTTCAACATTCCTCTGCTTCCACTGTTCTTTACAGCACCTAGATGTTTGCAAGCTTGTGTTATATTGTTAATATTAGTATTACTTCTCAACTAGAGTTTATTTGCTTTTTTTCTAATGAATATATTTCATTATTCTTATGTCAAGCTATTATATTGTTCAAGAACTGAGTAAGAGTCTAAAAGAGAAAAACGTTTAATAAAATCTTTACTTGCCTCTCTGCCATCCAGAGTCATTTCCCTGGTGCTTCTTTCCAGAGCAGCCACTCCGTGCACCTGTACAATGATTAGTCACAGTTTGCTTGTGTTGGAACGCCTTCAAACACTAAGTGCCTAGTTACCTGGCAAATAAAAAAGGCTCTTTTAGCCATTTCTTCATAAAAGCAGTTGGGTCCAAGCCATCTAACCTCTCTGCATTCCCATTCACTCATATATTCTCTTTTCATATACTCTCTTTCCTGTTTCAAGTGTTCATAAGCTCACATTTTTAAATCAGTACATCATTACTTTGCTGTGGCTCTTTCATTTGTTCCTGTACATGATGCATAATCTCACACTAATCTCTCCCCTCGTCAACTCTGCTGCTGGACATAGCAATCTACTTCTGAATGTTTCTGCTTGCATACATCTATCTCCAGAGTTGGGCCTTGAAGGGACTTCAAGATTTCATCAATTTTTCCCTCCATTCTTCTACCATGTTCACTCCATTTCTTAGCCGTTCACATTGAAGTATAACTTCCATCCTAACAAGCCAGTCCTTTCACTGTGGCCAGTGATGGAGAACCTTACTAAGCTGACATATTTCCTCATGACACAGTAGTTCTGAAGGCCTTTGGGCCTCTTTATTTTCATTACTATTGTCCAGAACCTTTTCTGAAGGGGCTCCTGAATCTTTTAATATAGCTCATGTAGTGACTTCATTGTCAGTTAATCCCATTAATAATCTAACTTTATTCATTTTCATGTTGTTAATCCCTATTGGATCAACATTCTAATGATCCCGATGCTATTCCACTCTCTACCATACCCCACAAGTGCACCTTGTAGCAATACCACTTGATTTTGTTCTGCTATGCTAGCACCAACCCAACAGCTCTGCTGATTTTGGTAGAAGTCCCAGAAAAGTATAAATCCTACCCTTCTAAAGAGTCTTGTATTTAATTTGGGAACTCACTAGTGAGAAAAAAATGCATGACTGTCTATTCTAATCAGAAAAAATGAGACAATTTTAAGGTAACCACTTAAAATGTTGAGACCCACTAGAGTGAGTCCCATAATATGGAGACTGAAGGGTCGAATGATTGGATTTACATATATTAAGTCCAAGATGCCATTTCTCAGATTATTCTTTTCTCCAGGGTATAATGTTCAGGGTATGTGAGGGTTGTGGGGAATGCAGGGGTCTTAGACCCCTGCAAATAGTAGTTTTAAGGAGAAGAGCAATTTTTGAGATCCTCTTATGTCCTGTGATTTCAGATTTTTTTTTTTTTGTTTGTTGGCATTCAGCATTTAGAATGCCAACATTTCAATACAGAGCCCAATTTTAATCAATCAGCTATATATATGCAATATATTTAGTGCAGTATCTTGTTTCTGTGAAAAATTATTTCCCTATGCTTGGTCAACAGTCTCTAGAATGAGTTATGGTTTATCAATATTTCAAGATCTTAAACTGTAACTCAAAAAACATAAAATTCAAATCTTTTTTTTACATGGGAGCAAGCTCCCCCCGGGAGATCGAACAACAAAACCCTACCCATGAGTTATGCATACCAATTCTTTGATACTGTTTACATATGAAAGGTAGTTCACTGCTGCCTTGCACAATCTAAGTAAGTTTGATTAAATGAATTGAAATCTTAAATCTTCAGCAAACTGTCACTCAGTAGTACATCTGTAAATGAATTTTTGATAAGCTGTGATTAAGTAAGATAGTAATTCTGCTGATATTTTATAGTGTGAACTTGAAACATGGAATGATTTGATTATTTTGTACTTTATAGAGACAGTGACAATGTGTGTTTGTGCCTTCTGTGGTATCATGCTATATAATTTTTCACTGCTGAACAGGCATGTCTCCTTTAGAGGGGATGTAATGCACTCTGCTTGTTAATATCTTTTTTGGTTAGTGTTGACATTACTATGTCATATTTTCCATGTACTGTAATTATAATTAATACATATTGCACGTAATGTGAGCGTGGTAATTTGCATGCTTAGGATGAATAAATTGCACATAATGCATATTGTATGTATATCTCTGCATTAACTCTATATTTTATGTGGAACATTAAAATGTCTGTGGAGCTTTTCTCCCCAGGCCTCCACTGAAAATGGGTTTCTGACCTAGTGGACTTTCCCGGTCAACAAATGTAAATAAATAAATAAATAATGCATGTGCTGTAATTTGCATGCTTATGATAAATATATTGAACATAATGCTTGTGGGGTAATTTGCATGTTTATGATGAATATATTGCACATAATGTGTACATGGTAATTTGCATACTTATGATGAATATGGGTGTAAGGAGACTAGCCTGTGATACATCTACTTGTTAAAACATTTGCTTATTTTTCTCAGACATGACTGCATGAATGGTTGATCAGTGCAACTATCTTACCAGTCACAAGAGGGGGGGATGAAATACATAATAGGTAGACATGTGAATGATGTGGGAGAGTATGATGGGATTATTCAGGCAGTCCTGGTTATAGCCAGATCTGGATAGAAGTTGTGCTGATAGAAATGGACTCTTCTTGTAGTGGCTAACAAAGTGTGCCACAGAACTTTAAATAACGTTGTAGCCTTGCCCTGTCTCTCTCTCTCTCTCTCTCTCTCTCTCTCCCTGTCATCTGTTTTACAGAGAATCTTGTCTGTATGACAGCCCCAACTGAAGAATAGAGACATGTGTGTACCTGAAAGAAGAAGAATGTCACTTCCAAACTCTCTTTAGTAAAATCTATCAGTGTATTCTACATTCACCGATTGCTTTATTGTTCAGTGGGCAAACTGGCTTCCTGTTAAAGAAGTGAAGTTCTTCATTTCATCTTCCTCATCCATGAAACCTTATATAGTGACAATATCCCCTCCCCTAACCTACTGGCTAGCTATAATGCAAACACCCAACAACACCAGACCAATAACACTGCTGTCCTTTTTCTTGTTGTTTAATTGTTTATTCAAATCATATTCTTCATGACGATAATAAATTAGGCTAGTCTGTCAAGAATTTCTTCTTTAAATTATTTCCAGTACATATCTCATCTAGAGTTTATTCGCATAATCTAATGACATTGCTTCAGTAATGCTGTCCATATATCCACTTTAGCCTATGCTATCACCTTCTTCGTCTGTCTTCAACCTTTCCCAGGATCAATATTTTCTTTTGTGATTACTGTCTTCTCATTAGTTTTACAACAGGCCTTCCAGTGAATAGCCTGGATTAATTTCCTTAAGTATTGACTGGTTTGATCATCTTGTAGTCTATGGATTTCTGAAAGGTTCCAGTGGATATCCTTAAGACTTTCACAGATGTATGTTACACTGGCAAAAAGATGCTGCTTTGACTATATGGATCTTTGCTGACAATGTGAGGTCTTTTGTTATTTAAAATTATATTTTGATTTGCCATAGGGTTGTTTCTGAAAAACAAGTATCTTTTAATTACATGGCTGCAATCACAATCTGAAGAGAACTTTGTGACCAGTATACTAAAATAGGTCACTGCTGCTACTTTTTGTTCATCTATTTGTAAATAACTGACAGGGTTACACGACATCATTTTCATTTTTCTTTTTTTTTCCATAATAAATCTTTATTGTTATATTATTTTCAAACACAAATAAGAACAAAAATAACATATATTCACAAATCAAGCATTAACTAATATCACTAATAACCACACTCTATATACAATATTTACAAGAATGCTTCCATGTAATACAGTTAAATATAAAAAAGCATAAGAATAAATGCAAGTAATAGACAGTTGATTACTAAATTCTCTCCACACACATAAATAATTATTAATATTTCCAAGTTGAAAATACTATGCTAGTATAATATTAAAAATCTGTTCCCAAATTTTTGGATTATTAACATTTTTATTTTGTGGGTTTAATACTAATTTATGAGCCAATATATGTTTTGTCGCTAGAACTGTAAAGTTCTGCCATGAAGTTTTAGATGGGTCTAACCAATTTGAAGCTATATAAAGCTTCATTAATAGAAAAATATTAATATATATAATAATTTGTGATTTAGGGATCTCTCTCGGGGGAATATGCAGAATCATAAATTTCCATGATAACGTTGTACTCTGGTAACCCATCTTTTGAAGTTGAATCTTAAGGGAATTCCAAAGTTTGAAAATACATTTACAACTCCAGAACATATGAAGAAGATCAGCTGGTTGATTCATACAGTATGGACAAGTTGGTGAATTTTTGGGATTAAATTTATGCAGGGTAAGACGTGTATAATATGCATTGTTCCAAATCATCAACTGGGTATATATTAATTTTTGAAGAGAAGTAGATTTGATGGTCAAGTCAATTGCTTTTAACATATTACTTCTATCTGTCAGTAAGATTTTCTCTTCCCAGTAGTTTGATAACAAAATTTTATCATGAAATTGAAATTCTTTAATTAATTGATTTGCTGTCATGATATATTTAAGATCCTGTTGGAGAGCTTGCCACAAGAAAGAGCATCTATTAATAGCCTCTTCTTCTGGTTTAAAACATTTAAAATAGCTTATAGTGAGTTCTCTAATTTGCCTCAGAATAACCAGATAATTTTTAGGTAAGTTAAGTTCTTGTCTTATTTGGTTGGCTGAAATGTCAAGATGTTTATATATATATCAATCAAAGTTAGATTAACTATCAATGGAAACTTGTTGAGATCAATTAGTTGATTATTCAATTTTAAATTAGGATTCTTATGAAAGGGTTGAAAAACCATCATATGTTGAACCAAATCTAATAAATGAAATAAATTATGTAAAGAGAGTATGTTTGTTTTGATGTGTTCAATAATCCCATAGAATTTCAATGTATCCTTACCTAAAAAAAGTATTGCTTTAGGATTGATATTTAACTTTAGAATATATTTATAATTATCATTTTCATTTTTCAATGCTATACAACAAACCATTTTCTGAACGTTCTACTTTCGCCTTCATCAACAGCCTTATCCACACTTTCTCACTTTCGGCCATCACACTGCCATTGTCTGCATATCTGAGGTTGTTGATAGTTCTTCTAAACCTTTTCATTCTACCATCTGAGTCATCTAACTCTCCATTTCACATGATATATTCAGCATATAAACTGAATAATTAGGATGACAATTTAGAGCCTTGTCTTACTCCTTTCTCAGTATTGAACCAGTCACTTATATTATATTTGAGCCAAACGTTTGCATCTTGATCTGCATACAGATACCCCAGGAGGCAATTAAGGTGATCTCATTTCTCTGCCTAGTTTCCAAAATTAGTTATGGCCTCGCAATCAAAAGCTTTAGTGTGGTCAATAAAGCACAAGTAAGTTCTCTTCTGAGACTCACTTTTTTCTCAATTATCCAGTGGATGCTGCAAGTTAATCCCTTGTGCGCCTACTTCTTTTAAAGCCATCTAGTCCATCTGCTAGTTCTCAGTCCATATATACTGCTAGAGTCTAGCTTTCAGGGTCTTCAGTGTTGTGTTGCTTGCACGCAAAGCAAGTGAAATTGTTTGATTATGTGAGCACTGATAGTCGTTCTATGCCCCCAGACTCCCTTTCATTTGCAGACCATGATCTCTCAGTCCTTGGACCAGATTTATGACACTTATTCCTAAATAAAATTTGCATCATATCAGGGTTCAGCATATTTAGAGAAGAACTCTTGCAGGTCCTACACAAAAGAGCCTTTTTCTTCTCCTGCTTCAGACATCCCCTTATAATTTAACTCTGCCACTTGCAATAACCACTTCCAATATATCTATCTATCCTTTCAATAGTTATTATTTGTTATTCCTTAAATCTCTGCAATCCATCCAATAGAAGCTATGAAACGTATATGCTATAGAGTATCCAGGATTTCTACTTCATACAAAGCAACTGCAAGGTCCTACTTTATAAATATGTAAATAGTGTGCATCTTTTAAAGTTTTGATATTTGACACAACTGTATATGTATACCCATTCTGTGTAAACTTCTAAAAATCACCCTACAAGCGTATCACTTCAGATATTTACAAGCATTAATAATTTCACCTATTCTTTTCTTTCACACTTCCATTCTAATTCCCAGGCTGTGGCTGAAAAGAATCATTCTGGGAGCAGTCCACTAACCTAGTAAACAAATAAGTAGATAAATAAGCAATCCAAAAATAAATAAGCAATCATTTCAAAATCTCAAAAGTTAATAAAGTACAAGGTAACAACATACTGACTTTATAGCAACCACCACCCATATATCACTGAGACAACACTTTGAACACAAAGGTCAAGTTACAGCCCTGTGCAATGACATCATGCTTCAAAGCATCCCCCTGCTTTGTAGTACAGCTCCCATGCAGGGACATAATACTGTGAATCATGATGCTGAATTGTAGTGCCACTCCCGTATGTTATCATCCGGCGGCACAGGGGGGAACTTGCCTCCACTATGAAAATGTGTGCCCCCCTGAGTGCCCAGTAATACTCAACTAACCTTGTACTTTAAACATCCCAGCTGTTCAAGAATGTTAACATCTCTTACTGACCCATTTCCAGCTTTGCAAGCTGCTACTTTCTTAACGTTTCTTGTGTCACCACAATTACATTTTTTTCATGGGCACTTTGGATCAATGAACTTTATAATGCTTTGAAAGCATGAACAAAGTCGATCAAACTGTATTTGTAAGTAAAGAAGGTGCACGTGTGTCTGCCTGTATGGAATGCCAAAGTTAGGTAAGGATTTCTTGATTAAGGTAGTTGCTCAGTATCACACAGTGAAAGAATCAAACCCTGTATCCTTGTGTTTTAGCCTTAATCCTCCACACTAAGAGTTAGACCTCCCTTATCTCTTGCATCTGGCTTTGAGCTGTTGATTAATTGCTCCCTAGTCAAAAGTACAGGGTTTGAGTCCTCCCACCTCCATTTGCTTGTGTTTGACTGAGAGCAAGTCCAGTAATACTCATGGGTCAACCTGAAAAGGAAAGTTTCTCTGTCGGTTTACTTGGTTAAAAAATAGATAAAACATACCTGGGGATTCAATAACTCCATGTAGGCTTAGCATGAAGCCTACATGGATTTTATGTGTTTACATGGTGAAGAGCAATGCTAATTGCATATGCATGCCATGCACCTTGTTTAAACATAAATACGTGCAGTTTTGTAGAAGGAGCACATACTGCAATGGCATCAATGGCCATAAATACATTAGCTTGCAAAACAGATTGTAAGACACATTTGTAGCCATACTATACATCCACCTCAATATAACACGTCAGTGACAGCAACATTGATGTCAACTGTTCATAGGGTCATAAGACATTATTAGGCTAATGACCAACATCACATGAAATCCTAGCATTATAATACTATGTAAAAAAATCCCAATATATATTATGGAAGATAGCAAGCCAATTGTGCATATGTGTATACTTGTTTGATTGCATTACATCCTGCCACTGTCCATATGGAACATGGACTCCACAACATGACAGAATTAGCAATCACACATGCAATGATCTTGAGATGGCTTGCAGAGGCTCAAATAAGGACTCTGCTTCATGATGTGTGCATGCATATTTGACATGAGGGCATCCTCTGTTCTTTTGCAGGAAGGATGTCATGTGGCCAGTGGAAAAAGGAGGCTGGTGGATCCATGGGGCTATGTGAAAGGTTTTCCAAGTGGTAGTGCAATAAAGAAAGATTTCAAATATCATACAATGGCCATAACGTACCACCAGCCACACACATACACACACACCCATACACACACACACCCATACACACACACACACACACACGCACACACACACACACACACACACACACACACACACACACACACACACACACACACACACACACACACACACACTCACACACACACACACACCACTACTGGGCCTGATTTGAAAATTATACCTGTGTAGGTATAGAATATGAATGCCATACGATGTCACTGTAGCAACACCACACATGTCTGACTGTAACTCTGTCACATTTTACTTTATGGAGTATGGTAACATCATTGTATGCTGAGAAGAACATGTTGGGAGGGGTGTGGGACATGGATGATGAGTCACATCCCTATGTAAAATTGTTTCAAAAGTGATTGGTGTATGCACAGATACGCAAGTCACCTGCTGTCAGGTTAGAACTCCTATATGCAAAGGTAAAGTAGTTTGAAAGCAGAGTAGTTAAGGCTACTGCCACAGTACAGGTTTGTCTTTGATGCTATCAGAGTGCATGTTATACAGGATGACATCAACATCATAAGTTACAATGAAATGATCAGAGTATGGTTTGACATAGCTGTTGACTCACATATCATTCTAACATTGTCACCATAGTGAGTGTTGACTGCACACACAGTTTGCTGTAGTGAAAATAGAACTCCTACCTACATATTTGCAAAGCACAGCACTTAACACAAGTTCCACAGCACAAGTCTGGCTTTTATAGTGTCCAACAGCACTTTATAGATGATGACATAAGCAGTGTCTGGTGAGACGAAGACAATAATAGCAGTTTCCCACATGCTTGTGTAAAATGGTGACTTGAATATTAACCAACTGAAAAAACACACACATGCCATTTCACTGCAGTGTGAATAGAACAGAACCCTACTAATGTCAGTACACCAACTACAGAACTCAGTATTTAATGCCAGCACCACAGGACACGTCTGGACTTTATATTGTCTGTCAACACATTATAGACAATGACATCAGTAGTGCCTAGTGAGAAGAAGAGTCTAATAGTAGAGTCTGAAATACTGTTTTAAAATGTTCTCTTGAATGTCAACCAAGTGAAAACACACACGCACACACACACACACACACACACACACACACACACACACACACACACACACACACACACACACGCATACACACACACACACACACAAATTGACTGCAGTGAGGATAGAAACCCTGTCTACCTATTTACAAAACACAGTACTTAATGCAAGCACCACAGAACAAATCTGGCTTTTATAGTGTCTGATAACACTTTATAGCTAATGATATCATCAGTGTCCGATGAAAAGATGATAATAGCAGTGTTCCATATGCTGATCTCATTAATGTCAACCAACTGAAGAAAAACACACAGACACACACACACACACACACACACACACACACGCACACACACGCACACACACACACACACACACACACATACACACACACACATGTTGATCTCAGTGATAGAATCCTTACCTAAGTAAACCAACAGAATTCAGTATTTAATGCAAGCACCACAGCACAAGTCTGTCTTTTATAGTGTCTGACAACACATTATAGATGATGACATCAGCAGTGACTGGTGTGAAGAAGATTGTAATAGCAGTGTCTAACATGCTGTTGTGAAATGGTCTATTGAATGTCAACCAACTGAACACACACACACACACACATACACAAACACACACACAGACATACCAATTGACTGCAGTGAGGATAAAACTTCTTCCTACCTATTTATAAAGCACAGTACTTAATGCAAGCATCATGGAACAAGTCTTGCTTTTACAGTGCCCAATAGCACTTTATAGCTGATGACATCAGCAGTGTGGTGAGAAGAAGATGATAATAGTATTGTCCCACATGCTGGTGTAAAATGGTCTCTTGAATATCAGCTAACTGAACAAACACATACAGATATCAGCTGACCACAGGAAGAACAGAACCCCTACCTAAGTACACAAATTAGAGAATGCAGTATTTACCACAAGCACTGCAGCACAAGTCTGGCTTTTATAGTGTCAAACAGCACTTTATAGTTGATGACATCAGCAGTTTCTGGTGAGGAGAAGATAGCAGTGTTTGACATGCTGTTGTAAAATGCTTTATTGAATGTTAACCAAGTGAACACACACAGACATAAAGCAATGAGAACAAACCCCCTACCTACCTACTTACAAAACACAGTACTTAATGCAAGTCCCAGGGCACAAGTTTTGCTTCTATAATGTTTCTGCACAGTTCATAGTGGACAACACTATTACTGGATGTTTTAGAAAAGATGTTGGGAGGCCTTTATGAAATGAATGTGTAAATGTCAAAATATTGGTACTCCATGAGATTGTACTGATGACTGTAGGATACACAGTTATGGTCTTCTGACTAGACAAACACACATAGCAGTTGACTGCAGGGAGATTAGAACTCCTCCCTAACTAAATACACTGACTAGAGAACTTAAAGCAAGCACCACAGCACACCTCTGAATTTTATAATACTGCAGGACAATTTATTATGGATGATAACAGCAATGGATGTTTGAGAGAAGATATTGGGGAAGGATGTCTGGAATTGATGGCTAGCCATGCATACCTGTCAAGATATTAAAGATCTGCATGTTACCACAGTGTGCAAAATGTAGAATTTGCTATTGTGTTTCCAATGTACAGGTTTACCTTAAAAATACAGCTTTGCAAACCATATGCAAACATCTGCCCACATTACTACAAGTGTTGGATAATCTAAATGGGTATTGACAGTATAAAGATGTATATGTTATATGAAAAGCATTTCATATTTATGTCTGCAGTGTAGTTCATGTATTTGGGAAGAAGTACTGAGAGACCAAGTTTCAAGTGCATGAGTGCAAGTAACACATGACTACAGTGTAAATATGTCTTCTTTCTGTAAAACATGCCTTCCCTTTGTTTGTGTTTGAACATGTACTTTCATGAGATGAAGACTAAATGGGCAGTAAATATAAGTAATATGCGCTAATCTGCACTTTCCATAGTGCACCACTGAACAGCAGGTTTACGTGATCTGTGGCAAAGTGTTTGCACATGCAAGATACAAACCTGTACTGCTTTCCCCATCTTCACATGGTTATGTGACAAGCAAAAATGAGCCTCTGCCTCACTGATAAATTATGAGATTGTCCTCTGCACAAACACACTAAGCTAAGTGGTACAGCAGTCAACAGAGTGGATAGTACTGAGTGACTTGCTACATAAATGGCTTTGTGGCAGCAGGTGTAAATGCATTGAAAAAAATGTTTTGAACCTAGATGATGCAGGTTTTGAATCCAGGTGCATTTAATAGTTTTAAACTTGTATTTATAATCCAAGGAAATAATTCTTTATTCTATATTCACTGTGTGTTACCTTAGTGCAGTGTGTTTAAGCAACATTGCGTGGAAGTAACCACACCATTGAAAAGCCCTTAACCATTGCTCAGCTTTGGTGTGTGATGATAAACTCCATGCAATCACAGAGAACAAAAAGTCACTTTTATATGTGTTGTGTAATTCTATTTTTTTGACCAGATTAAAGGTGTTAAAATGTGGTAGATAGGAAAGTGGTGAAATGGGGGGCAAGCAGGGGGATGAACAAAGGGAAAGTAATGTAGAAATGTCTAGGAGGGAGGTAGGAAAGAACCATAGCTATCCACTTCTTCAACAGTATAAAATGAAAATATGTACAGAATATTAGTTGAATTTGGATTGTCACCTCAAAAAAGATGGGTGACAACAATGCAATCATGTTATATAGCCAATTAGACCAAATTAATTTTATTTATTTAACATTTGTTGACCGGGAAAGTCTGACTAGGCTACACAGAGCCTCTTTTCAGTGGAAGGCTGGGGAGAAATGCTCCAGATGCATGTCTTTAGAATGTGGGAGGAAACCAGGGTACCCAGAGGAAACACACACAAACACAAGAAGAACATGCAAACTCCGCAGAGAAGGTACCCCAGCCAAGAATTGAACCGGAGGACCTCTTGCTGTGAGGTGACAACATTAACCACTGCACCAAGTAATTGCATCAAGAAGATGTGCAAAGTGGAGAGCTATGCATAGGATGAAGTTTTTTTTTTTTTTTGGACAGGTGCCCTTTTTTTTTTTTTTTACTTTAGTAAGAGAGGAATGATGGGAAAGGGATGAAGGTATAACTAGTTCAGGTAAGTAGGTTAGGTGAGGAAGCAGATGCAAACAGGACAAACAAAACAAGACACAAGGATGGTGAGGGACATGACAGGTTGTGGGATACCATGATTGGGATTAGGAAGGAGGCAATGGATGCCCATGTCCATCAAACATGGAGACAATGAGCATCTAGTCCTCAACTGCAGGACTGTCATCATTGTCCCTTTACTCCACTGGCTGTTGGAATGCTTGATGTCTTCTACTATGAACCATAAAAGAGAGCATCTTCTCCAACTGGCATAGATGTGCACCAATGGTATTGTGTATGACCCTATCCACCAAGACTGGCAACTCCTGGCAGGTGACAAAATCCCCACTTCCATCAGTACTCCTGGGTGGTACTACAACACTAGCTGCTGGGGTAGAGATACCTGATGTAGAGGGCCCAGGTAGTGCAGGGGCAGTAGAGGCAGTACTACCAGATTGGGTCCCAGATGTGCTGGGCATTGTTACAGGAGCCAGTGAAGTGACAGCAGGCTGAGACACAGGGGCTGGCCTACCTTCATGTGCTGTAAAGGATTTTGTGATTTGTCAGAGATAGAAGATATGGAAGCATTTTGATGACACACAGAAAAATATAAAAAGAGAGATAAGGGTTGGGGTAAGAGAACAAAAGAGATAATCAGTACCATCGTATGTGACATGCACTGCATGGTGACAATAATAACATATTTATGTCTACTTTACATTTAAGTATACATCTTAACAACTACAAACTCTAAGTAATGATTGTTCAAAGTAATACATGCAATGTGCATATACTGCATATATGCTTGGTTAAATTATGCAAATTAATTTAACAGCAGGGCATTTATGCCACTTCTGTTGAAAGTAAATTATGAAATATTTTACTATGTATTTGCTACTTGTGGTATTTGAACCCACAATATCTGACTCAGTATTATATTTGACTCTTCCAGTTGGCTTGTGCTACAGACTGAAGCATGCATGTTTACTTTTACCTTTAGGATATGCATTACTAATTTGGTACTATTGTATAGAAGAGCAATACTTGAGCTAAAATAATAGTTATGTTGTGCTGCATACATGCCCCTTGCTTCCCTCAGTCTCTCTCTAGATGCTCAGCATGGGCTTCCCTGTTCATCAGGATGTCCTGATTATGTCTGGAAGGAAAGGAGAGAAAAATAGAAGACCATTATGCATACTAGTCTTGATTATATGCAGCTTTCTATCTAATATAAATTCTCTTTATCTGCATACTTAAACAACTGTGGGATTTCAGCTGTCCTAAACTCATCTATCCAATGGTTGAATATATCCCACTTGTGTCTTTTGTGGTTATTATAGTGATGCCTACACTTTTCCCCAGTATGTGGAATGCCAGTCATATTGTAAACAGCCTTAGCCAGACTATTCCATGCCTCTGGCTTGTACTGGAAGGTGCTATTGTCCCCCTCCAGGAGTTTTAGACTGTGGTGCTTTATAAGTAGTGCAATAAAGATTCTGGACTTCTCGATACCCCCACCCATGTGTGCTAAATTGGGCACCTTCCCTTCTAGCTACACACATGTCTGATCAGGGCAAGCAGCAACAGTTAGTAGTGCTTTCCCTCCAATTTGTGTTACCACATTTATGGTAGTGCACAAAGCTAAACAACAAGGTTGGGAGGATGGCCTAATGGTTAAGGTGTTTGCCTTATAAACACAAGGTGCAGGGTTTGAGTCTCACAAGGGATAATTGGCTAGGCTCGCAAGGGCAGTTAGCCTAGTTCTAATCTATAAATGCCAACCACATTTGTGTTATGCAAAGAACAACAGTGCAAAACAGTGAGGAAAGCAGATTATGAACTAAGAAAGATAATATGACAATTGGCATTAGTTTTTGTTTTGGATGCTGAGGTACCTGTTACTTGATTTAACTTTGCAGACATGGATTGGGGTATAAATTATATAACCTAACACATCTTTTTGTGTGGGTTTATACATTTATAAAATTAATTTGTATAATGTTTGATTCAAACGTATGCATTAGAAACAAAATGCATTCTTACACAGAGGCGATTTTGCATCCTTACCACAGAGGAAGTGCTTGTCGAACATATCATTTTATATATATATATACATATATACATACACACGCACACGCACACACACACACACACACACACACACACACACACACACACACACACACACACATATATATATATATATATATATATACACACACACACACACACACACACATACATACATATATATATATATATATATATATATATATATATATACATATATATATATATATATATATATATATATATATATATATATATATATATAGGGTCTACATCACTATTGAAGACCCTATTCAGCAAAAGTTTATTCATTGAACCCACTTAAGAGAAACATCATTTTAGCAAACAATCATTTCAGCAAATTTTTTTACAGGAAAAGGAAGTAGTTGGCCATCATCAGGAAATCTGCCCCTTTTCCCACTGTAGTGCAGTGTCAGAGTTGGTATATTTAGTTAGAGGGTGTGGGAAAGCACAGCCCCCAATATTGGTGTGAGTGGGGGCAAAGCCTCCCACTTCGCTGACTTTTAAAATGTGTAGTGTTTGTTGGTATCTGACCCATTAGTTTTTTTCCCCTGTGAAAAAATTTGCCAAAATGATCATTCGCTAAAATGATGTTTTGCTTAAATGGGTTCAACGAATAGTCATTCACTAAATAGTCTATTTGACAAACTGATATAGACCCCTATATATATATATATATATATATATATATATATACATATATATATATATATATATATATATATATATATATATATATATATATATATATATAAGACTGAGGGGTTAACCAGGTATGCATGTGACCTGTCAAAGTCTTGGTTTATATTTACACAGTCATGTGTGTATGAGTATCAGTGAGGTCTGAAGGCTATCCAAGGCCACAGAAAACAATTATCATTACAGAAAGATATTTAGTATACCCTCTGTCACACATATAATTCATATAAGCTCTACTGCTATACATACTTATTGTTATTCATAATTATGCTTGAATTTTTTTGTATTTTTTAATTTAGTGGACAAGCATTTATAAAATTGGGAGTATGCTAGATTAGAATTCAGGCTTACCTGTATTTCAGCCCTACACTTACATCTGTTGCCAGAGGAACAGTTAAGAAGCAGTTGTATATTTTCATATTTATTATTAAGTATGTGTGTTAACCATCCCACAATGCCACTTAACATGTTTGCACAGTGGCAAACCATAGAGGACACAATGTTTCTGTTTTGAAATTGTCTACTGTCTGCTTCCCATCTGCAGGTGTTCTAGACCTGCAGGTGTTCGGGAAGGTTGCTAACCACCGCGCAATGCCGCTTATCGGGTTAGCACAATTGAAAGCTATAAATGCAACAATGTATTATTTTTGAAATCAAGAATGTCTACATTTTGTCTCCTTTATGCATGGGCCATTAGTCCAGGTTTGCATGAAGGTAAGTGGTAAACAAATATTTCTAGCAAAGCTCACCTTGTTTTATCCTTGTGAGCAGTGTTTATTATGTTTCATCCTGAAAATACAAATGTTGGACTTGAACCCTAATCTATAGATACTATATACTTTGTGGAGCACTGTGGTTAGTAGATGTTCTACATACATGTGACTCACAGGTGTAGTTTATGTATTGTTTATCATAGAAGTACATTACCTGACATTTATTGTATTTATCCATTTCCCATGACTTTCCTAAGCTGGGCACTGTGCAAATAGTGGTAATAAAACATATATAATAAACAACATTACAAAATAAATGCTAATAAACATGAAAAACTAATACAGAAGTCTGGATTTGAACTCTCACACGAATGACCCTGCAAACACAAAAGGGATGCCTTATGCATCTTTGCCACAGAAACATCTTTGCAGCAGGAATGAAAATCATTGGGTATACAAGCAAATACCAAGTATAGAAACAGCAATGTCTGATTTTGATGGAAGATTACTTGAAAGTCAAAATAGTACTGAATTTCTTCTGAAACAAAACAACTTATTCTAGGAAAAATATTAGAGTTAGAGACCAGATCTAGAAGGAATGACATCAGGATTTATGGGATTCCTGAAAATGAAGACTGAGACAGTACGATTCAAATCCTTAATACCTGGCTGATTAAAACTTTGAACCTGCCTGAAGCTTTTTCCTTTGAAATTAAAAGGGCACGTAGATCTCTTTCTAACTCATCTTAAAACACAAAACAAACAAACAAAAACAAATTCACAAAGATTTTTTCTCTAGTCAATATAAGGATTTAGTCTTAAAAGCTGCATGGACTAATTATCCAGTTAAAACTGAAGGAAATGCTATAAGATTTGATAATGAGTATTCAACATTAGTGATGTCAAAATTTAAAAGCTTAAAGAAAATGTTAAAGCAGAAATCTTGTTTCCAGCAACAATAAGGATTCAGCTGCCAGAAGGAAAGAAGATTTTTAATACTTTGGAAGATGCAATGGACTTTACACAGAAATAAAAAAACAGAAGAAATGGACTGTAATCTATCAACTTCTTTGAAGAGAAATGCAGTAAGCATCGTTGGTTAGTAAAAAACAAAAAGAGTAAACAACTGAAGGACAAATGAAAAGCAATGTAGTTCATGGTAATGAATTCTTATTAATTCAAATAAATGTTTGAATACTTATGAACAGGTGCTGAATATTAGTATTTACAAGGTAAATCATTTATTTATTTATTTCCCTACTCCAGCTGGATACTGGTTCCCTTTTTGGAAAGTTTGAGTTTGATTATTTTAGCGATGTATGATATTAAAGCCACTTATTTTCATTTAGAGTTTAAAAGGTTACAATTTTCATTTTATTAAAAGATAATCATTATGATGAAACTTATATTAGATGGCACACTTTCTGATATCTTGACATAGTTGAGTAATGTACTATTAAATATAATACAAGATGCAACAAATGACACTAAATTGGCATGTTAAACTATATTCTGGGTTCTTAAATGGTACAGTGGTGTGCTACATGCAATAGCACCCAGGAAAGACATGCTATATTATAAACAAAATATAAAAAATATAGCATTTTACATGTATAAAAGTTACTGTTAAGCTGTGGTGGTGCAGCGGTAGCATTGTTGCCTCACAGCAAGAGGTTCTCCCATTCGATTCTCAGCTGGAGTGCCTTCTGTGTGGAGTCCGCATGTCCCCCTCCCTGCGGTCGAGTGGTGTTTGAAAGACATGCGTGAATAGGTTTGCCTTCATTAAAAGTTGGGCATTGGGCTGGCACCTCTGAACCGTAAAAATCTACTGCTAATCATTAGCGGACCGGAGTTCCACTGTAGCGACCCCTAACCGGGAAAAGCCAAAAGAAGAAGAACAACATGTATAAAAGTTACTATTGGAATGATATCATATAATTATAGTAACATTCACACTTTTGCAAGTTAAACCTGGATCACGCATAACTGTCATTTATTTAATGCAATATTATACGCTACATCTTTTTTTTAAAAAATGACAGCCTGCTTTATATTAAGCATCTCATACAAATAGAGCTTGCTGGATCATTACATATTATTTCTTTGAGTGGGATGGCTTTTTAGTGGTTGAGATACTTTGAGATTTTTTTGTTTTTTTTCTTTTTTGTATTTTTTTTGGTGGTTTGGAGGGTTTTGAGGGACTGGTGTGTGGTGTGGAGGTGGCTAGGATTCATCTGTGAATGTTTTTGTGTGAACTGTAACTGATAGACTGTTCATTTTCAAGCCCTTATCATAAAAGCTAGCTTGAAATAGTTTAGAGTCATGAGCACTTTTGTGATACTGTGGGAGTTCTGAAAAATGTTTTTTTTTTTTTCAAAACAAGTTTATTGTTTTAACATATAAGAGAAATATCATAACAATTGTATACAAATAATTAAAAATAGGTATTATTATAATATTCAACAAAACAACTAAAGTATTTACAAAGACATCCACTACAATCAGATCAATTAATTAAACTAAAATACTGTGCTATTGAAATTAGAATTTTTTTAACAAATTTTGTAAATTATCCCATACAATAAAATGTGATGTTTTTCTAGTTGTTCTCATTCTAATTGTGCTTATTTCCATATGACACATTATATTCATAACATTTTTAAATTCATTGAACGAAGGAGGTGTATCTGAAATCCAATTTCTAGTTATTATTTTCCTAGCCACTGCTAGGATAGACCATAACAAGGGAAGCTTAATCTTTTTAACACATTGAGGTACAGGTGTGTTGAATAATATAAGAGACTTAGAAATAATGAAATTATCTGTAAAAAGAGCCTGCAAAAATTCATTAATTGACTTCCAGTATTCTTTCAACTTCATACAGTCATAAAACATATGAGCCCAATCAGCATTAATTTCTACATTACATCTCTTACATAGATTATCTTTATTATTAATTTTATTCATCATCAAAGGTGTATAAAAATATCTATGTAAAATTTCCATGTATAAAGTCTCCAGACAATGGAAGATGTAGTTCTATAAGCAGATTCCAATATATATTGTTTATCTTGTTGAGTTGGTGGGTCCCCATTAATAGAGGTGAAATAATTCCAGTATGAATCTACATTGTAAAAAGTTTCTTGTCTGATAATTTTATGTATATATGAAAGTTTACCTTTATCAGAAACTTTATGCTGTAAATTTATTATCAAGTAATCAATCAGTTTTGGAATAGATTCTTTAACTGTTATAGACATTAGATCTATTCTATCAATGAGATGTTGTCTAAAGATCTGAACCTCTAACCAGCAAGTTTCTCTTAGATCAAATTCTTTTTTTAAGAAATCTAGATTTTTAACTTTATTATCAGATATCAGCTGATACCAGTACCTTAGATTATTATCTATAGCTAAATGAGCTCCTTCAGAAGTAGATGACATAAGCATACCCTGAGTATAAATTATAGAGAATACAATAAAATTCCATTCCCTATACTTAGGGTGCATGAATATAAAGTTACGATAACTAATAATAATATTTAATGGGTAACAGACCATATGTTTAGGTGTAATAGGTGAAGTACAAAATTCCTTTAGCAACCACAACATGGAGTTATTTATAATCATATTTTTATGTGTTAAGGAGATTTTCATGAAGCGCATACTAATTAGCTCCCAATAATCTTTCCATTTTGCGACATATGACCGATCTATTAATAAAGTAATAACTTTTATAATAGAAGAGATAATATATAAATTAAAGTCTGGAAAAGAAATACCCCTTGAGACCAGCTATTAGTATGTTTCTTTAATGCAATCCTAGGTCTATTAGGTGCCCATAAGAAATTTAACATTAGTGTATTCAGTTTCTTGATAGTTATTTTGTAGGTGAAAGTATTATTGATTGTATTAAGTATAAAATCTTGGGGAATATTATCATTTTAATAATTGTAAGTCTCTCCTCCATAGTAAAAACATATTATTCCAGGTATTAAAAGATTTTGTATATTAAGAAAACAGGTATTATAGTTATTATATATAATAGATTTAATATCTTTAGATAGTATTATACCTAAATAAGTTATCTGACCTGAGTTGGGTACATATTTAGTAAAATCACTAATGAGAGTATTTTTCGTGTATATATAGGTAGTATTTTAGTTTTTCTTCATTGAATATTAAACCAGAAATACTTTTAAAATTCATCATTTTATCAAATAAAGACTGCATAGAAGAATTAGATCCTGCTGATGTAATTAGAACATCATCTGCAAAAAGTTGAATTTTTGATGTTGTATTTTCTTCTATTTCAAAACCCTCTATGTCAGTACTGTTTCTAATCAAATTAGCCCAAGGCTCCATTACTAAAGTGAATAATAGTGGAGAAAGTGGACATCCTTGCTTTGTACCTTTAAGAATGGGTATTTTTTGTGAAACATATGTTCCTACCTTAATATAAGCCAGCGTTCCTTTGTATAAATGCTCAATTAAATTTACAAATGCATCAGAGAAATTTGTGCATTTCAGTAAGGTAAACATATAGTCCTAACTTACTGAATCAAATGCTGAACCTATATCAAGACTAATAAGTGTTAAATCTTTCTTTTTCCTATTTGCAAAATCAATTAATGTTAAAGTTCTTCTTATATTATCAAAAGTATTTCTATTTACAATGAAGCCCGTCTGATCTATGTCTATAATGCCGGGGATAATTGTCTTCAATCTATCAGCAAAAATACTCATAAACATTTTATAATCAACATTAAGTAATGAGATGGGTCGATATGAAGAACATCTAGTTGGATCTTTATTAGGTTTTAAAATTGGTGAAATAAATGTATATTGCCAAGATGGGGGGGGGTTATTAACTCAGTTTGGGCCAGAATAAAAACCTTATGTATTAATGAATATGTAGTTTTAGAAAGGATTTTGTATATCTCTGGTATAATACCATCATTACCCGGTGCTTTGCTTGATTTAAGCTTATTTATTTGTGTAATAACTTCTGTATATGAAATACTCTTGTCCAATAGTTTAATCTGTTGTTTATTAAGCTTTTTATTCATGTTTGTGGTTATAAACTCCTTTATTTTATCTTTAGGTTCCATGTTAATGTTGTTATGGTTAATCTTGTGAAAGTGATTTCTAAATTCATCCAGTATTTCTGGTATACTAGAAACATACTTCTTTTTCCTTAGAGAAAAGATTTCTTTGATATGGTTTTGTTTATTCAATCTTTTTGTTTTATTTTTAAGTCTATGTAAGTATTTGGGGCTTATTGAATAAGACAAAACTTGTATTCTCTAAAGTTATTTTAACTTTATGAGTTAAAATTTCTTTGTATTTCTCATTTAGTTTGTTTATTTCTTCAATAACTTTCTTGTCCATAATATTTTCTTTATTATTATGTTTATAAGAGTCTAGTTTACTTTGAATATCTAACAATTCCTTATCCCAAGATTTCCTTTTGTTATTATACCATCTGATACTTTGTCCATATAGATATGATTTTAAGGCATCCCAAACATAGACAATGGAGACTTCAGGAGTATTATTTATGTCTAGAAAATGTTGTACTTCTGAAAGTATATATTCTTTATAGTCTTTTAGCTGAGTTAAGTATGCTGGTATCCTTTTGATCTGAACATTATGAGTATTTTTTATCATGAATTCAAAACAATTGAGTTATGATCAGATATAGGACATGAAATGATTTTGGAATTAATTAAATCTGTTACCATCTGGTTAGAAATAAAGACCCTATCTATTTTTGAATAAGTTTTGTATCTGTTAGAAAAAAGGTGTATGGTAATGATTTTGACTCTATCTGATTATTAATATCATTCAAATGATAAGAATTAGCAAAATCATTTAAATGTTTTGCATTAGATGTAATTCTTCTTTTCTTTATAGTGGTAGTATCACTTTCATGTAGTATACAATTAAAATCACCAGCTAAAATAATATCCCCTACAGAGAATGATATGATCTTATCAATATGATGTTTCACTGTATTAATACCAATTCCAGGTATCCAATATACATTAATTAAAGTGTAAGTCTTCCCATTAATTTGTATTGTAACCATACAAAACATTCCTTTGTCATCCTGATAAGACTTAATGGTTTTAGGAATGGGCATACTTTTATTCCATAAAATAGCCACTCCTCTTTTTCTGAGTGTGCTCTGAACTAACCAATACTGTATACTTATTAGTGGCTAGTTTATCAATATCTTTTTTCAAGAGATGGGTTTCTTGCAGGAAGACTAGATTGGCCTTGTGTAGATTAATGTATCTTATTAGGCTTGCCCTTTTACACGGATTATTCAATCCATTAATGTTTAAAGAAATTCCTTTTAAAGATGTCATTTGGCATTTTTAAAACTCAAGAATCTTATGATCGAAATAACAAATAACAAGATAAATAATGTTACATCTCCTCTTTTAGGTGTACCTTTAAACATAGCTGTATTTATTAAATCTCTTATGGGATTTTGTATAGGATTCAATTTTGTTTGTAGTGACAATGAGTGTACAAAATATATTGTGGATGTCAAAACTATATACATATAACAATGAACAAGTGAAAATAATGTAAGGATTAAACCTTGCATCCCGCCTGGAGTTGAAAACTCCAACTTAGAGCAGTATTTACTACTCAAGTTAACCCCCTACCCTAAGCAGCAGTAGGTTCTGAAAATTCTAAGAACTGCCCAGGTTACTTCTTCCTGTCTAAAAGTAAATAATCATAATATTTTGAATCATTTGCTAAGATGTCAAAGAATACAAGTTAGATAATAAGCAAAAGACAGCAAATTGCCTTCTAAACTACTGTCAGTTATTACATAGTTCTGAATATTTGCTACTGTTAGTATACTTGACATGCAATAGCACCCAGGAAAGTTATACTATCTTATAAACAAAGTATAAAAATATACCCCTGGATTCACTATCCTTCCGTGCAGGACGAGTTTAGTCCTGCACGCAAGCGACCATTTAGGAGCAGGACGGCAGCGCACCATGCATATCAATGAAGGCACACTGCCTGAGCTCCTAAATGGACACGGTTTGTGTATGAGTGCAGGGGGCATGTCTGAGAGCAGAGCTCTCAGAATATACATGCCCCTGCAATGAAGAACCGCAGTGTATGAATAATAATGAGTGAGACCACTCATAGGTGTTCACATACCCCCAGCAACATCCCACCAAGTTTTCAAGAGCAATAGTTAAAACATTAAATATAAAGAAGTGTTTTTTTTTTTGTATGAAACAGTTTAAATTTAACCGTAGGTGTGCAGGTTTGCCCATCGCTTAGCTATGGTTAATGCAGCTTATATAGCACAAGAGGATAAAAAGCAAGATATATGCAAATGCAGCAGTACAGCAATAGTGTAGTGGGCAGAGCATTCACTTTTTGAGCAGTCGCTCCCTGTTCGAGTTCCACTCCAGTGCATTACATTTTCCATGTCAAATCACTTTATGACCAATTTTTTGTTGCATAACCTAATAAATAACACATATTTCTGAACTGGAGTACTGCATTAAATGCAGATGTGAGGTGTCAGTGTCATAATGTTGCAAAGTCCACAGATAATCACAAGTGACCCATACATTATATGTACATAGGAATCAGGGATACAAATGGAAGGTAAAATGTGTAATGAATGATAAATCCATACAGTTTCCAAATCCACCACCTTCCCAAGAACCATTTGAAATTATTGTCTAAATTAGTGCAGTGGTAAGCGGGAGTAAGCAATAATAAGCATGAGTAAGCATATTTAAGCAGTTGTAAGCGAGTTTAAGCCTGTTTGTGCAGGGGTAAGCAATGCGCACACAGGTTAAGCAATATTGAAACTAACTCTCTGTAAGCATATTTAACCGAAGGTTAGCATCGCTTACCCTTGTGCAATTGATTAAAAGTGCCTTAATCACTCTGTATGCAACAGCCGTTGCCTTTGCCAGAAACAAAATAAACATCCTTTGAATGTCTTGAACCCAGAATATTATAGTCACAGTAGTTAACCACTAAGCCATCAAAGCAATACATAGGTTTAAGGTATCACCAAACAGATCCTCACTATAGGAAAATCAAACCGAACATGTGAAAGGAATCTATTTGCAGTTTTATGTTGTATAACCTACTACATAACATAAATATGTGAGCTGGAGTACTGCAGTAAGCCCAGATGTGAGGTGTCATTGTAATAAAGTGTTGAAATCCCCTAATAAACACAAGGACCCCATACAGTGTATGTACACATGAATCATGGATACCAAACACATATATAACATGCAATGAATAATAAATTAATGCCAAAAAGCAAATATAATGCAAATTAAATATTAGGCAATGCTAAGCATTACACAGTTCAGCTTATTAGGTGTAAGCAATGTGTAGGTCATCTAACTCAGGCTGCCCATTGGTATACCCCTTTAAGCAATGACAACCTTAGGTAAGCAGGTTTGCCCATAGCTTAGCATTTTAAAATTCATCCAATCATGGCAAAGTGCAGGAAACCAGCCCTATTTAAACCCAACAGACAGGAATACATCTCATAACTGGTTGCAGCTTCCTCCTGTAGGTGTCTGGTATGGGAGAGGGTGCGTGCTTTCGGGTGCAGCGCTGGGGCATCCAGGAGTCCAGAGTCATGGCAGGGCTAGTTGTGAAAGACCATGACCAGAGATTGCTGCAGGGCCAGTACCAGTGTTCCCAATACAAAGCGAAAGCCTGGGACCATCTTGCCCATGATCTCACCAGTGCCACTGGCATACCCCAAACTGGTGAGCAGGTCAGGCATCACTATGCTGACCTGAAGCGGAAAAAGAGGGCTCTCTTGGATCAGTGGATCCAAGAGGCTAGGAGGACAGGGGATGTCCTAGCCATGTGTAAATATCAGTCCACTACATGTTTAATAATTGCTAGCTCATGTATATTATGGATCGGTATGGCTAAATATTCCTCTTATGTCTTTCACAGTGGCAGATGAGTGGGCTGCGAACCAGGAAGCCCATGCCTGTAGACTGCAGCGGTTGCAATGCGAGGCAGGTTAGTAAAACTCTTACATTTACTGTCATAGGAAATAAATCTAAATGTAGTCATAAGTTAACTGCCTGTATAAAACTTGTAATGTTTAAGGCATGTACTGCATACACCGGGGAATATGTCAGGAAGAGTCTCATATAGGTTATATGTAAATAAAAGCATAATAGCCTGACAATAATGGTCTAACTGCTGGACTGCATGTGTCTACTCTGGTATCATATGGTAATGTAGAGTTGCAATCACTTAATAGTACTGTTGTATTAAGCACTGTTACCCACACTGTGCTACATAAATAAAATGTGTAGGACTGTCTGTATATGACTGTTGTAATCCCAAGAGGTCATTTAGTACAACTGAGAGACACCTAGACAGAAAACAGAGAAAAGATAGATGCCAAAATCCAAATAGCACACTCAACTGTGATGTGAACTGTTGTACTTTTGCACACACAGCCATGGTTCGAATCCTTGGAGTGGTAGTAGGCTGTATGCAGAATCATGTCCCGGAACTGTACAGATATGTCCAGAATGTCCAGTAAATCAGCCCATAACTGCTGCCTGTCACCCTGTCCCCCTGGCAAATCAGTGGGAAATTGGTACACCGTGTTTGCTGTAGCATCAACTAAATTCAGACCTGCTGAATCTAGCTTTGTATAACTTGAGCACTAATTCAGACCATCTTATTTTGGAAAACCTTCCCCTGCACCCTAGTGACAGGAGTGTGCAGTTAGAACTTTTCTGATCGAAGACTGCTGGAATGGGGTTTTGTTTTTAGCTTTTTATTGGTTAATTTGTTTAAATCAGTTTGCTTATTTGCTAATGTTAAATTAAAAGAAATACACTTTATTCATCGCCACTTAGCTAGGGTTAAACTATTCCTGGCGCCATAAAGTCGGATCTTCAAATTTTCCCTTAGAACTAGCCAGTTTTTTAGTTTTAGCACTCAAATCTGTTTCTTTGAGCTCAGCACTTTTTCAGAACTCATTGTAAGCACTAAATAAGCTACAAATTACTACAGCACTCAACTTTCCTCACTTGTCTAGAGGAAAACAGTTTTTAGTACTTAAATAAGCACATATTCAGGCATGTCTAAGGGTCAGCTCCCAGTGTTTTCTCCTGTCTACCTGATGAATCTGGGCATCTTGGGGCAATGCAGCAATTGCCTCATGTACACAGACAACACTCTCCTCCTACCACCCAACACTACAACATGGGAGAGATGCACTTATATAGCCAAACTGCAAGCAAAGGTCTCTTCACCCAAGACTGGACTAGACAGTCAAGAGGAGAAGGTAAACACTTGCACCACACCACACCACACTCATTACATAGTTCCTCAAAACCTACACCACCAAAACACACACATAGCAACACAAAACACACACCTACATTCACGGAGGCTCTCAATAAAAATCTGCTCAAGCAACAGAGACCTCCAAAGAAGAAACGCATGCAACCTCCACCCCCCCCAACACAACCCAAATGACACATAGCCCAAAAATTCAGTGTGTCACTTAACCACAGCCCATAAGGTATAACAACATACCCAACACTCTATTCATAGGTGACTCTATAGTCAGGCACACTGATGTTCCACTCACCAGGCTAAACAAGGAGAAAGTTACTGTCAGCTGCCTGTCGGGTGCCAGGATATGCCACATAACGCATGCACTCAGGTCACTCCACAACAAGTACAAATATGACTCTGTCATTGTCCATGTTGGTGTGACTGACCTGAGACATACCACCCTGGATTACATGAAGAGACATGGAGGAGCTCTCCGATCTTGTAACCCAGCAAGTATGACCCTAGCCCTGAGTAGCATCCTGCCATCACCCAGAATTATACCACAGTACAAGGACAAAATGATTGACTTCAACAATTGGCTAAGCTTCTGGTGTCATTTTAAGGGGATCCAGTATCTGTCTGCCTGGGATGACATGATCGTCAGACCACAATGCTTTGCCAGAGATGTCCTGCTCCTGTCGCCCTTGGGATTCTGGATACTGGCTAAGGCTCTTGCCACCCCTATAGTGCCTTTTTTAGGCAAGGTTCAAATGACAAATTCACCACCATAACAGGTACAAGCAAGCAAAATCTGAGGGTAATGCTACTCAATGCTAGAAGTCTAAACCTCAAAATGCATTCACTCGAGGCACTCCTTAAAATGGAGAACATCGACATCTGTGCAGTGACAGAGACCTGGTTCAAGGCTCCAGAGAGCACTCCTGCATTACCAGGCTATAATTCATACCACACCTTTCAGCCACCTAACCTGGACCGAAACGGTAAAGGTGGAGGTGTGTCCATATTCATTAAGGATATCCACACCTCCAGGCTAGTTGCTCAGCATAATGCATCCTAGATTATCTAAGTGCAGCCAACTCTGGGCAAGACCAGAATCCAAATTGTAACTTGCTACAGATCCTGCACCATGCCCCAGGATTCCCACTCCTCCTTTTTTGATACACTGGAAAATATTAGGGTACAACCCAACACCCTAATAATGGGCAATTTCAACTACCCCACCATTAACTGGGAAAACTACTCATGTACCAACTCTTATGCTCAATGTTTTCTGGAATTCATAAATTCCAACGCCTTGAATCAACTTATCCACACCCCCACCAGGGGCAGCGATATCCTAGACCTGGTCATTACCAACATGGGTGACCGATGTTCCACACTAGAGGTGAATTCCTCATTGGTCAGATCCAACCACAACCTAATCAGCCTAGACATTCAAATCCCGCCCCCCACCCCCCATTAGGGAAACCACCATAAAAAATGTCTCCAAAGCCAACTTCATGCTTCTTAAGACAGAAGTGGCAAACTTCATGACACCCATGCAAATGGACAATAGAGGTACGACTACTGAATCCTACACAAATGCACTTTATAAGCACTTACACAAGTGCATGGATCATGCTATCCCTAACAGAACCAAGATGCTCTCCTCCAAAAAAAGGAAGCCAATCTGGTGGTCCCCTGCCATAAACAAACTCTACAATAGAAGAAAGAAACTGTTGCAAAAAAGAGTAAAATCCCATGACTGGAATACCTCCCTGGCCAGCCTCAGTAAGAAGCTGATATCCCTCATAAAGTCCTCCAAATCTAGTTATGAAAACAAAATCGCCACTGATTCTAAAGACAACCACAAAGCATTCTATAGCAATGCCAATAATCTCAATGGCAACACTCAGATCTGCTCTGAGTTTCAGCACAATGGCACTAAATATACAGAACCAACTGATATTGCCAACATCCTGGCAGATAGATTCAGTGCTAACTTTACCCCCCTCACCCACTAAAGGGCTCATCTCTATACCAGAAGAATGCAAAGTTCCTGTAATCATGGCTGCACAGGTAAAAAACACTCTCTCCAAAGCCAATAACACAGCATCCATGGGACCTGACAACATCCCAGGCTGCTTTCTAAATGAACTACAGAATGAACTGGCACCCCACCTAAGCACCATGTTCAATCATAGCCTCACCTCAGGTTTTATGCCCACTGAATGGCACACAGTGATGGTTATCCCACTCCACAAAGTGGAGCCACCACGGACCCCAGGAACTACCACCCCATTAGCCTAACAAGCCTGGTCTGCAAGGCTATGAAACGTATCATCATGGAACTTATAAACAAAGACATTGGTAATCTCCAAACTCTGGACCCCACCCAGTTTGGGTTTGTAAAAGACAGATCATGTCTCCTAAACCTGATTGACTTCTTTGAAGCAGTCACCAAAGCCATAGACGAGGGTAAGGTGTTTCACGCAGCCTATCTAGATCTTGCCAAGGCTTTTGACACCATCCCCCACTCTGGAATTATAGATAAACTCACTAAACTAGGTATAAATCCCTATGTCACAAGATGGGTTGCCAACTGGCTCACTGACAGAACCCACACTGTGAAAGTAGCAGACTCCAAATCTGATTTCAGACCAGTGGCAAGTGGAGTACCACAGGGTTCAGTACTGGGTCCTCTCCTGTTTGGTATCTACTTTTCTGAAGTACAGGCTAACACAAAAGGTCTTTGGCTAATCAAGTTCGCAGATGACTGCAAACTAGGAGCCATAATTAAAACTCCTAAAGATGTAGACATCCTACAAAAGGGCCTCACTGAGACAGATGCCTGGTGTCAAAGCCCTGGCCTCAAGCTTAATGCCAAAAAGTGCATTGTCATCAAAAACTCTGTACCCATGAGGTACCACATAGGTGGAAGTTTACTTAACATCAAATGTGTGATGAGACATTCAGACACATGTGGACAGTAGTCTCTCCTTTGATAATCACATCACCACAGTAGTCAGGAAATCCTTTTATGTGACACACCTCATCACAAAAGGTTTCTCATCCAGGAGAAAAGAGGTCATTGTTCCCCTCTACTCGTCACTCATTAGACCCATTATAGAGTACAATGCCCCTTTTGGTATGTACCTCACAAGACATCTACAACAACTGGAAAGGCTGCAGAAATACCTCACAAAGGGAATTACTGGCCTCAAACAGATGCCCTATGCAGACTGTCTCAAAAAACTCCAGCTTTACTCTGTCGCATATCGCCTACTCAGAGGCGATCTCTGCCTAACATACAAAGCTATGTCAAACCCAGAGCTGTTGGACATGCTCCATTTAAAGAAATCCCAATTGCTCCAAGCTACATGCTATATGGACCTAAACCTTGTCACCACAATAAACAGAACATGCTCCTCATTAGCACTTTTCAAGAAAAATCTTGATGATTGGATGGGAAATAGGAAATTCACCCTGGGGATCACCTCTGTGGCTTTGCTCAACAGGGGCACAGGAAAATAATTTCTTTGGGTGGCGAAAGCCAGGGTACCTTTTTGGCTAAGCTTGTTAGGCCCTAGGGCCAATAGCCTGGTACCTACCTATGAACCTATAAATGTTTAGGCAGCAAACAATACATACAACTGATTGTCAGATATCTATAAGAACAAACTCGCCAATCTAGCAACTCCCCAAAATGTTATGAGAGTAATTAGCCAAGTATGTCCTATTTCCACCCCCATGTTGTCAAGCTGTGACCAGAGTGTGTACAGTAACAGAGTGAGATGTATGTGCATAATACTAATGTGTAATCTGGTAATTTGTGTGGCAGCATTCAGGTAGTGCTAACAAACATTACTCACACAGGTCTGTCAGATATGAACACTGTGCCCAGAAATAAAAGAGTGATACCCTGTACTGGTACTGTTTACTCTGGTATTGTATGGCATTGTTAGTGCTGCAGTTGCTCTGAAAAAAAGGTATTACTCATCACTGTCACCCACACTGTACTACATAATACAACTGTCTAGGAAATCCTGTATGAGTGTTATAATTACAAGGTCAGAGTGTAAAACCACAGGAGAATTATAGACAGAAATCAGACAAGAAATACACAGCAATATCTATATAGCACACTCAACTGTGATGGACAGTGTTTTATTTTGAGCAGACACAGCCATGGTTTGAATCCTGGGAGTGGTAGTAAGCAGTATGCAGAATCGTATCCACAAGTGTACAGATATGTCCAGAATGTCCAGTAAATCAGCCCATATCTGCTGCCTGTCACTGTGTCCCCCTGGGAAATCAGTGGGATTATCCCAGATGTATAGGCTGCAAACAAGAAATACAACTGATTGTCACACATCTATAAGAACAAACCTGTCAATCTAGCAACTCCCCAAAATGTTATGAGAGTAACTAGCCAAGTATGTCCCATCTTCACCCCCATGTTGTCAAGCTGTGACCAGAGTGTGTACAGTAACAGAGTGAGATGTATGTGCATAATACTAATGTGGAAACTGGTAATTTGTGTGGCAACATTCAGGTAGTGCTAACAAACATTGCTCCCACAGGTCTGCCAGATATGAACACTGTGCCTAGAAATAAAAGATTGATAGTCTGTACTGGTACTGTTTACTCTGGTATTGTATGACATTGTTAGTGTTGCAGTTGCTCTTAATAATAAGGTATTACTCATCACTGTCACCCACCCTGTACTACATAATACAACTGTCTAGGAAATCCTGAATAAGAGTGTTGTAATTACAAGGTCAAAAAGTAAAACCACAGGAAAATTATAGACAGAAATCAGATAAGTGATACACAGCAATATCTATATAGCACACTCAACTGTGATGGATGGCATTTTATTTTTAGCATACATAGACATGGTTTGAATCCTGAGAGTAGTAGTAAGCTGTATGCAGAATCATACTCAAGTGTACAGAATTGTCCAGAATGTCCAGTTAATTCATCAATATCTGCCGGCTGTTATTCTGTCCCTCGGGCATATCAGTGTGATAGTTTCTGACATATAGACAGCATTTCATGTCATATAACTGACTGTCAGACCTATACATATTTGGAAAATGTCAATGAAACCAAACCTGTCATTGTACAATTCACGAAAGGTTTAAGAGGGCATTAGTTGAAATATGTCCCAGTTCACCTGCATGTGGTGAAGACATGCCCAGAGTGTGTGAAATAAGAGATGGAAAGTTATGAGCATAACATCAACCTGGAACCTCGGAGTATGTATAAAAAAAGTTAGGTAGTGTTAACAAACAATGCCTCCACAGGTATACCAGGTAAGAGGTGTATACTGCAGGTAAAACTCAGTTCATGTATATAGTTGTTGACAGCCATACCACTGTCCAAACTAAGGCAATAGGGTAGTGTACCTATAAGGTACAGACCACAGCACTGAATAGGAAAGTAACGCGAACTACATGAATATACTAGTTGTTAATTGACATCTCCCCCCCCCGCCCCACCATATCTGCAACAATAAACTAAATGCACAACTCAGTCGGTATGTGCTGCATTAACTCTACTGTTGGGACATATGTCCTATTGTTTGATAATTATTTAAATTTGTTTCTATGCATGTACCATGTTGAAATGCTTCCACATTGGTGGCATGCTGTCATCAATGTACCTGCATGCTGTTGTAATGACCACTGTGGTTTCATATATGCATGTGTTCTGTTTGCTATGCAGCTATTCCATATCTGGTGTTTGGGTTAATGGGAATATCGATGCATGCTGTTATACCTAATCCTGGAATGTGTTGACTATTACTAACCCACATATGATGATAAAATGTAAACACCATAGTACGTTTTGGAAGGCCAGTCTCAGCGGACCCACCTGTCCCACCTCAGCTGGCAGTGGCACCAGGCATCAACACATCTAGGGCCCAATGCAGGACCTCCTCGACCATTGGTCCTGCACCACCTTCAGGTGGAACCACCTCAGAGGATGGGGCTCACCCCCCAGGGAGCAGGTGCGGAAAGGAACCTGTCACCTGTCACCAGGTTTGGGTCATGGTGCATAGTGAGCTCCTCAGGGAGTTTGGAGATCTGCTACGCCAGCTTGAGGGCCATGTGTTGCAACTAGAGGGACAGCCTGGCCCTCCGACTCAGCCCCCAGTACAGCCACCTTTGGGGCTGTGAAGGTGCAGTGGTGAATGCCCATGGGTGGGGACCTCAGTCCCACTGTTTCCACTAGAGGGCTCATGGCCTTCTGATTAACAAACACCCCTCCCTATCAAGGTGTTTACCTCCCACATGTGTCATATACCATCCCTGTATGCATCTTGCTTATCTTGTCTGTTAACCTACCCAACCTACCCCCCCAAATATACCTACTATTCCTCCCCAACATCCCACTCTCACCTGAAAAAAAAAAACGGCAATCTGTTCCCTCCCAAAAATCTCGCCCCATACATAGCTGTCCACTTCGCACACATGTCCACTGGACACGTAATCTGGTCTAAATGGCTTAACAAATTATAATTGCTGTCATCACCCATCTCTCAGGAGTATGAGTATCCAAATACATCTCCAAATTCAGTGTATATGCATAGCTGTTGCTGTAGAAGAAATGGGCAGCTATGGACCTTCCCTTCACCCTTCCTGCACATCCCTAGCTGTTTTCACTACTGTCTTTCCCTCTTTGTGCCCCTTTTTCACCACTTTCCTATCAACCCTTTTTTTCATTTCTTTTAAAGAAATTAGAATGGGGTTAAGTGGGAGTAAGCAGTTTTAAGCAGCAGTAAGTGAGTTTAAGCTTGTTTGTGCAGGGGTAAGCAATGCCTACACAGGTTAAGCAACTGAGAAGCTAAATCAGTATAAGAAACTGTAACCAGAAGTTAGCAGTGCTTATCTCTGCCCAAACCCATGCAAACCCACTTACAACAGCTTGAAAGCGCCTTAATCACTCTGTATCCAACGGCCCTTGTTCTGCCCAGCAACAAAACAAGCATTATCTGCAAGTCTTGAATCCAGGACCCTGCACAACACAAAGTGATTTATCACTAAGCCATGTCAGATATTCATAACCCTGATGTTTTCACAAACATATCATCCAGCACAGTCATTCAACAGTGCAGGGAATGTATTTAAACATATAGATGTATGTGTGTGTGTATATATATTTCTATCTAAATAGATATAGAAATATCTATATATCTATATATATATATATATATATATATATATATATATATATATATATATAAATATCTACACACATATATATATATATATATATATATATATATATATATATATATATGCATGCATTATAGATATATATGTCTACATATATATGTCTATATTATATATATTATTTATATATATATATATATATATATATATATATATATATATATATATATATGATTAGATTGTGACGTCACTTTCGGTGAGCGTTGTATAGACGAGCATAAGGTCAGAAACACAAATGTCGAAGGCAGTAAAATCAATCGAGGAACGGTTTTACCATGGGTCAGGTAGGTGTACAGTATAATACCCTACTACAAACATCCTCCTACCTCGACCCATGGTAAAACCGTTCCTGATTTTACTGCCTTCGACATTTGTAAGTTTATGCTCGTTAAATATACAACGTCTCGACAGTAATCTGATAGTAAACCATATAATATATATATATATATATATATATATATATATATATATATATATACAGATATATATCTATAGATATAAAAGAGAACATAACAAATACATATATGACCACAGGCACTGTTAATGAGGGTGAGGGGGTCCAAGCTACATATGTCTTGTACGTATTGATTACACCCCCACCCACAGCCAAACAAGTCTGCCTGCAATAGAATACCAACTGCTGCAAGTCCCATAACCAGAACCCGACACAACATGGGCATAAGATATTAACAGTAATCCATCCCACCTGCATGATGTCAGGCTGGTATCAATAACATATCATGCAGTACAGTCTGGCTACCATAGGGAATGTACAATGTGGAAGCAGTAAACATTCCTAACATACATATACACAGACACATATATGCAGATATATATATATATATATATATATATATATATATATATATATACATATACATACATATATATACATATACATACATATATATGTAACTACACATACACACACACACAGATATGTATAGGAAGATACATATTTAGAGCATGCACACCATATGGAACAGCCAGTATTCCTACAGTTGCCACCTTAATAAATGGACAGTGTATGAGTCACCCATACAAAAGACAATTGTTGCCTGAAACATATACCCACAGATAGGTCAAAGGATATAACACCACACACAGGTTTGCATACATAAGAAAGCTTTATTTGTGTACTATTACAGTTGTATATGCCATGTCATTCATCTGTTTAGACTTTGAAATACATACAAACAGATTAATGCAACTCTCAAACAGATCATTTAATACAGTATTCCAAAAAGCATAACATATGTTGATGTCGAGGCCAAGGTCTTCAAGTAGTATAACAGTAAAGACAGACTGGGCCACAGGATAGCAATCAATCAACAGTAATTAATGCAGATGTATAGTCCAGCAGCCTCTAACTACACTCTGTATGCAATCCCGAGGGGGAAAAGACTTCAGATGACACAATGGGATGTATCTGTTACATAACAAGGCATAACTGAAACAATCACACTGACAAACAGAACAGTCTGTATGGCAAGAAGCAGTAGACCAGCATTTTCCCAAGGTGAAATGTATGGTAATGTACATCCATATACCTTAAGGCAGCTCACTCCTGAAATCCCTCACATGTTGTAACAGCCTAGGTTATTTATGGCACATCCCCCCCATAGACTGACTTACAGGGGCATATACCACTGTTATATACACTGACCTCTGGACTGCAGAAGGGCACATGTGTATTGCGCAGATGAAGCCCACACATATATGGACCCAACACCACATTATCTGTGGGGGCCACAATAGCAGTGGAATGATGGCAGGGATGGCAGCATGACATACTTACAGGCCACTACATAACCCCTGACTGCATGTCACATGGACAAAGCCTGGTATGTAGGTGGAGGACAGAGGGTGGAACACAGACCCATATGTGAAATAGTGTTGTCATACACTAAGCAAGTTGCTGGTGTTACAGGATAGTCTGCAACATACCCTTAGTCAGGATTACGAAGTTAGAAACACAAATAGATGTAGCCATGTACTGATAGCACTCAACGCACACACTGCCAGTGATGTATTTGACACAAGACCTGTGTGGTGGACAGACAAACCATAACAGGCACATCCCTGGCCATCAAGTGGATAGGCCCACAGTTGAGAGCTATGCAGACAGACTGCATTCCATATTAAACTAGTATGTACACACAAACCCTGTAACACTGGTGCTATACAATGCATACAACAACACTACTCACACTCTGTCTGTAGTTCTGAAACCTCATACAAATATGTAGCTGGCCTGAGTGTGCAAGCTCTCTTGTAAGAGGTATTGCTACCTACTGTCTGTAACACTGCTGCCCACACACAGGAAGGATGTCCACCATACAGGAAAGGTAAAGGGGCCACACCCACATGATGTAGGGATTTATAGTAGTGGGTTGCTATGACAGTGGTAATTGGAAGTACTACACATTATGCTGCATACAGGTAGCAAGTGGAAAACACTGATTGGTGCAGAGGCCATCACCTGATCATGTGCATCACCTACAAAAGCCATGCTGTAATCTATTCCAAGCAGCTCAATCCATTTACTGGAGAGAGAGAGCGAGAGAGAGAGAGAGAGAAACTGAAACTGAAACAGAAACAGAAACAGAAACAAACAAACAAACAGACAAACCAAGAAAGAAAGCAGGCTAAAGCCAAAGCAAAGGAAATAAAAAAAACACTCCTACAAGGACACTATCCAAAACAGACCTCATTCCCACAACAGGTATGTGAAGTATATATGCATGTAATTGACTGTAGTACTTGGTCCATAATAATGGGATAGATGATGTTGAATGATTTATAAGTGCCATCAGGTGTTGTTGTTGTTGTTGTAATGATGTTCAGCTGAACAACTGCTATGGACAATAGAGTCTGTCCCTGTGGGTAATAGGCCATACCCAACTGCCAACTGTGCAGAGCAGCACTGACTGACAAGATGTAAGCCATAATAGTGTGTGTTGTGTAATAAAAACATGTATATTACTGTGGCCAATAGCTGATCATGGAAGTAATCCCATAATGACGGACATGTGGGTTCCAGAGCCCACCACTTGCAGGACACTCAGGTTAACATGTATTGCAACAAGCTGAAATGCCATAGGTGTGTAATAGGCTTACCTGCAATCTGGCCCTATATATACCCCTTATGATAAGCTGTGTCCATATGTGCCACCTGTCTGTGTTGCAGCAAGGAAGAACAGTGCAGCTGTGCAGGAAGGAGAGTTAGAGATTGTGGACCTGATGTCTGAATGTACCCCATATATATAGATATGTATGTGTGTGTGTGTGTGTGTGTGTGTGTGTGTATATATATATATATATATATATATATATATATATATATATATATATATATATATATATATATATATACACACACACATATATATATATATATATATATATATATACACATGTATGTCTACAGATATACAGACACCTATATGTAGACACACACACACATATATATATATATATATATATATATATATATATATATATATAAATAAACACATATATACAAAATAAAAAAAATATATATATATATATATATATATATATATATATATATATATATATATATATATGTGCATGTCTACATATATACAAACACACACACACATATGTATAGAAATACATGTCCCCTATATTTCCATCACAGTTCTGCATACTATGTGTGAGGGAACATCGCACATTGCAATACACAGAGATATATACAGCTGTAAGTGTGTGCAACATGGACGGTTATTTCACATGTGAACCCCTTGTTGGGACCACATTCCCTTGTCTGTGAAGTAGGGAATGGGAATTTGGTGAAGGATAGCAGGTATAATTGTGGAGGTGGATATAGAGGACAGCCTGCAGGGGTGGTATAGGACACATGTGGTGTGTAAACACCTTGAATGGTGGGTGTGGTCTGTGATGTGGAAGCCCCATGAGCCCCCATATGGAAACAATGGGAACAAGGCCCCCAACCACTGCTAGTCACAACAGCAGCTTCACGGCCTGAAGGTGCCTGGCCTGGAGGCTGAGCAGGAGGAGCATGTGGACCCTGTGATTGTGTACTGAGGGGCTCAAGGTGCTGTAGCACATCCCACAAGTTTCTGAGGAGCCCCATATGGAATAGACCCTGGACCTGACCTCGGGTAACAGGATCATGTCTGTGTGTACCCCCAGGGGGAGACACCATTCCCTGAGGTGGTTCCACCTGAAGGTAGCGCTGGACCAGTAGATAAGGAGGCGCCAGGGTGGGTCCCATATGTGGTGTGTCCTGGTAACATGGCCAGATGAGGTGGGAGAGGTGGTTCTGCTGGCAACTATTCCTTAAACATGTTATTGTGTCAATGTTTTAGAAAATATGTGGGTAGCAATAGTCTACACAATCCCGCAACATGTCCAAAACATTCATAGATATCCCCAATAACACATAACGACAGATGTGCAGCAATCACATAGCAAGCATACCACATGTATATATGGAACCATAGTGGCCCTGACAATGGCATGCAGGTGAAATAGTCCGTAACAGGCTAGCAATGATAGTGTCCCCACAGGGAACATGGCTACAAGCACATAGCACAAAGTGTGGTACAATACGATATATGTCCCAATGGTAGGTAAGCTGCAGCCATACCTATTGAGTTGTGTGCACAGTTTGTTGTCACTGATATGGTGGGGGGGGAGACAGAGATGTGTACTAAGAACTATGGTAACCTTGCTGTATGAGTTGCTCAGACCTGTTTCAAGATGTCCCACGGCCGGTTACCTGTGTATTCACCTGCAGAAAATGAGGTCATTCTTAACCACCTGATACATCACTACCAGGTTCTCTTCAGCAGTACAGCCCATGAGCAGCAAGAGTGGACTGCCCTGTGGAATGATCTAGCCCACAGGGTCAATGATGTCGGCCTGCATAACCACAGTTATGAGCAGGTGCGGCATATTGCAGTGACTTACTTCACAATGCCTGACGACATGCTGCTGCAGTCTGGAAGTATCACCTCACAACAGTGGGGGGTCATGCCATCCATCCCCCCTGACATGTGTTGAGAAGCTCCTCACCAGCTTCTGGCACCTGCTCGCCCACACAGGCAACAACCTGCAGAGACCATAGTGGAGCTGGGTGCTACCCACACACTGGCTGAGGAGCGTGCAGGTAAGGCTACAGGGCACATCAGTAGACCATTGTTGAATAAGCATCCACATCTGTACAAGTAGATCATGCATATGTGAGATGTCATATATATAGTCTGTTGCCGTAGTAATAATTAACAGATGTGCATAAGCTGTAGTATTGTGGACTTTGTACTGTTGATGTACTGTCATGCTGCACCCACCCTGTAGCAATGCCACAGCTGTGGCCACTGACATCACATCTCTCCCACTCTTATGTAGCTTCCTCTGGTATGCCACCAAGGCAGCAGCCTGTAGCTGATGAGTATAGTTTATGTTCATGCTTGCAAACGTGCCAGTCATATAATAGCTATGGTATATTCCATGCACACATCTAACACACCTACCCATAATGCATGTCGTACATGTTCACGATTGTTAACTGCACTGCATCACAGTGGTGACCCTGATGGGGTATCAGACACCTGCAAGACAACTAACATCCTGTCATTGTGAAATGTCTCCACAGGGATGAACATAATAGTGGGACGATGGCCTACATTAGGGACATGTGTGAAACATCACCCTTATACAGTGCTACAACAGTGTATATACCAGTATTACAATGGCAACTGTTATTGATCTACACTATGACATATCATAATACTGTGGTCCACAACCCTTAACACCTGCAATGTGGTCCCAACATGAGCACTGAGTGTGTAATACAGAATCATAGGTTAGGGCAGAAAATATGGGGAATACATACCTTCACAAACACTGAAAGCATATGTGTTCACACACTCCAGAGAAAATATAGTGGAGGCAGCTGTTGAGGTACTGCCTGCATGCATTTGTCATGGAAATGCACCTTTCAGCAAGTACACATCCCCAGTGTCACACCACGTACTGGTCTGCTGTTATAGAAGTTTGGCCATCAAATGTGCACACTTACGTGCAAAAGAGGCAGGCGTAGCTTGCACACATCTTACATGATATGGCATGGGCCCCATACCCAACAGGTAGCACCCCTGAGCTGCACATGTAGCCATACCTCACCATTGCATATGCCATGGCAGTGTAGACAGTCATGTATGTGACAAGGATGTATGCAACAGGAATGATATCCCCATAGACTGACTTACAGGGGCATATACCACTGTTATATACACTGACCTCTGGACTGCAGAAGGGCACATGTGTATTGCGCAGATGAAGCCCACACATATATGGACCCAACACCACATTATCTGTGGGGGCCACAATAGCAGTGGAATGATGGCAGGGATGGCAGCATGACATACTTACAGGCCACTACATAACCCCTGACTGCATGTCACATGGACAAAGCCTGGTATGTAGGTGGAGGACAGAGGGTGGAACACAGACCCATATGTGAAATAGTGTTGTCATACACTAAGCAAGTTGCTGGTGTTACAGGATAGTCTGCAACATACCCTTAGTCAGGATTACGAAGTTAGAAACACAAATAGATGTAGCCATGTACTGATAGCACTCAACGCACACACTGCCAGTGATGTATTTGACACAAGACCTGTGTGGTGGACAGACAAACCATAACAGGCACATCCCTGGCCATCAAGTGGATAGGCCCACAGTTGAGAGCTATGCAGACAGACTGCATTCCATATTAAACTAGTATGTACACACAAACCCTGTAACACTGGTGCTATACAATGCATACAACAACACTACTCACACTCTGTCTGTAGTTCTGAAACCTCATACAAATATGTAGCTGGCCTGAGTGTGCAAGCTCTCTTGTAAGAGGTATTGCTACCTACTGTCTGTAACACTGCTGCCCACACACAGGAAGGATGTCCACCATACAGGAAAGGTAAAGGGGCCACACCCACATGATGTAGGGATTTATAGTAGTGGGTTGCTATGACAGTGGTAATTGGAAGTACTACACATTATGCTGCATACAGGTAGCAAGTGGAAAACACTGATTGGTGCAGAGGCCATCACCTGATCATGTGCATCACCTACAAAAGCCATGCTGCAATCTATTCCAAGCACCTCAATCCATTTACTGGAGAGAGAGATAGAGAGAGAAACTGAAACTGAAACAGAAACAGAATCAGAAACAAACAAACAAACAAACCTAAAAAGAAAGCAGGCTAAAGCCAAAGCAAAGGAAATAAAAAAAACACTCCTACAAGGACACTATCCAAAACAGACCTCATTCCCACAACAGGTATGTGAAGTATATATGCATGTAATTGACTGTAGTACTTGGTCCATAATAATGGGATAGATGATGTTGAATGATTTATAAGTGCCATCAGGTGTTGTTGTTGTTGTTGTAATGATGTTCAGCTGAACAACTGCTATGGACAATAGAGTCTGTCCCTGTGGGTAATAGGCCATACCCAACTGCCAACTGTGCAGAGCAGCACTGACTGACAAGATGTAAGCCATAATAGTGTGTGTTGTGTAATAAAAAACATGTATATTACTGTGGCCAATAGCTGATCATGGAAGTAATCCCATAATGACGGACATGTGGGTTCCAGAGCCCACCACTTGCAGGACACTCAGGTTAACATGTATTGCAACAAGCTGAAATGCCATAGGTGTGTAATAGGCTTACCTGCAATCTGGCCCTATATATACCCCCCTTATGATAAGCTGTGTCCATATGTGCCACCTGTCTGTGTTGCAGCAAGGAAGAACAGTGCAGCTGTGCAGGAAGGAGAGTTAGAGATTGTGGACCTGATGTCTGAATGTACCCCATATATATAGATATGTATGTGTGTGTGTGTGTGTGTGTGTATATATATGTATATATATATATATATATATATATATATATATATATATATATATATATATATATATACACACACATATATATATATATATATATATATATATATACACATGTATGTCTACAGATACACAGACACCTATATGTAGACACACACACACATATATATATATATATATATATATATATATATATATATATATAAATAAACACATATATACAAAATAAAAAAAATATATATATATATATATATATATATATATATATATATATATATATATATATATGTGCATGTCTACATATATACAAACACACACACACATATGTATAGAAATACATGTCCCTATATTTCCATCACAGTTCTGCATACTATGTGTGGGAACATCGCACATTGCAATACACAGAGATATATACAGCTGTAAGTGTGTGCAACATGGACGTTATTTCACATGTGAACCCTTGTTGGGACCACATTCCCTTGTCTGTGAAGTAGGGAATGGGAATTTGGAAGGATAGCAGGTATAATTGTGGAGGTGGATATAGAGGACAGCCTGCAGGGTGGTATAGGACACATGTGGTGTGTAAACACCTTGAATGGTGGGTGTGGTCTGTGATGTGGAAGCCCCATGAGCCCCCATATGGAAACAATGGGAACAAGGCCCCCCACCCACTGCTAGTCACAACAGCAGCTTCACGGCCTGAAGGTGCCTGGCCTGGAGGCTGAGCAGGAGGAGCATGTGGACCCTGTGATTGTGTACTGAGGGGCTCAAGGTGCTGTAGCACATCCCACAAGTTTCTGAGGAGCCCCATATGGAATAGACCCTGGACCTGACCTCGGGTAACAGGATCATGTCTGTGTGTACCCCCAGGGGGAGACACCATTCCCTGAGGTGGTTCCACCTGAAGGTAGCGCTGGACCAGTAGATAAGGAGGCGCCAGGGTGGGTCCCATATGTGGTGTGTCCTGGTAACATGGCCAGATGAGGTGGGAGAGGTGGTTCTGCTGGCAACTATTCCTTAAACATGTTATTGTGTCAATGTTTTAGAAAATATGTGGGTAGCAATAGTCTACACAATCCCGCAACATGTCCAAAACATTCATAGATATCCCCAATAACACATAACGACAGATGTGCAGCAATCACATAGCAAGCATACCACATGTATATATGGAACCATAGTGGCCCTGACAATGGCATGCAGGTGAAATAGTCCGTAACAGGCTAGCAATGATAGTGTCCCCACAGGGAACATGGCTACAAGCACATAGCACAAAGTGTGGTACAATACGATATATGTCCCAATGGTAGGTAAGCTGCAGCCATACCTATTGAGTTGTGTGCACAGTTTGTTGTCACTGATATGGTGGGGGGGGAGACAGAGATGTGTACTAAGAACTATGGTAACCTTGCTGTATGAGTTGCTCAGACCTGTTTCCAAGATGTCCCACGGCCGGTTACCTGTGTATTCACCTGCAGAAAATGAGGTCATTCTTAACCACCTGATACATCACTACCAGGTTCTCTTCAGCAGTACAGCCCATGAGCAGCAAGAGTGGACTGCCCTGTGGAATGATCTAGCCCACAGGGTCAATGATGTCGGCCTGCATAACCACAGTTATGAGCAGGTGCGGCATATTGCAGTGACTTACTTCACAATGCCTGACGACATGCTGCTGCAGTCTGGAAGTATCACCTCACAACAGTGGGGGGTCATGCCATCCATCCCCCCTGACATGTGTTGAGAAGCTCCTCACCAGCTTCTTGGCACCTGCTCGCCCACACAGGCAACAACCTGCAGAGACCATAGTGGAGCTGGGTGCTACCCACACACTGGCTGAGGAGCGTGCAGGTAAGGCTACAGGGCACATCAGTAGACCATTGTTGAATAAGCATCCACATCTGTACAAGTAGATCATGCATATGTGAGATGTCATATATATAGTCTGTTGCTGCGTAGTAATAATTAACAGATGTGCATAAGCTGTAGTATTGTGGACTTTGTACTGTTGATGTACTGTCATGCTGCACCCACCCTGTAGCAATGCCACAGCTGTGGCCACTGACATCACATCTCTCCCACTCTTATGTAGCTTCCTCTGGTATGCCACCAAGGCAGCAGCCTGTAGCTGATGAGTATAGTTTATGTTCATGCTTGCAAACGTGCCAGTCATATAATAGCTATGGTATATTCCATGCACACATCTAACACACCTACCCATAATGCATGTCGTACATGTTCACGTATTGTTAACTGCACTGCATCACAGTGGTGACCCTGATGGGGTATCAGACACCTGCAAGACAACTAACATCCTGTCATTGTGAAATGTCTCCACAGGGATGAACATAATAGTGGGACGTATGGCCTACATTAGGGACATGTGTGAAACATCACCCTTATACAGTGCTACAACAGTGTATATACCAGTATTACAATGGCAACTGTTATTGATCTACACTATGACATATCATAATACTGTGGTCCACAACCCTTAACACCTGCAATGTGGTCCCAACATGAGCACTGAGTGTGTAATACAGAATCATAGGTTAGGGCAGAAAATATGGGGAATACATACCTTCACAAACACTGAAAGCATATGTGTTCACACACTCCAGAGAAAATATAGTGGAGGCAGCTGTTGAGGTACTGCCTGCATGCATTTGTCATGGAAATGCACCTTTCAGCAAGTACACATCCCCAGTGTCACACCACGTACTGGTCTGCTGTTATAGAAGTTTGGCCATCAAATGTGCACACTTACGTGCAAAAGAGGCAGGCGTAGCTTGCACACATCTTACATGATATGGCATGGGCCCCATACCCAACAGGTAGCACCCCTGAGCTGCACATGTAGCCATACCTCACCATTGCATATGCCATGGCAGTGTAGACAGTCATGTATGTGACAAGGATGTATGCAACAGGAATGATGTAGGAAATAAACAGATGGCCACCCAAGACAAATGGTGTCACATGTAGCAAACTGGTCATGCAGGCTGCCCATTAACATGTCACAACACTGAGGGGTAGCAGGAATGTCCAGCAAGTACTGGCTGTGCTCTACCCATGTCTGCAATTGCTTGTACTCTGCAAGCGCATGGCCTATGGGTTAGGGTAATCAGATGTGACAGTTGTACCACAGGAAACATCAGACAGGCCTCTCTACAGGCAGTGTATGCATAACAGAAGAGGTCCCCAACAGTCATGCATTGCAATGTGTACTGGTGTACCATGACCATGTTGGAAACCTACAGACAGCATCAAGTAAGATACAGGTGCTGCACAACCAATGCCTCACCCCACCTCCGGCCCACCATCCCTATCTGTACTGTGCCGGTGACAGTGTACACCTGTATATTTGCCAGTCATTAGCTGAGACTAGGCTGTTACACATGGTGTTCAGTGTTTGGGACACTGCAAACTGACACACATGTGCAGGCCATAGTTGTCAAGCATTTGCAAAAAGGCTGAAGGTGGGGAGGGTGTGTCATCATGACACACCAATGCACTGCAGCAGGGATCCTAAGGATGCTATGAATAGCTGCATCTGCACACAGTCAGGTTCAGGAACTGTGGCAGACGTAACCCTAACTCCACAGCAATAGTGACGGCAGTGTGTGAACTCCAAGGGATGGGCACATGAGTAGACCTTGCAATCATGCAGAGTTGGGGGACATGTGTAGGGCAAACCGACCATATACTGGCAAATGCAGATGGCCCATGCTAGTATACCCCAGCTAGGAATAGTGACTGCTGTAGTACACAGAACAGTAAGTGCAACAAACCGTCATGATAAGGGCGTGTACACATATGCACCCACGGAGTGTATGCATCTCAGTCAGCATTTGCACACCTAACACATTTGTTAGACACTGCATATGAATGTACAGGATATATGTCACATATCAGGCTCATGTAATGTTAATATATGTGGTGATGTAGTCCCATGGCATATCAAGGAAGAGTGCGCCATATCAATAAGGGTGTGTACACTCCCCATAGCCATGGTAAGTTTTGACGGTTGTTAGCATAATAGTATCATGTTGGTCATACATGCACCACTGATGTTGAGATCTGTAAACCAGACATCAGGCATTCACAAATGACATATGTCCACATATCATCCCAGGTATGTGTCGCACAAACACATAGAGTCTCTGAGCATTAGAGTAGAAATAACTGACACAGTAATACACATTCAGCAATGGTTTGTACACCTGTGTGGTATGGTGCACAGTACATGGCAGGGTGCAGAACAGGTGCACAGCAATACTGTGTGCATGGATGAAGTGTTTTCCAGGGGAAAGGACATCATCTACTAACACAGCCCATGCATCACACACATGTATACTGTTGCTAACATGGATTGACTATAGCTGCATGCTGTTGAGTACCATATGTTATGCATGTTGACAGATGGGTAATGGGAGGACTATGTGTACTATCTTTGTGCAACCTCACTAGTAGGTGTGTGTGTGTGTGTGTGTGTGTGTGTGTGTGTGTGTGTGTGTGTGTGTGTGTGTGTGTGTGTGTGTGTGTGAGTGTCCATGTATGCACATGTGTGATTATGGGCTTGTTCATACAGCAGTACTTCCCTTTGGAATTGTGCAGAACATGGACCTGGACTGACAAATGAGACACCAGGAATTCTTGTCTGATATGTAATCACAGGACAGCTGATAGTATAATAAGGTCTGTAGCATGGAACATGCATTGGGAAGGAAACTAGACACGAGGTATACCTTTAATATTGCAATCATCAGAAAGGTGAATGACTACCCACATATGCAGCACTACAGATTCATTGGGGAATTACTGGACAACACCAGGGAGTGTATCCGTATATTAATGTTGTCCACATGATTAGTCGATTGAGCAGCAGATCTGGCATGTACTGAGCAACAGTTACATATGACACTCCAGTGAGTGACATTATGGAGTGAACGTAGTAGCCCTTAACATATGGGTGCCATGCTCATGATGTCTGGACATACCCAGGGTGAACACTGGATGACAGCAGTGAGGCTATGTAAAACTTACTCCACTCAAGTCAAGGAGGTAATGGAGTAACAGGTCTTGTGCTGTGATCACTCGACTAGGTATTTAGAGGAATGATATGTTAATGAGTATGATTAATGAGTGTATGTTACCAAGTGTGATGCAGGATGGGGAACTTGCGTGAATAAATGTGGGAGTGTCTGTAAACTCAGCGGCAGGTAGGTATTATGGTGGAATTTCAGGGTGTGTGTGTATGTGTGTGTGTGTGTGTGTGCGTATATGTGTGTACTGTTATGCAATGTAGCACAGGTCTTAAAGTGAATTTCTTGGTTTCCCCCACAGGTGGTGAGGTGGGTCAGGGTCCCTCCTGCATACAATCTGATGTTGGTGTCCATACAGACAACGAAGATGATGATAGGACTGTTGAGGCACAGGCGGGGATGTCAGAGGCCGAAACTGTGCCATCGTTTGACATCCCCTGTTAACCACCCCAACCCTGCACACAATTACTGTGCCTATAGATACACCTTCACCAGTGGCTATAGCAGAGGGACAGTTGGTGGTTGCTGGCAGTGCACAGGAGAGTGTGGCATCTATGCCTACTGTGTCTGGTCACAGCAGGCATAGCTGGATATCCAGCAGGGCACCACATAGGCAGATGTACTGGGGTGCTCGTGGTAGGGCTGCTGGTCACCATGCCCCTGGCAGAAGTGCCACAACTGGTACCACCAGGTGCATGTTTCAGACTGTCATGGGGGTGCAGGCACATATAGAACTGTACACCAGACAGGGCCTGAGGCTGCAGATGGCTGCTTTCTCATCTGCAAGCGACAACTTCCATGAACTTGCAGGTGCCCTCCATGATTATACTGAGGTCATGGATAGACGGGTGAGTGAGATGGTGGGCTTCATTGACTGTGATTTGTCTGTGCTTGAATATGTGGTGGGAGAGGGGCGATGGCCACGTGGAAGTAGCCCAGCAACACCAACAGCTGGCGGTCGACGTGGACATGCTAGGACACCAAGGCAGTCCTGTAGTGGGAGTACCAGCCCCAGCACAGCAGGGGCAGTGCTGTCCACTCCATGCAACAGCAGGCCACGTGCACGTGGCCCTGACCAGTCCCAGGAGGGATCTGGTTCCAGCGAACACGTGTCATAATCAGGGGAGAGTAGCACATTGAGATCTGTACCTGGACATGCCCATGTAACCCCTGGCAGGCACAGGCTGCGTGTCCATGGTGGGAGGTGGTGAACTGCACACCCTGCCAGGTATGGTCTGCAGCTGTCCAAGAAACACCTGTATAGGACAGCCACATTGTAGAACTGTGTGCATGGATACCCACACACTATACAAACACAACTTGGGCAACCCCACATCATCATGCCCATTTCAGCTAATTACACCCCTCACCCACACATATGGTGTCAAACGCATGGCCCACCCTCGGTCTCTGGCAAACCAACAACACACCCTGTGCATATGATGATACCTGTGCCACATCCCTGCCATCCATAATATCGATGCAGAGACAGGCTAATATGATTCTGATGCAGACGGTGACTGTACTACAGTGTACCAATGTACTTCTGTGCAACATGTTGTCAGCAGTAATATTTAATGCGTACATGTCAGGTAGTGTAGCTGAGTGATTGTGGTCTCCATTATGTTGTCCATTTGTGTTGCAGGTGCACATGTGTCAGCAGGAGGATGGTCTGCAGTCATATTCCACAAGGAATATGTCACTGTAGTGACACCATGGCTGTGACATATCCTGAGTACAGTTGACCACATGTCACAGGTCTGTATAACAGTTACCACCTGTGCCTCATGGACAGGTGACCCCCTGGGACACATATAATCAGCAACCTGATGTAGAGCAATCCACCTACATGCACACTCTTACTTGGCAACACTGTGACTAGACCCCAACCTAGGTATGTAGTGCTATTGATGTGTGTGGCTTTCATTGCACACACCACACAGCGTTTAGGGTGAGGTGTATTCCAGGTTACATGTTACATGAAGAACATCCCCAGACATGTAAAGTATGGTAATGGGGGATGTAATGGTTGTATATGGGCAATACATAGTGTGGCATACCATCATATACACGTTAACAGACACATAACAGACAGACACACATCCGAGAGACCTGGGCCTATCGGTGCTAACTTGTCAGTATGTCCAATGTGTTACATGTAGGCTGCACACAGCACATGCATAACTGGGATGGACTGTGGTATCAGTTACCTGTATGGTTGATGGTGACAGTGGTCACCATACAGTGGTACATGGGACATGTACCAGGTGTACCATGGTGTAATGACAGTGTACACAGCACCCACACCCCACAGTGGATATTGTACACACTGGAACCCATGATGACACTCTGACATACTCACCATCACACATTGTACACGACTGCGATACAACCCATTGTCCATCCCAAAAGTGGTACTGCAGGGATATGCATCTAATGCACATGCCACAGGCAAAGCAGGATAATGCATTGTCATGCCTTACCTATGGGCAGCAACATCACTATCCATAATACTATGTGGTAATGTGTATTGTAATAGGAGTATGTGGCCTTGGAATGCTGTACCCTACAGATATACAGACATGCACACGTACACACACTTGCCAGAACTCAATGGGTACTGCAAGGCTCATGTAGCCGTTAGGGAGAGGAGAGTAACAGGGAACATATAATGTCTGGTACAACAGCAGCCACATCTTACTATGGCATTGGGTGTTGCAGTGGGTGTGAAGGCCCTCATGGTATTCCCAACTACAGGTGTACTAACACACAGACACTGATATCCAGAGTAATGCACACGTACACATTTGTCAGTACTGGGGTGCATCGCTGCAGGTGGTCATAGTACCTGGCTATTATCCAGGGAGAGATGGTAAATGTAGGGGATGTGCCAGCAGGCAATCTATCTACAACACCACTGCAGTGAAACTCCGGGTGAGAGTGACATGCATCAGCCAATCCTCTGGGTGCCTCCTGCAAATGGCCAATGAGGTGATCCAGTTGACATGTATGCAACATGTATTACAACACATGGTTAGTGCCTTTGATGGAAACCTGTACCCAGGCATGTTCTGTTGACTGTGGTAGTGTAGTGGAGGTACCCATGACATGTGGTGCATACAGGGTGTTGTGTCCGATCTGTGTAAGTTATAACACAGCTGGGCAGACATGTCTGTGTCAGTCAAGCATAGGTTGCCAGTACGTATCCAAGCTGGATAACTGCCATCTGCAAATCTGTACAGGAACTGACAGACATCATCTTGGCAACTAGCTATGAAGTAGGATGAATGTGTCGACAGATAGACATCTGACACCAATATGTATGCCATTACTACACAGAAGCCCTCACTGACATGTGCTGTACAGACAGTAGTCTACAGTTACTTTCCACATTTCAGATCATTATCCATCAGGGGATATATACTGTGACACAGCCCACATACCAGGAACATGACAGTGAGGCCTCAGAGTCCAGCTGTGCCTGCAGGGGTGCTTGTTGCCAGTATTACATTAAGCAATCTACTCTTGCCTGGGATACCACTGTCAACAGTAGTAACGGCATGATACACTACACGCCAGTGTGACAGCATGTAACCTGAGTTACTACCCTTGTATGTAACACATTCACACAGATAAGAGTGATGTACAGGTCTTATATACTTGAGTGTCCCAGACATGACACTCATACCTCTTGTTACTGTAATGACGGCACATAGACTCATGTTTTGTACATGGCATTACATACACTTATTACAGATGTCATTACCCTGCTATGTTATCAGACTGGAATGTGAGCACTGGTTACCAGGGCTGAGCCATGCTTTGCAGGTGTCAGCATTGCTGCAATATAACAGCTGAGCACATTTGCACACTGATAAGCAAAGCCTACATGGTGCAAGCACCCTTAAATTTAACCGTAAGCACCACTAACCTTCGAGCAAACCCGCACAAACACGCTTCAAGCTGCTCAAAACTGCCTTAACTACTCTATATCCAAAAGCACCTGTTCTGCCCAGCAACAAAATAAACAGCCCTTGCAGGTCTTGAACCCAGTACACTATAGTCACAACAGTTAACCATGACGCCATGTCAGCTGTGAAGACAGTTGTTGTTTTTCCAATATCTGTCAGTACACATATTGAATAGTATTGAACAATTGTTGTGACCTCCACAATTGTGTAGTACTTGTTAGTGATATTACTGTTGCATCACATATTATGTTATATCTAAATATACACATATCAGATACATATGGTGCGATACATCTGGGAAGGTATACGCAACCGTAATGTTTACATATGACAAGGATATGGATATATACATATACATATGTAGATGTATGTCTACATGTACATACACATATATATTCATATATATGTATTTCTACACATCTGTATAGTGCATCATATGTATGGCCATTTATAGGTCTGTGTCTGTGTGTGTGTGTGTGTGTGTGTGTGTGTGTGTGTGTGTGTGTGTGTGTGTGTGTGTGTGTGTGTGTATATATATATATATATATATATATATATATATGTATATATAGAGAGAGAGATAGCAAGAGAGAGAGATATGTATGCACATACTATGTGTACAGATATACCTATTTATGTTGATACATATGTAGATGTCTATAACTATATGTGCATACATATCTAAACAGATATACCTATTTATGTTGATATATATGTAGATATCCATAACTATATGTGCATATATATCTATATATCTGTATATGTGTAGACATATATAGCTGTGTATATGTATATATCTGAGTTTGTATATGTGTGTATATATATATATATATATATATATATATATGTATATATATATATATATATATATATATATATATATATATATATATATATATATATATATATATATATCCATATATGTATGTAGATATCTATATGTCTATATATCTATATAGATATATGGATATATATATATATATATATATATATATATATATATATATATATATATATATATATATATATATATATATATATATATATATATATATATATATATACACATATAAGTTTACCATATGTCCAGAACATGGAGTGGAGTCCTACCTCAGCACCAATAATCCCAACCTCTTAGTGCAAGGGGATGTCATGTATGTATTGCAGGTATATATGTAGACTGTTGCTACTGTAGCAGGGGTTGTCTTAACAGACATGTTGTGTGTGGAAGGTCACATCTGCTTTTGACATGTATGCCATCAGTTACTGACAGACATCCTAAGGACATCATAGTACAGTACCACTGATAGCACAGTAATGATCCTGTGGACTACAGCAGAGATATGACCAGTATATGTGGACAGTCTGGCACTCTGTAGTCAGTCCAGAGGTGTACACAGATCCCCTTTGTGCGAGACATGTGGACCACGCCTGACAATGTGGATGTTAACAGCCATGTACATGGGTATGTCACATAAATACTGGACTACATATATCCACACAGTTTATGCATTTACACATACCAGTCTGTCCTGACACATAATACCTGGTAGTGCAGAGGTCACATTGCCACATACTACCCAGTAGTTTGTGACATACATCTGTACAGAATCCCACTGCTTTGTCAGAAATACACAACAGTTATGGTGGCCTGGCAGCAGTATGTCTTACAAATATCTGGACATAACAGCACACTGGGAATACACATGTACCTGCAAATATAGCAGGCTCTACACGCATATCACAGCACAGAGTAACAGACACTGGTGAGAAAGTGCATACCCACAACCAATGTGAACACAGCCACATATGGTACAAAAGCTTAATATGACACTATATGGACTGTCTGATAAACAGCATCCTCATATGTGCCACTCACACACTAACCCTACATAAACAAGGTCATGACACAGTGTCCTCCGATGACTGTCTGTGGTATGGGACACGGGTGTGTTTGGTCCTACAGACTTGTGAGCTGATAGGGTGCCATAGACTGGAGCAGCATGTAACATCAGATAGAATAGGACCAAGAACAATGGCATCTACCACAGTCTCTGCACAGGCCAAGGTATGTATGCGCAATACACATACTGTCGACAATCACCATAAGTACACAGACCCCAGTACTGTACACACAACCACAGAATGCCCAGCTTATGTCCTCAGAAATAACCCCTACTATACATAACATGTCTAGCAGTCTAATATCTGACTGGCTTGTTATCTGGTATGATGTCAATAAATAATGGTGTACAGAACATATGCACCTCTTACTGCATGACATATGTACAAAGGTTGACAGACTTGAGGCTGGAGCTATAAACACTGGGCCAATATTGGCATGTTGCTGTGATACCCTCATACATTTACTGTTGTAACACGATTTGTTGTGACATATGTCCTATGAGGGATATGAAGTCAGTAACTCTCATGGCTGTCACCATGTACTGACTGCAATCCTCAGACTATGCTTCTGCAGTTCTAAGATAGGTGATCTGTGAGTACCACAAGAAACATAGAACTCCAAACATTGCCCAGTCTGCAGATAACCCTACAGGTGGAAGTTTCCTCAAACACATAACACTGTCATAACAGGTATTAAATCATGCAGACCAGCCATATCCACACACACACCCTGTTAAACCAACATCACTCCAAATGCAGAAGAGCAACACTTACATTCTGTAGTCATGTCTGGTACACCCCCCTCCTGTTTCTTGGCCTGTCTCCACAGTGTATGTTGTTCGAGGTAAATCCCAGTACCATCTGTGTTGCTGTTTGCCAAACACCAACATGAGGTCCTGCTCACAGTGAATGAAAAGGCCCAACACCAACATGATGTTCCTAGATATTGGAGTGTGTTTCCATGCAATTGCCTATGGGAATGTTACCACAACTGTTCCACCTGCAATCAGCTAGAGGAGAACTGCAATTTGTGCAGAGGCTATCAGCTGATCATGAGCATCACTTACAAAACACAAGCTGCTGCCTAAGCAAAGCAGGTGTACTTCTCCACGTCCACCAGAGAGGGAGTGAGAGAGACAGACAGAGACAAAATAAGTCAGGGTAGGGGTGGGAGAGTAAAACCTAAGCATGTTTGTGTTACACATGTATGAGTACAGTGTTTCAAACCCCTGATTGACTATGTACTGCTATCACATATCTATGCAGTTATTGCATGCACCACACAGCGTACATGTCAGAGAGCTGTCCAAAAGTATATCTGATGGTGATTGACATCTGCAACAGTGATATAGGAGCAATAAGGTAGATGTAGTACACATGTCTGTCCACATGAACAGGTGTCAATGTCGACACACCCACACTCTCTCAGGGACACATACATATTAACACAGTTGGCAGGGTCAGGAATAGACTTCCTAACTAGCTAGTTTGCCACAATACAGTAATATGCAGGTATCACATGCACCACAGGGGTTATCCAGATGATATATGGGCAAAAGGTATGTGAAGGTGACTGACATCAGACGGCATGCTTCAGTAGGCCAATGGGAGTTGCAGTGAATGTGAATGGGGTCAAAATCATTATATTCCCACACACACAGACACAGGGTGCCAGTACTGACATGCATGGGTGCATTGCTTCACAGGTGTGTAGTGGTTGTCTGACTATGCCAGAAGGCTGTACAAGGCTAGGTGAAGGGTATACCTTGGCATAAGGCCACATGACAATGGTCTGCAATGTGGCTCAGGGGTGTAATATCTGGATTGACCCACACAGGTGGGTATTGTATTCACCATCCAGTCATCTGGGTTACTACTGTGTGTGGCCAGTGCTGTGCAATGCTTGTCATGTATGTGTTCTATAGTGCATGACATGGATGGTGTCTGGGATGTGCACACGTCCCACATGCATGTTCTCTGACATGTGGAACTGTACCTGGGGTGTCTGGGCCATGTTGTGTACACATATTGTTATCATCAGATGTGCCAGTCCTGGACTCATGTGGTGGAAACTGGCACTAGACACCAAGTTGACCCTGCACCTACATTGACAGCATGATACAGGTATTCCCTGGTGTCAGTGTCATTTGTCTATACAGGTCATGAGTTTAAGGCATGGTATGTCCTTTGTGGGTCACATTTGATGGCACTACAGTTGTTGCAGGCATCCAGTGGGAAACATAGGGAAGGTGCTCTCTCTGCAATTATGTGCCTATTGTAGTGATGGGATAGGGTGCCATGCCCTCTGTAGTCTGCTGCAATCACACCACGGTTACTATCTCTGAGCAATATGCAGGGTACTACAAGCGGTTGTTGCCTAGGCTAGTGTGTTTGTGTATGAGACATGGGTTGAGAGTATTCACTGGGTAATACAAGGGTTGTCTAATTTGTTCGCCAGGCCTTGATGTCACATGTAGGGTTTTGGATTTGCAACCCCAGCCTCCCTGCTGTTTGACATCTGTTATCCTTGTAAGGTGGACATTGTGACATATAATAGGCCCATAATATAAAAAATTTGCAAAACTCACTGCACAATGAGTCCAGTTGTTACACACTCACAGCCACCTCCACACATAATATAAATGACAAAAACAGACACACAAACCAAGTCTCAAAGTTGCCATGTCTGGGATTGGAACTCCTACCCATCTAGTATATCACACTACAGCATTACCCAGTTATAGCACGCGCAACAGAGATTACTGGGCTACTCTTCTCCCATAGGTGTATTTCAAGGTGACTGACATCAGCAGGCTTACAAAAGAAGGGCAATGTAGGTCATATTGCCTGTGAATGGCCCCAAAGCATTGCTCCCTACACAGACAAACAAACATCTACACTTGCCATGTCTGGGAATAGAACCCCGACTGAACTAACATATCACACTACAGTATTATGCTGTTATAGTACACATCACGGAGATCACTGGACTACTCCTTCCCCAAAGGTGTATTTCAAAATAAATGACATCACCAGGCTTGCCAAAGTAGGGCAATGGAGGTTGCAGTAAATGTGAATGACCTCAAAAGCATTGCTCCCTACACAGACAAACAAACACACTTGCAGCTTCTGGGAATAGAACCCTTACTGAACTAATATAGCATACTACAGCATTACGCTATCATAGTATGCACCATGGAGATTACTGGGCTGTTCATTCCCCAAAGATGTATTTCAAAATGAATGACATCAGCAGGCTTGCCAAAGTAGGGCAATGGAGGTTGTAGTGACTGTAAATGGCCTCAAAAGCATTGCGCCCTCCAGAAGCCAACTAACACACAAACATCCACACTTGCCATGTCTGGGAATAGAACTCCCACCTAACTAGCTTATCAAACTATAGCATTACACAGTTATAGGACATGCCACAGAGATTATTGGGCTACTTTTTCCCCAAAGGTGTATTTCAAAGTGAATGGCATCAGCAGGCTTGCCATAGTAGGGCAATGGAGATTGTAGTTAATGTACATGGCCTCAAAAGTATTGTTCTCTACACAGACAAACAAACTCACTTGCCATGTCTGGGAATAGAACATTTACCTAACTAGTTTAATAGACTACAGCATTACACAGTTATGGACACACTACAGAGATTACTGGGCTACTTCTTCCGCCAAAGGTGTATTTCAAAGTGAATGACATCAGCAGGCTTGCCAGAGTAGGGCAATGGAGGTTGTAGTGAATGTACATGGCCTCAAGAGCATTGCTGCCTACACAGAAACAAATATTCACACTTGCCATGTCTGGGAATAGAACGTCTACGTAACTAGTTTATCACACTACAGCATTTTACAATTATAGGATGCGCCACAGAGATTACTGGACTACTCCTTCCCCAAAGGTGTATTTCAAAGTGAATGACATCAGCAGGCATGCCAACATAGGGCATTTGAAATTGTAGTGAGTGTGACTAGCTTAAAAGCATTGATCTCTACACAGACAAAAACACACACACACACACACACACACACACACACACACACACACACACACACACACACACACACACACACTTTCCACATCTGGGATTAGATCTCCTGCCTAACTAGTTTATCACACTACAGCATTACACAGTTATAGGAGATGCCACAGAGATTACTCAGCTACTCATGCCCCAAAGGTGTATTTCAAAGTGAATGACATCAGCAGGCAATGGGGAGGGCAGTGTATGTGCATGGGCCATAACCCATTCATCTAGAGGCAGACACACCACACTCAGGCACACACAGGTTTATATTCAACAGGTACATGTATACAACTGCTAGATGACTACTGCCTTGTACAGTCATATTGCACAGTTAGCACTAGCACCACAAAGTATATAATGCTGAGGGATTCCAGAGGCAAATGCCTACGGTGATTGACATTTACACATCATGTGGTTGTAGCCATTTGGCTGTGTGCTGGGTGGGGCAGGCCTCATGATGGAAGGCTCTTTGTCACTGTCACTCTCTTCCACACATCTATGTATGTGTACTTTTAGCATATTATATTGTGTTGTCCTTGGATATATGTGTGTATTCCTATCCAATGTGTGTGTGTGTGTGTGTGTGTGTGTGTGTGTGTGTGTGCAAAGCATGACTGGTGCATACTGAGGAGTGCATGCACTAACATCTGTAACTGTCAGATATGTATAGTCCACTGTTGTTGCCAGACATGGGTTTCATTTCTTTAAGTGTGTGAGCATGCCCAGTATGGCCTTTCAATATTTTGTTGTCTGACATTGCCTTCATTTCTCTAAGTATGGGAGCATGCCCAGTATGACCTTCTCTATTGAATGTGTGAATCCATTCCAGGTAGATTGTACTCCATTGCAGACTTCTGTGTTCTACACCTACAGCTAGATCAGTTGACAATATGGGATCAACATGGGCAAAGGATAGTGTGTCTGTGTTGCTTCTGCTACAAGGTTCTGGTGTTAGCAGAGATATTCAGACATGTATACTGTTATACACTGTGATGTTTTATGTTATCAAGTACTGTCAGGTAGACATATTTGCTTGCAGTGATGTCCTTGGGAACACAGGGTGAATGCAGCTGTGTCCAGTATTGTGGTCAAACATCTACATATTCTTGCAAACTCATGCCATTCTGGAGGAGGAGCTGCAGACACTTGCTGCTGAGTCTGTGTAACTGGTTCAGCACCTTGGTACAGTGGTGGCAGAGGATCCCATACTTGAACATCCATCGACGTGACAATATGGCCTTATCTTGCTGTGGCAATACCTCACAGCTGTACAGATTCACACAGGTTACCCAGATGCAGGGGCATAATTCAGGACATTACTCCTACACATTGTGGTTTACAAGCAGATTTGTAGTCACAAGATCTTGTGTTCCCCACCAGGGATAGTATGTGCACAAGGCTGTGTTTTGGACTTCACACACTCTATGCTGTCCATGCTTCCACCCACCCGTCTATTATTCTATCCTCTTCCATACATTATGCGAACGTTCTCTGATACTTTCCCTATAGTTATCACCTCATCACAGCAGTATATTGGTGTTGGTCCACAGTTAATGAAGTAGGACATTGTAGACATGTTACTGTTGTTTCTACACATGGCCTTGCATATGGGTTCTGTGGACTGTGTTTTGTTGTTATTTGGGAGGCCATGACATAACATACATTGGCAGTACGGGTGAGACACAGGCCTTTGGTAGAGGACTGTAGGCCATTTGGTATTGATGCAGGCCAGCTGTAGCAGGCCGTTGCATTCTGTCAGTCCTACAGTCCCAGACTGCAATAAGTATATTCCCTGGGATGACAGGGTAGGTGTGCTAGGTGTTCATGCCAATACTTTCTGTCAGTATTGATCAAGTGGTGTGGATACTGGCAGGGTGCTGATTACAGCTAGGGACACACCTGCATGGGACACCTGCTCTGAAAGCTGCATTCTTTCGCTATTGCCATACACAGGTGGGTGGGTCATATTGTACTCATTCCCAACAGCAGGGATAAGACCAGAGAGGTACCTGTGGGGGTGGTTGGGTGAGCTGGGTGCATGTGTGCTATGGACACTACTTGCATCTGACTCACAGATATGAATGGGGCATTCCACTTATGCTGGCTTGTGCAGGGACATCAGCTGTTTCTCAATACATCATTCCTATGACCTTTGTGGTCTGCCAGTTTGGCCAGATGACATCAGTATTCCCTGCTACAAGCCCAGATAATGTGCTGCAAACCTGTATGTACAATTCCAAGGATGTGTCCATTTGACAGTTACATATTATACACTGTCTGTCTGGGGTACTTCCCCCTGTGTATTACTTGTATATCTGGCCTGACAGTCATGCCATGTCCATCTTTCAGATGGTGACACATATTTCTTCCAAACATTTACAATGGCTTATTGCTAGAATGTGTTATACTGGGAAGCATTGTGTTTGGCACTGCACTTGTGAGGAATTGGCCCTGTCATAAGCAGTACTAGGCAATGGCCACAAGGACAAACCTCACGATGCATACATACTGATCACTCTCACACAATATACAGCACACACCAAACTAACACACACAGACCTGCATATTGTACACATGCTACAATCTATCCTGCTACCTTTGCCAGCTCAGGTAATATATGCTCCACTGATTGACGGGCACACCTGTGTGTCACTACATGTCTACATAGGATGGGGGGGGGGCACACCTGACTTTTACTACATTTCTACATAGGATTGGGGGGCACACCTGACACTTGTACACATTTGCTATGACTGTTCTGGTATGTCAGGTACTCCATTTCATTCTGTAGTCTAACCTATCATGCTGACTAGAGGCATATCAGTGTACTACAGGTCTTAGGTTTGATTGACCTATATTTAAGTTTTTGACTTCTTTCCCATCAGAACTAACATCCCACTGCCTGATCTGTTGAAGTCTGTCTGTGTAGGCGGGGGGAGGTTACCCATAACCATCATTCACAAGCCTTAGCACAGCCTTTGTTTGTGTTTGTCTACACCTGTCCTGCTGGCTGAGACTGTTGTTGGGTATGTGAGCCTCCCTGACTGGCATGTGTGTGTCATATAGACACACATGTGGCCAAGCACATTTCCTGCAGTGGGTTTTGTCACCATGTGTAGTACTGGCTACTGTGGTGATACCAGTATTTGTTACAGATCGCATGCTGCTTCTATAGGTGTCTGCTATCTGCTGGCATCCCATTCAGCCACCCAATTCCCTTGCATGCTCACATCAGTAGCACAGATACAAGTAACAACACACACTACTCCATTCGGCAATTGATAGGGAGAGTGACTTACCTTGTGGCTGTGCCAGTATTGAGGATGGTGCTGGAGGGCTGCCTATGTCAGATGCACATAATACACTCCTTATACATGGTTGAGCACAGGTAGTGTCATGTTTGGCATCTCTTTTACTGTATGTGCGAGTCAGAGTTAGGTGTCATTTCCTGGGTATCTACTGTGTCAGTGTATGTGCTATGAATTGCCCTTTTTCTATGGCCAGGGCATACTGGGTATGCCTCCTTCTGCCTACTGGGGCAGGCTCAGGTTGTTCCTCTTCTGAGTCACTCTGTGCCTGTGCAGGCCTTTGCAATGGTGGGGGGCTGTGTGGCCCTGCCCCATGCTGTTCCTGCTGCAGCTGTTCCCACAGGATCATATTGTGTAGCATGGCACATACGATGACAATTTGAGTACATGCAGCTGGTGAGTACTACAAGACTCCACCGGATGTATCCAGGCACCAGAACCATGACTTGAGCATCCCAAACACAAGCTATGTTATAATTCTGGTCTGCGCGTGTGCCTCATTTTAGAGTTCTTGTTCGGGTGTTTGTGCATTTCTGATGGGTGTCATCAGCCACGGCTCCAGTGCATAACCAGCATCCCCCACAAGATGACCGTAAGGGATGTCCCCATTGGCAAATCTCTGGTACAGCTGCATCAGATGCCAGATGTGGGAGTCGTGATAGCTTTCATGGCAGCCAGCACACACATTCATTATAATGCCCTGGGCATCACACATGACCTAGCAGTTGATGGAGGGAAAACCCTTGCGGTTGATGTAGACCCTACCCTGCTCACCGGGTGGTACTTTGAAGCATATGTGCATGCAGTCTATAGCACCCACTACCTCAGGGTATTCTGCTATTTGGTGGAAGAGACACATATTGCTGGACATTGCCTCACTGGTGTTGGGGAAATATATATGCTCACCGGCATGTGCTGACATGACATCCAGGAGCTGGTGGAGTACCCTAGATGCTGATGCCTGTGAGAACCCCATGATATCCCCAGTTGGCCTTTGGAAGGTACCTGTGGCTAGTATTCTTAGGCCTACACATACGTTGGTATCCACTGGGTTGGGTTCCCCTCTGTTAATTCTGTGTGTCAGGCATGGCTGGGACAGCTCAACAATTTTTTGTAGGAGGTCCCTGTCCACCCTATAGTGCTCCACTATCTCCAGCTCATGTAGCCCCTGGTTGGTTACCCTGGGTCTGTACATTCTTCTCCGTCTCCTCACTGTGGGTTGGTCGACAGCATTCTCATCCTCACCACTCTCAGCCTCTTATACATGTTGATGTATGATAGCTGCTGCAGCCCCTATCATGTTGTTGTTTTTGTTTGTTAAAATTCCCCCTGCTTGTATACACCTGTGGTGTAGAGCACGTGGGAAAAACCAGAGGGAAATGTGTTTGCATAGTTTATAGTAGTGTTCTGGGCTGGGTTGCTGCCTGTGTAATTGGCTGATTCTGATCTATTTCACCTGCCAGCTATGCTAGTTCTCCTTGATTACCTTCCTACTGCTGTTTTTCCCTTCCCATTGTCTTCCTGTTTAAGCCTGGGGGTGCGCCGTGCAAACAGAGTGCTCAAATGTGCACAGAACTGCTATTTCCTGGTTTACTTTTTTTCCCTTTAAAACCCGGTGTGTGGTGCGCACTCCCGTTTAGAAAATGTAGAGTGCTAGGCAGCCGCAGACACACTCCCTTGCTTGGCTTTGCTAAGCTAAGGGCAAACCCAAGCCACAGGGCTCCAATAAGTTTACTGTATGCCTGACACACCCCCTATGATGTCAGCTAACTCTTAGGCTTGAACCATGCTATTCCTGCACTTACATGGTTGGGTGCTGGCTAGAATTAAGGGGAAATCTGGGATTCAGTATCATTCCCCTCATTTGCATAGGATTGCCTGCTAATGCATAGTTACAGGTCCCACACTGGCCCTCCCCCCTTAGCAACCACTATTCTCTGGCCACTGGCCTTCTGCCTGCCATTGAGTTTAATGGAAAAATAGCGATTTTGGTTAGAATGCTTATTTCAGGTTCTTTTTTACATTTTCGGCTCGATCCCATTTGCGCACCGCTACCCTACCCTTAAACAGCCAAAATTGGCTAAAAAAAATAAAAGTTACTTTTTTTTTATTTTTGCAACTGTTTTCCATGCCAATGGCCATATATCTGGCCACTGGCATGGTTTCCACATAATATACACACTTTATTTGGAGCTATCTTCGCTCAGTTTTGTAGTTTGCAGAAATGTACTTGGTTACGAACCGAGTACATTTCTGCACACTGCACTACTCCTGCATGGCTGGCTGACAGCTTCCTGGATCACAAATTCACCTCATTTTCATGTTTTTCACCTGTAAATGGGGTAATTTGCATACAGGAGCTGTGTCCATGCAGGAATAGTGCAGGGGTACTCGTTCATGTTCCTGCAGCTTATTCCAGGATCGCACGGTAGCCATATTGCCTCCAGCAGCTCTTACACTGTTCCTGCTCACAGTGCAGGGCTTGCTGAATCTGGGAGGTAGTTTCTTATATATATATAAAAGTTATTAATGGAATTATTATCAAATAGTTAGAGTAACATTCATACTTTTAGAAGTTAAACCTGGATCACACATAACTGCCATTCTTTTAATGGACATTTATATGCTATGTCTCCTTTAAAAAATGACAGTCTGCTTTATATTAAAGATCTCATACAAATAGTGCTTAAGGAATCATTAAATGATATTTCTTTAAATACAATAGCTTTTTTAGTGGTTAACATACTTTGAAATGGATTTTGTTATTTTGTTAGTGGTTTGGAAGGGTTTAAGGGATTGCTGTATAAAGTAAAATTGACTTGGATTCACTCATGAATGTTCTTATGTTAATTGTAGCTGATAAACTGTTCATTTGTAAGCTCTTGCCATGAGGACCAGCTTGAAGCAGCTTAATTAGCGTCATGGTAAACTTTTTTGATGCCGGGGGAGTACTGAAAATTCTAAGAACTGTCCAGGTTTCTTTTTCCTTTCTAAAAGTAAATTACTATAATAATGTGAATCATATGCTAAGATGTCAATAAATACAAGTTAGATAATAAGCAAAAGACATGGAATTGTATTCTAAATGCAAAAAGCAGGCAAATAAGGAAACATCACACAAATAAACCAAAGAATGAACCTGGTTGCCACTGTTCAGCGAAACAATAAAGCCACGGAGAGAAATGTAGGCGGACTTCCGTTTAATAGTTACTATTAAACAGAAGTCTGCCTACATTTCTCTCCATGGCTGTATTGTTTTGCTGAACAGTGGCATCCAGGTTCATTCTTTGGTTTAATTGTATTCTAAACACTGTCAGTTATTAAATATTTCTGAATACTTGCAGCATACCAAAAGGATAGTTTACATACTATCCCACAGAATGACACTTCTGATAATCCATTTAGGTTGTGTTTCTCGGTAACTGTCTCTTTCTAATGATAAAAAAATGTAATATCACAGAACAATTATGGGAAGTTTAAATCTTAAAAGGAAAGATTTTCAGATGTTTGTTCAGATACTATTAGGCATAACATTTAAGGAAAAAAATAGGACTGATTCTAACAGTACTACTAGATGGAAGAGTATCAAATATATAAGGGTAAATATAAATGTTCTATCATATGTTACTCTACACTAGGGTTATGGCTAAAATGTAAAACCTAGGAATATTGCAATGGTACAATACATAGTATACAAACAGAAATAGAAAGAGATCTGAATAAGTAAAATATGTATATAGTTAAAGAATATCTACAAGTATGGAAGGTTGGCAAGCACAAGTCACAGGGGTTGATCCCTGCATGGGGTAATTGGTTGGACTATGTTACTACTAGTTAGCCTGGTACTAGTTTATGAACTTATGACACTATGAACAACTTTACACATAGCAAATAAAATAGAAAAAGAAAATGAAATTATTTGCCCTGTAAATTAATAAATATGAAAATAACAACTGACCTCCTCCTTATAGTAGACCAGGCAGATAATGTGAGTCACCAGGAAAAATGACTGTAAAGATATTCAGTTTAGTCAACTTATAATAAAGATTCTGAACACCTGTTTAACTTTTCTTATTAATAATAACTCACTGATGGGGCTTTTTTAAGATGATGCATACTAAAACAAACGAGGCACATTAATATGAATCAGAAGCATGAGCTAAGCTTTGTTAGTCTGATGGAGAGTTTGAGAAGCAATCTGTTCATCTTTTTCTACAAACTAGGAATATGTTATTCCATAGTATAATATTTTAGGGTTATATCATTAGGTAATTTTTTTTTGTTTCAAAAGTTTTGTCCATAGCTGAAGATTTCGTATTGTTATATATGAAGTATATACTAAGTTATGCACATAAATGTGATTTCATTATACCTGTGTTTTTTCACTCTTGTATAAATGTCTGATTTTAAATGCATATCTATTAATATTAATGGATTGAATAATCCAGTAAGGGTGGAGTCTGTTCAAATACTTGCAATTACATAAAGTTCAAATATTATTTCTACAGAAAACACATTTACTTAATAAATATGTAAATAAACGTTCATTAAAGAATTATTTGGTTTTAGCAGGTTCTGGCTATCGAGCTAATAGAAGAGGCACTCTCATTTAATGGAATAAGTCAGCTGTAATGCCTAAAGTAAAAAAAAAAAAAAAAAAAAATAACTATGTTGATAAAAATGGTATGTTAGGTATTGTTATAACTGAGTGGAACAGAAAATTATATACATTGGTGAACTGTTATTGGATTCTAGGGTTTGAAGTTAATGATGCAAAAAAATTACTTAGACACTACAGCCTATTATTACATGAAATGTGAACTCATAACAGCTGGTGATTTTAATCGTATTTTATCAGACAAAGATTCCATTGACGATAGAAAGTTGAGAATCGCATCTTCAACCAAACACTTAATGAATTTTGTAAATCTAATGAATTTAAAGGATAAATATCAGCTAAGGAAAACAAACTCACTTCAATTCACCCATTATTTATATAGATATGGAAAACAAACAAATATTGATAAAATGTTTTTCTCAAACAATCTGTTATCACATATCAGAGAAGTTTCAATAGTTTCATGTCCATTATCAGACCATAATGCTATAAACTTTAATATTATAAAAAAAACTGGCACTTTAATACATCACAGGACATAATCAGTGCACATTATTAATATAAAATAATTTAAGGATTGGTAAGTTAAAGAGATCAGCAATTTCCTAGAAATAAACATGAATGGTGAAGTGACTGACATTGTCCTGTGAGATTCACTAAAGGCTTACTTAAAAGGAAGAGTTACACACTGGTATATTAGTGAAACAAGAGAATGGGACAAACAATTGAATATGCTACAGGTAAAAATAGACACACTAAAGATAAATCTAAAACCAAATGACATTACAGTCTAAATGTAAAAACTTAAATACAAAATAGGTTGAAATTAAAAGTCATAAAGTTTCAATAAATCTGGGAAAATGTAAACTTCAGGATATTCAGTAAACACTTTAAGCTAGCATAAACTTGTTTTTAGATTAAAGAAAATTAATAAAGTAAATCATATCAAAGAAATTATAACACATACAAATAATAAAAAACTAGAAGAGATATTAAAAGGATTCTTGAGGGTTATAAAATATTTTATGAAAATATAAATAATAAAAATAACCTAGATAATGATGATATAGTTGAAACCTTTTCTAATGGAAAATATAAATAATAAACTAGCAAGTGAACAAAAAATGATATACCATTCTCCTTAACATAAATAAAAGATCAAATTAAAAATCTAAAAAAAGAATAAGGTGCCAAACTTAGATGGTCTTATACAAGAACTATGTAAGATACTATCAGATGATGCAGTTAAAATATTAGATAAAGTCTATAGGAAAATAAAAAACAAGTGCTGAAGTCCTGCCATCATGGAAATAGTCCCTCGTATCACCTATTTTAAAACACTATAAGGATCTTACAAAGTGTTCATCATACTGACCGATTTCACATTTAAATGTGGACTGTAAGACATACAAGACCATTTTAGCTGACATAATTAATCTACTTATACCTAAACTAATTAACTTTGGTCAAACTGTGCTTATTTTAAATAGACCACTGCAGGACAATATAATAAGAATGCATACATTAATAGACTATGCAAATAAAATTAAAAAAAGGAACTTCCTATCATTAGTCTCGATTTAGATACGGATTTTGACTCAGTTAATTGGTCATACCTGTTTAAAACACAAAGTGTATAATTTCTAACCTGAGCTAATTGCATTAATTTCTAAGCTATATAACTACTCTTGTGCTTATGTTAAAATAGGTTATTTTCTTTCTAATTCCCTTAAATTACAAAAAGGCACAAAACAAGGCAGTCCATTATAACCTTTACTTTTTGTATTAGCTATAGAACCCTTTGCTAACAGTATTAGATCCAATAAGAACATTAATGGTATCAAAATGAAAGAAGATTTCGAAGTAAAGATTCAGCTCTTTGCTGGAGATATTACACTAACAATAGCAAATATAGAAAGTTCATTAGAACATATAATTAGTTCTATGAGTCAGTTTAAAGAAATCTCAAACTTAAGCTTTAATCATAATAAAACAAGTACATTATTATGCAATAAAACAATTTAAAAAAATCATACAAAAATATTCTAACTTTAATTGGAATAGCAATCAAATGAAATACTTTGGTATAACCATTATGTCTAATAGTAAATAAATGATACAACCAAACTTTCAACAGGTTGTTGATAAGATCATATGTTTAGTCACAAAGCGGAGCAAATTCCTCTTTTCCACTGAAGAATGATTAATGTGTGTTAAAATGGTAATTGTCCCACAAATATTGTTTGTCTTACAATCAGTAGTACTATCTCCACCAAACAAATCGATGAAGAAGATAAATAATATTCTACTTAATTTATTGTCATCCTAATAAATCAAACATTTTCTTTGAGTGGCACAGAAAAGGTTGGGATAATGGTGGAATAGAATTCCCTGATATCCAATTATATGCTACTTCAACAATTGTAAAAATTATAGCATTGTGGATAAATTCATCTTATGATTCAAAATGGAAACAAATACATCAGGAAATATTATCAGTAAATAATAAATACATCACAACCTGTCAAAAACAAAAAGCCCCTAATAATTTTATCTGGCTATTAAAATATTTCTGTATAATGTGAATTGCACCATCTTCTCAAATTCCTTGTTTAAATAATGTAATTTCATCTTTCAAACAGTTCACATAATATATATATATATATATATATATATATATATATATATATATATATATATATATATATATATATATATATATTAAGGTCAAAATACAATCAAGATTCTGAGAATTGCCTAGTTTTACAAATATTTATACCCTGGGATTCAATAAACTCTGTGTAGGCTTACCACAAAGCCTAAACAGAGTTTACTTGTTTGTGCAGTGAGCAGCAGCTCTAATTACATATTCAAGTCACTCAAAGCATTTAAACATAAAGCAACATGGATAGCAATCCTGTGTACTTAAGATCAATCTAGGTTAGCAGAATTACACAGAATACCACAATGATTACCAGGGTTCAACATATAGTAATGTATATGGTACAAATACAGTACAGGACAGTGTATGTAGTGCAGAGTATTTTGAAATCCCATTCCAGGCATTCTGTACAAAAGTTGTGTAAATGATCTGTAATGGTACATGGACTGCCATTTAAAATAAATAGTCAAGGGAAGTGTGTGTATTGAAAAGGGACACACAGATTAACTGTAGGAATAAACATAGGGAAAGAGGACAGGTGAAACATCCTAATGTACAGCAGATGAGGGAATGTCAATGGAAGACAGTTGTAGCTGGCACACTAATCACATATCAATATGGTACAGTACAAACTGCAAATTGAAAATGTATATTATGTCACTGTCACTCAAGTTGACATGACAATGTAAAAGATGTCTCTGTGAGATAATCATCCTGACATGAATAATGCAGAGGACATCTATCAGGGATGTTATATACAATTGGAGTTGGGTGCATATTGTGAAGGTGTGCCAACTGATTTGCCTGAGTACAACTATAATATTAGCACAGGTCTCCAACAAGTGGGACATAGTTACAGGCTCATGGACAACAGTAAAAGAAGCATGCGCAAACGTGGACAGTATCAGAATAATGCCACCAGTAATCCTTTGTCTGTTACACAACATATGTAATTCTGAGTGATCATAGATGGTTCTGCACAGACACACTTGTACAACTATTATGACATGCCAGCAATCTATGGGGATAATCAAGTGTACCATCCTGACACTGTAACATCTGTTGGAGGTGTTGGATGGGACACTGCAATACCTGTATGTGACATTAAGATCACTATAAGGCTAGTTGACTGGTGTGCGTGGCAGATATATATGGCACAATCCAGACTGCCGCAAATGTAACCCAAGCCATCAATGTTATCAAACAGCTATGTATGTGCTGTGTGCATCACCAGAACAGGTATCTCACATGCATCTTGGTGTAATACCTTGATGTGTGTTCTGCGCCATCAGACAGTAATATTTATGCAACAAAAAGAATACTTAGGTATGTCCAATAAGATGAATGAAAGCTCACTGTGGCAAAGGTGGTACACTTCAGTTACACATCACTGGAAGATGTGTAAGGAGGTACATGAAGAAGGGTGCATTGTACTCAGTTATTGGCATGATGAAGGCTGTGAGCTATGGAGGCATTATGGCCTTTGATGTGGATGTCCTTCACATAGTCAGTAGTTGTCTTACATACAAGGGAGTAGTCAGCACTATGGACATGTGCTGGTGGACATTCCGCATACCATCTATTCAAGGACACAGCTCATATACCAGTTGGTCTTCTTACAGGGTGTGATGTCTGCATTATCCTTGGATTGTGTATTTGTTTTTATAACATAACAAATCCCCCCCATCTTTTTGTTTCATTGCATGTTTCATCATGGCTGTGGCAACAATCTGTGGTGTGTGTGTTGATCCTGTCTGTATTATACTAATATCACAGGTGGAATCAATGATTGCCCACAATTTCTAGTCCTTCAGACAGTTATTAGGACACAGGATGTATGATGTCTGTAACATAAATAATGGAGAGGAAATGGCCTAGTAGATAGCCCTGATGTATGGAGCTGATCAATGTATGGAGCTGATCACTGGACCTGACAAGAAAGTCACTTCACACATTTTGGCATATTTAGATGCCACATATGCGATCCACTGGTCTACCCACTTGGTGATATAGGTGCTTATGGCCTCATCTGACAGTGCTGAGTGAATACTTCAGTGTGTATTTTTGTCAAATGCCTTGGCCTGGTCAAATTTTGCAGGATGATAGTGTTGTCATCATGCATGCCCTCAATCACCCTTTTGAGGGCATCTAATAAATTTAACAGACATGGATGTAGCATTAACAACTCACACAGGTCTGTTGCATGCAGCTAGGATATTACTAGTGCCCATTTAGAAAAGGTCCATGATGACATGTTCGTCTACCTCACAGACAAGGAGAGTCAGGATGTGCCTGTACTTGCATTCATCAGGTGCTGTCCCTCCCAACTCAGATAGATGCATGATGATTTACACCCTTCTATGGGAACATGTGAAGGGTGTGTTCAAGTGTGCATTCAACCATGTCAGGAAGGTGTATATGCTGAGCTTATCTCTCAACTGTCCAGATTTTTGCAGACTGTCCAAATTTTTGCCTACAAATTTGGTCTGTTCTTCATAAAATGTGTGTTTTTCTGGCAAATCATTGGGATGGACAGAGGAATGAAATCACTAAATAATGACACATATTTGAGTTTCAGACTTCATATCCTTCAGAAAATGCTTTTTTTCACAAACCCTCTTATTCTAGCAACTTTCTAAATTTATAGGAGCAATATTTAAAATCTGTTCCTATTTTTGGGCCTTTGTCCCCCTTATGTCAGGCTTTGTCCAGATTTCTTGTGTTAAGAGATTGAGCAGTATGTACCGAGTCACACTACAGGCATTCTGTGATGTTGTCACAGTCCATTGATTCAGTGTTATAGGCCTAGATGAAGGTAAGACAGTGCATACTGCCTATCTTGATCTGGCCTACAGTTCTGACACAATCCCCCACTCAGATATCATTGAGAAGCTCTCCCTTGATGGTTAAGCAATTGGCTTATTGACAGAACACATACTGTAAAAAATGGTGAATCAACCTCTACCACTAGAGCTGTCATGATCAATGTACCCCAGGGATTTGTGCTTGGCCCTTTACTTTTTGTAATGTATTTTCCAACAGTACAGGATAAAGTATATGGCCTTTGGCTTACCAAGTTTTCAACATACTACAGGAGGGGCTAACACAGACTAATGTTTGGTGCCAAAACCACACAATCTACTAATAAGCGCAAAAATGTGTGTTTATGTTGGCCTTCACCAAAGTGAAATTCCCTGCTAATAACAGCATTAACCATACTACCCCTATGCTGAAACCCAGTGGTGCAAGACCTGGTAACACACATAGATAGCAATCTGAATTTTGACAACCGAGTGTCCACAGTGGTACGGAAAGGCTATGATGTGCACCTCATATGTCAGGCCATTGTATTCATATCTGAGGATTATACAACAGCACTGTAGTCGGACATCATCAGAACACATATAGAGTATAATGCTCCCTTTTGCATGCACCTCATCAGACACCTGGAGCAGCTGGACAGACCACAGGGGGTTCTCATGAAGAAAATACAGGGCCTACAAACCATGCAATGACATGTGGATAGACTGAAAGCCCTGGCACTATAATTTGTATTGTATAGGATGAGGTGTCCTGTGCCTGGCCTATAGGCCTGTCATTCACCCTGACCTGGTGGAAACATTGCAAATCCATAAATCAGCTATATCAGATTACATCAGCAGAGTCTGGTGAGGCGAAAATGCTAATAGTAGTATCCCACATGCTGGTGTAAAATGCAATCTGTAATGTCAGCCTAGGGCACACACACAAAGCCCCCCAGTTGACTACAGTGAGAACAGAACCCCTACCTATATAGATACACCAACTAGAGAACACTGTATTTAAGGCAAGCACTACAGCTCAAGTCTAACATGAAGAGTGTCAGACAACAGTGGATGACATCAGCAGAGTCTGGTGAGGAGAAGATGCTAATCGCAGTGTCCCATATGCTGGTGTAAAAATGCAATCTATAATGTCAAGCAAACACACACACACACACACACACACACACACACACACACACACACACACACACACACACACACACACACACACACGTTGACTGCAGTGACAACAGACCCCCCTGCCTAAGTACACAGACTAGAGAACACAGTACTGTAAGTAAGCACCACAGCATGAGTGTGACTCTTACATGGCTGAAGCACAAGTTATGGTGGATGGCATCAACACTGGATGTTGGAGAGAAGATGTTTGGAGGCCTGCATGAAATGGACGTGTAGGTTTATGCAAGTGTCAAAATACTATCAATGCATGGAATTGGAGTGGTAACTGTCAAAACACACTTAATGGTCTTCTGGCTAGATAGACACACAACCCAGTTGACTGCAGTGACCACAGAACCCCTTACCTACCTAAGTACATGAACTAGAGAGCACACTACTTTAAGCAAGCACCATGACACAAGTGTGATTCTTAAAAGGCTGTAGGACAACTTGTGGTGGATGACATCAGCACTGGATGTTGGAGAGAATATTTTGTTAGCCCTTCATGAAAAGGATGTGTAAGCATGTACAACTGTCAAGATAGTTCATGTTCTGCATGCTACCAAATTGATGACTGTGCAATGAGCAGTATTTGGTAGTTATGTTCCAATGTGCAGGTATAATTTAAGAGACAGCTTTGCAAACCATATGCAAACAGGTGTCCACATTACTACAAGTATTTGAAAATCTGAATGTGTATTGTCATTCTAAAGATGCACATGGTATATCACACAACTTTTCTAATTACTTTACTAGTGTAGTTGATATATTTGTGAGCAAGTACTGAGAGACAAGGGTTGCAGTGCATGGGGAGATGTAACACATGGCTGCATTGCAAATATCTGACATATTCTTAGATAGGGCCTTAATTTTGTTATGTTTCTACATGTAATTTCATGCTGTGAAGATTAAATTGAAAGTAAACAGAGCTAATACATGCTAATATTTAGTTTGCATAGTGCAACTTTGAGCAGCAGGTTTGCGTGATGGCTGGCAAAGTGTTTGCACATGCAGGACAGATAGTTCTACTGCTTTGCCTGTTTGTGTTAGTTAAGCAGTGTGCAAATGTGAGGCTCATTGCTAAAATTCTGAGGTTTAGTATTGAGTGTATGAAATATACCTGCTGCTTTGCTAACTCTGTGGCAGCAGGTGTAAATGCACTGACACATTTCTTTTTGAGCCCAGATGATACTGGGTTCAAATCCTGATGTATGTAATATTTTAAAATACGTAGTGATAATGCAAAGAAATTATTGTTATAGTACATTCACTGTTGTTGCTATTTAAATAAATAGTGATAATGGAATGCAATTATTCTTATACTACATTCACCTTGTGTTACTATGTTTTACTTTAGCACAGTGTGTTTAAGCTACATTGAATGGAGGTAAACCATACCACAGAAGAGCCGTTTACCATCACTTGGTACTAGTGCACATTAAAAGTCAGAGACCAGCAAAAATTGCACATAAAAGATATGTAGTCCAAGTGATCACTACTGCAGCTGCTATAATCCACAAATGTATTTTATTAACACAGTTACTGAGTGTTTTCATCTCAATAAAAAGAGACTTCATCAGAATAACAAAGGAGGCATAAAAAGGCAGTTTAAATACTAACATCAATTAAAATTTCACCAATGAAATGCTAAATTTAATTCAAACCCTTCACAGATCAATTAATTAATTAAAAAACAGTTGAAATCCAAAAACGTACCACGGAGCCCTTGTACCAGCAACAACAAGTAGGTAGTCTTAACGAATTTTATTTATCACAAACGTTTTCGCCGCACTAAGGTGCAGCTTCCTCAGAGAGAACAAATTAACAATGAGGTAAAGTGCACGCCTTTTATACAAGGCAAAGGAAATGACAACATAGCAGGTAAAACTCATTGTAGTAATTGGAGCAGGTATAAACCTTCAAGAACAACTTGTTCCTCAAAAAAATACAAACATTAATTCATGTTAGTAATAACCATTTCAAAGTGTGAAATGTTACCAAGAAAGTAAGCATAAAATTAAAATAACATATTTAAAATTCTTAAAATATGTAAATGAAATCATGACATTAAAATGAAAATTCAACATAAAAGGTCATTCAAATAGCAACTCATAAAAAATAAATGTAATATGCAGTAATGGATTAAATCTTGTTAAAAAAGTAATGGTAATCCATTATAAGTATAAAGCATAATGAGCATCTATGTGCCTTAAAGATATTATTGTATAAACAACAGTAATAATTAAAATCTAGACAGTAATAAACATGAGAAGTGCTACACCAAAGGCACACCACATGAAGTCAGAAACAAAAATATAATATATTTTTTTGTTTCTGACTTCATGTGGCGTGTTTTTTGTTTCTGACTTCATGTGGTGTGCCTTTGGTGTAGCACTTCTCATGTTTATTACTGTCTAGATTTTAATTATTACTGTTGTTTATACAATAATATCTTTAAGGCACATAGATGCTCATTATGCTTTATACTTATAATGGATTACCATTACTTTTTTAACAAGATTTAATCCATTACTGCATATTACATTTATTTTTTATGAGTTGCTATTTGAATGACCTTTATGTTGAATTTTCATTTTAATGTCATGATTTCATTTACATATTTTAAGAATTTTAAATATGTTATTTTAATTTTTATGCTTACTTTCTTGGTAACATTTCACACTTTGAAATGGTTATTACTAACATGAATTAATGTTTGTATATTTTTTTTGAGGAACAAGTTGTTCTTGTGAAGGTTTATACCTGCTTTCCAATTACTACAATGAGTTTTACCTTGCTATGTTGTCATTTCCCTTTTGCCTTGTATAAAAGTGCACTTTTACCTCATTGTTAATTTGTTTTCTCTGAGGAAGCTGCACCTTAGTGCGGCGAAAACGTTTGTGATAAATAAAATTCGTTAAGACTACCTACTTGTTGTTGCTGGTACAAGGGCTCCGTGGTACGTTTTTGGATTTCAACTGTTTTTTGTCATTTGCATTTGCCAATTAATTAAAAAAGCCTGGATAGGATCACCACAAAGCAGCTTTTTGCAGCATATATTAATGCAATGGTTCAATATATTTAACCAAACTTTTTTTTTAAAAAACACATATACCTTATAGTTTGCTATATTCTATTTGCTTTTTCATGTAACATAGGGACAATAGAAATTGCATCATTCAAGCCTGGGAAGAACATTGCAGCTTACCTAAGCTACCATTCCGTTTCTTTTTTCTTTAAAATATTTTCCAGTCCCCCCCCCCCGCCATCCAATTTAATAATTTCCACTATACCAAATAAAAACTTATCAAAGTTAGAACAAGTCTGAGGATGTTTACAGTGCACTATTCTGCTTCCCATTTTTGATATCATTTACATGTTCATATATTCTACATTTTAAGGGATGTTCAGTCTTGCCTACATAAAAGTAAAAACATGTGGCACAAACACTTAAATAGACCACTTTGCTAGTATTACAATTACCCTTTTTAAAGTAAACTCTCCTATGCATTCTGTTGTTTAGGGTATGATTTTTTCATTAAAAATAAAGGGGCATTGATTACAAGTCCACAAGGCCTTGTACTAGCATCTATTGTACTAGAGCTGTGTGTCTTTTATTTATTATCAAGAGAGTCATGTTTGTTTACTCCAATTTTGGACTTTTGTTATTGCAGTTTGCTTTTTTGGGAGAGCTTCATCCCCAGCTGCTTTTGGATTTCTGTTTTGTACTTTTGGTTTTTGTATCCAGCAAACAGGAGAGCATGGCCACAGGCATTGAGATAAACTTGGAACATGAACCGAAAAGGAACTTTGTACAAGGTAGATCTGATGGACTGAAAAGACTGTTACTTTCTGAGAATAATCCATTAATAGCCTTTAAGCTAGATAATCTGAGTAAAGATAATGACAATGAACCGAATGTGGCTAATATTCAAAATATCATGAAGTTAAGTCATGAAATAGAGACTAATGTTTTTAAGTTGAAGCGAATACAATGACAATGCCAACATTTGGAGGCGTGTATTTGCTTCAAAATAGTCCCTAGGGGACTGTGCATTTTGAAAATGCCCACGCATGGACATTTCTATCCAGATTTATTAGTAAAGTGGCAGCAGTTAAATCTGGAAACCAGTACAAGTTATATGCGGCTTTTAGTGGAAAAGTATGTTATAGTTGCGAAGGAGTTGATGGCCCATATCCTTGGTTTGCAGCAACAACTACATGAACTCTCAGACGCTAAGAGGTATGGAGTGTTTGAGAGTAATTTAAATACAAATGTGCTGCCCTTTGAACAGAAATAGCAGATGCATAAAATGAAAAAGTTGGAATGAGATTTGAGGGACTTTGAGAGAGGGGAGGTCTTTTCATGGCCGAGGAGACCAGCAACCAATGGGAGCTTGAATGATCCATCTACCACAAATCAATAAACAAGAGGAGGAGCAAAATCCAGGAAAGAACTTGAGGGACCGGCACAAAAAACAAATCCAATACCATCTACGAGTGGTAACCACCCAGAGGAGGTGTCGAAGGAGGGACCAACAGATGTTCAAGCGAAAACTACCATAGGCGAAGGGCCTGTGATTCAAGTACAAGATGTTTGGAGAAAGGTACGAGAGATAGAGAGTAACTTGGAAACCAACAATTTTTTAAACTTTCCACTGCCTTTTAGAGAAACAAAAGCATCACTGAGCCAACAATACCTTTCCAGGAAGAAAACAAAATTGTCAGAAGACCAAGGAGAAATACGAGTGCAGATGAAGAAGCAATGGCATTTTATGAAGAGGGACTAGTGCATAACATATCCAAGTATGTGCTATCACCACCTGAAATGACTTTATTACAAAAGGGTTTGTCCTTTGTGACATCATTACATACTGATAGTACTGATTTTGTCATTGATATAAAAATGTTTAGTAGAAATGTCATGCTTAAATTGCTGTTTGGGAACAATGAATGCAATGATGTAAATGTGTTTAAAAAGCCATCCACATTTATTCCTTCAATACATCCATTAGTAACAGCGTTTGAGAGGGCATTTGAAAGTGATTTGTTAAAACTGATGAATGATGCAAATAGAGGTTATAGTTATTATAATATTACAAAAGATTAACGTGAGGCCCTGAGGAAATTGCAGGATAATAAAGCAATAGTGATACACCCAGCTGACAAGGGGGCTGCAACTGTGATCATGGACAATGAGCAATATAGAATGGGAATACATGATTTACTTAGTAAAGGTAATACATATCAGTATATCACAGCAGAGCAGCTTGATAAATTAATTAAGAAGCTACAGACAGACCTTTATGATTTTCTTATGAGCAAGATCTATATAATTATTTTCTCATTGAGATGCCAGTTGTTCCCTCTTTTAAAGGGCTGCCAAAAATTCACAAGGATCCTGTTAGACCACCCCTAAGACTGACATACTCGAGGAGGGGATGGATAAGGATTACTGAGGCTATATCCATTTATTTGGAAAAAGCCTTAAGACCTCTAGTGGATGTCACATCAACTGTAGTAAGAGATACCAAAGAGTTTTTGGTGACATTAGCTGACTTTACTGCATCAGGTGGTTATGATCAGGAACATTTTTTGGTCACTTTAGATGTGGCTTCACTATTCACATCTATACCTAATGGAGAAGGAGTTGAATATGTGAGGTCATTTCTCAATGAAGCAAGAACAGAGAGTGGAAGGGCCTTGATGATATGTTTTTTATTAGAGTTAGTCCTCAACAATAATGTTTTTCTTTTTGAACAAAGATATTGCCTACAAAAAAAGGGAGTGAAAATGGGTACACCGTGCGCCAACCCTTATGCTAACATTGTGATGGCGCAGTGGGAAAAGACTTACATCTTGGGCATAGAAAGTAGGAGGCGATCCATTCCCTTTTACAAAAGATTCATAGATTACGTCTTTTTTATATGGACAGGAAATGAACAGAGTTTGATAAAATTTATAGAGTATGCCAACCGTTCCACTGACTTTCTTATGTTTATTGGTAAACAGAGAAGAGATACGATTGATTTCCTTGATGTAACAGTGTTTAAGGTAGGTAATAGGCTACATTCTGACATTTTTAGGAAAAAATGCAGAAGAAATAATCTTCTACACCATACTAGTATACACCACCGTTATATATATAAACATTATACGAGAACAGGGGTTGCGAGTATCTAGATTAACTAGTATGAATACTAATTGTGAGAAAGCACTTAGCACTCTAAAAGGAGATTTATGTCAAAGGGGTTATAAGAAGAGTGAATATGAGAAACTGAATGATACTATGTTTATAGACAGGAAACAGAAAGGTAGACCCTATATTGAAAGAAGAAAGGAAAATGATTATATAACTAAAAGGGCATACAATACTTGTAGAGTTGTTATACCCTATTTCACAGACAATAGAGCAGTTGGTGAGATTATTAAGAGGAACTGGGAGATTTTATTAGTTGATGAGAAGATAAAGAAGGTAGTGGGTACTAAACCGAGTTATTCTTATAAAAATAATAAATCTCTTAAGTGATTACTTTGTTATGAGAATAACAAAGAGAAAGGAATAGAATCAGTAAGAAAGGGTACTTTTGGATGTAGAAGCTGTAACTTCTGCTCATATATGATGAATGACAATAAGTTTATGCATCCAACTACAGGGAGGGTGTTTGTGTTTAATAACTATGCAGACTGCAGATATAGGGATCTAGTCTACTTAGCTAAATGTATAGCATGCCCATGTTTCTATATTGGCAAAACCAATAGGGCACTCAGAGAAAGGGTTATGTGATCAATAAAGACAACGAGGGGAATGCCCTAGCTAGGCATACACTTGAATATGGCACCAGACATAACGTTAGGTTTATATCTGTTGAAATGACCACTAGAGGGGCTAGATTAGGAAATTATAAGAACTACACTGAGAAATGTGAGGTTAGATGGATAATTAGATTGCAGGCAGATAGAGGATGTGGCCTGAATGAATTAGTGTCCCTGAAACCTTACTTAGCTGAGAGGCCATTGAAACATTAAGAATGCTATTACTGGGGTATATCCAACTATTTCTCTTATAGTATTTTAGTTTCTGTGTGATGTATTCCCAATACTATTTATTGATTGATGTACCCCTAGATGTTTTAAAGGATAGGAAATCCAATGCTTGCTGTTCTTTGTTTTCTAGCCTGATGTGTGAGTGTTAGGTGTTTACCTTAGGAATTTTGGAATAGATTTCTGTATGGGTATCTAACTGCCATCTTTTGGTACACTCTAGTATTACAACTGTGAGAAAATGGATGCCAGTAGTTTTATATGTGAGAAAGTAAAAATGTTATGACTGGTGTTTGCTGTAGTCACCTCTCTGTATGGTTATATAGTTGTTGATAGTGAAAGTGAAAATTAATGTTTTAATTCTATTTTATTTTATTTTTTATGTGTAGTTTCAGGCTTTCTGTTTTGTATGTAAGGATTTTTTAAGCTAGTTGATATGTGAAGCTTTTGACTTCACATTACATTTGTTGACAATTGTCAGCAGGTGAATTTTAATTGCTGAAAATATATGATTGGTTGCTGTGAAAATAATGTGGGTGAGGCAAACCTTTTTATTGGGATTTTTGCAGTATTTGTATTGTCTGAAGAAGTGCCAGGAGGCATGAAAGCACTCACTAGTTTGTACCTGAATAAAAGTTTTGTCTTTTATTTATTATCATGAGAGTCATGTTTGTTTACTCCCATTTTGGACTTTTATTGTTGCATTTTGCTTTTTTGGGAGAGCTTCATTCCTAGCTGCTTTTGGATTTGTGTTTTGTAATAGAGCTGTCTATCCATCTTATGTGTGTTGTGTGCGATTCTATTTTTTGACCAAATTATAGGTGTTAAGATGGGGTAGATAGGAAAGAACTGAAATAGGCAAGCAAGGGAAAGAAATGCAGGAATGTGCAGGAGGGAGGTAGAAAAGAACCATAGCTATCCATTTCTTTAAAAGTGTATACTAAAATATGTACAGAGTATTAGCTGAATTTGGACTGTCACCTCCACAAAGGGGGTGACAACAACACAATCATGTTGTATAGCCAAATGGCCCAAATCAGGTGTGCAAAGAAAATATGTGTGTGAAATGGAGATATATATATGGGATGATAATTATTGTTGTGGGACAGGTGCTCATTTCTTTTAATTCAATAAGAGAAAAATGCTGGGTAAGAGACATTGGTATTTCTGTGTCAGGGGAAAATGGTTAGGTAAGGATGCAAATGCAAACAAACAAGACAAAACACAGGGACGGTAAACAACACAAAAGGTGGGGGGCACCATGATTGGGGTGAAGGAGTGGACAATGTTAGCTCAAGCCCACCAAACATTGAGACAGTGAGAATCTATTCCTCACCCACAGGACTGTCATCACTGTCCCCTTACTATGCTGTGTGCTGCAGTGCTTGATATCTTCTCCTCTTATGGACCATAAAAAAGACCAGCCTCTCAATTTGGTGAAGGAGTAAATCAATGGTGCAATGCACAACCCTAACCACCAACCCTGACATCTCCTGGTGGGTGATGAAATCCCCACTTCTGCCACTACTCCTAGAGAGTATCACAGCACCAGCTTCCAGGGTAGTGCTACCTGAGTGTGCAGGTAGTGTAGGGACAGCATTGGCAGTGCTGCCACACTGGGCCCCAGATGTACTGGACCTAGTAGAGCAGGGAAAGGCTGACCCACTGGGGCTGGCGTACCTCACTGTGCTGTGAAGTATTTAGTGATTTGTTATAGATGGATGACATGGAGACATTTTGACAACACATATTAGAAAATAAAAAAGAGTTAAGGGTTGAATTGAGAGAGAAAAAAGAGATAAAATTAGTACCATCATATGTGACATACAATGCACTATCACAATGATACAACTATTTTTCTGATCTATTATATTTAAGTATACATCATATCAACTACAAACTATAGTTATGGATTGTTTAAAGTAATCCTTGCAATGTGCATATACTGCACATGTTTGGTCCAAGGGCATTTTTGGCACTTGTACATAGTTTAATTTATGTAATATTATGAAGGAAATGCAGTATTCTATAACTGCTTCTCATGGTATTTGAACCCACAACCTCTGACTAAAGTCTTACACTTGACTCCTAAAGTTGGTTTGTGCTGCAGACTTATGTATGCATACATCTTTTTACAGTTAGGATATGCATGCTCACTTCCTACTACTGTATAGAATACACAAAAAAATCATTAACTTTTAAATCTACAATGATACATCTGTTGTGCTGCATACGTACCACTTGCCTCCATCAGTCTCTGCAGACATTCAGCATGAGCATGACAATTCAAGTCTATATCAGCACTAGCTGTGAAAAGCAAAGAACAGAAGAGAATTGTGCATACCAGTCTTGCCTGTATTTAGTTTTAGATGTATTAAAAATTCTCTTTATTAGCATATTTACACAACTATGGGATGTCACCAGTTTGAAATTCAGTCAACTACTGGTTGAGGGTATCCGTCTTGCACCTTTGTAGATCATTGAAAGGGTGCCTACACTGTTCTCTAGTGCGTGTGATGCCAGTCACACTGGATACAGCCTTAGGAAAACTACTCCAAGCCTCAGGCTTGTACTGGGAACCAGAATAGCTCTCCTGCCGAAACCTTTGGCAATGGTACTTTACCAAGAGTCCAGTAAATATCTTGGACACCTAAACACCCCATCTCTGGACCCTAAACTGGGCACCTTCATCTCTAACACCAGACATGTTTAATACCAAATGTAGAGCAATGGTCACTAAAGATTTTCCCCATTTCCTGTTATATTGTTAACTGGTAGTACTCAAACCTGAGAAATGATGCCAACCACTTTTGCATGATGTTATGCAGAGTGCAACCATGTCAAGCAGAAAGGAAAGTGTTTTTTTTAAACTGGTAGTTTAATCTGACACTTGACATTAGTTTGAGGGCTATTTGCTGCTGACTGATATACATTTTTTAAAATTGGAAGGTAATTGTTAGGTGAGTTAACTTTGCAGACTTGCACTGGGGGCATACATTCTATCACCTGACACATGTTTATTTTGGCTTTATACACTGATAAATTTGATTTTAAATGTGTGGGATTCAAATCTATGCATTAAGGAAAAAAAAAAACATTTTCTTCCACAGTGGTGATTTTCCATCTTAGCCACAGAAGAAGTGCCCCTCAGACATAGTCATGAATCATTCATAAATACAGCTGACAATCTGAGGTTCATAGGTTCATACTAGGCTATCTGCCCTAGGGCATTTACAAGCCTAGCCAGAGTGTGTTTGGCTTTCGCCACCTCTTGGAGTGAGTTTACTGTGCCCTTATTAAGGTTAGTTTACTGTGCCTCTGTCTAGCAGTGACATAGAAGTGATCCCCGGGGTAAACCTACAATCTCCCATCCAGTCGTCAAGATTCTTCTTGAAGAGAGTCAGTGAGGGGCTGTGCCTAACATGGACTGGGATTCTATTCCAGAGTGAAGGGAGCCTCTGGGTTATGAATCTGTCCCTCCAGCATGTCCTATTTATTTCTGTGCTGAGGTTCAAGTCTCTCGAGTGCATAGCTCTAAGGGATTTGGATATTCTGAGGTGGAGCATGTCCATTAATTCCAGGTTGGACATGGCTTTGTACGTCAGGCATATATTGCCTCTGAGTAAGCGGTATGCAACTGAGTAGAGCTGGAGTTTCTTTAGCCGAGCAGCATATGGTATCTGTTTGAGTCCCTTGATCCTCTTTGTGAGGTACTTTTGGGGTCTTTCTAGTTGCTGCAGGTGTCGGGTAAGGTACATCCCAAATGGGACATTGTACTCAATTATGGGCCTGATGAGGGATGAGTAAAAGGGCACAATGACCTCCCTTGATCTAGATGTGAATCCTTTCATGATAAGGTGGGCTATATAGAAGGTCTTTCTAATCACTTTGGAAATGTGGTTGTCAAAGGAGAGGTTACTATCAACTTGGGTCCCCAGGTCCCTAATTACTTCTTCCGTACTTAATGGATTATAACCTATGTGGTAATTTGTGGGCACTTTGGTTTTGCCAAAGGGTATGACTATACACTTTTTGGCATTTAGTTTAAGGCCATGGCTCTGGTACCAGTTATCCATCTCTATGAGACCCTTTTGGAGGATGGTTGTGTCAGCTGGGGAGTCAATTATGGTGCCGAGTTTGCAGTCATCTGCGAACTTGGTCAGCCAAAGTCCTCCCGTGTTAGCCTGTACCTCAGAAAAATATATACCGAATAAGAGAGGTCCCAGGACTGAGCCCTGTGGTACGCCACTTGTAACTGGTTTAGAGTCTGACTTGGCTCCAGCAATTCTGACCATGTGGGTTCTGTCCTTGAGCCAGTTTGCAACCCATCTTATGACATAGGGGTTTATATTTAAGCTGAAGAGTTTGTCTATGATGCCTGAGTAGGGTATTGTGTCAAAGGTTTTTGTGAGGTCCAGGTAGGCTGTGTGAACTACCTTTCCTCTCATCAATGGCCTTGGTGACTGCTTCAAAGAAGTTGACCAGGTTCAAAAGGCAGGATCTGCCCTTAACAAAGCCGAATTGGGTAGGATCCAGTGTCTGTAGGTCCCCAATGTCTTTGTTTATGAGATCCATAATGATCCTCTCCATAGCTTTGCAGACCAGGCTAGTCAGGCTTATGAGGCGGTAGTTTCCAGGGTCCGTAGAAGCACCTCCTTTGTGGAGTGAGCCCACTGTTGCTGTACGCCATTCTTTGGGTACATATCCTGTATTAAGGCTGAGATTGAACAGTAGCTTTATGTGAGGGTTTAGCTCTTCTTGGAGTTCGTGTAGCACACAGCCCGGGACACCGTCTGGTCCCATTGATGCTGTGTTTTTAGCTTTGGAGAGGGCAGCTCTCACCTGGGCATCTGAGATGTCAGGGAGGTAACACTCTGCTGGGATAGATATTTGTCCTTTTGGGGGGGAGGGGGGGGAGTTTGCACTGAACCTGTCTGCCAGGATGTTGGCAATGTCTGTGGGTTCAGTGTATTTTTTGTCATTTTGGACTAACTCTGAGCATATCTGGGAGTTGCCACCCAGGTTTCTAACATAACTAAAGAAAGCCTTATGATTATTTTTAGTGTCTTGTGCAATCTTTCCCTCGAAGCTGGCCTTGGATGATTTTATGAGTGATCCTAGTTTTTTGCTAGTACTGATCAGAGATACCTTCCCTTTTAGGGATTTTGCTCTATCATGTAGTAGCTTCCTCATTCTGTTGTATAGCTTGTTTATGGCTGGGGTCCACTAGACAGGACGCCTGCCTTTGGGGGATTGGATCTTGGTTTTATTTGGGATTGCATGATCCATGCATTCCTGGAGGTGTCCATAGAATGCGTTTATAAAGGATTCAGCAAATTGGGCTGTAGTTTCCACTGGCCCGGGGGCTATGAAGGATTCCACTTCAGTTTTAAGAAGTGTGAAGTTAGCTTTTGAGAAGTTCTTCACTGTGGTCTTCTGTGCTGGGGGTGGGGGTGGGATCTGAATTTCAAGTGAGATTAATTTATGGTCCGATCTTACCAATGAGGGACATACTTCTGGTATGGAACATTGTGTTCCCATGTTGGTAATGATCAGATCTAGTATGTTTCCCCTCTTGTGGGAGTGGTGACTAGTTGTTCCATAGCATTTGAGTTTATGAATTCTAGGAACCTTTGGGCTAAGGTGTTGGGGCTTGAGTAATGCTCCCAGTCTATGTTTGGGTAGTTGAAGTCCCCCAATATGATGGTGTTTGGAGCGACCTTCATATTCTACAGTGTCTTCAGGAAGGCCAAGTGGGGTTCCTGAGTTTGAGAGGGTGGTCTATAACATGCTACAAACTGAAAGGCAGTTTTGCCCACTGTTAGCTGCACATGGCTGGTTTCCGATGCTTCATGCAATGCCACTAACCTGGAGGTGTAGGTATCCTTGATGGATATGGATACTCCCCCTCCTTTTGTGGTTCGGTCTGAGTTTTGGGGCCAAAAAGCATGATATGAGGTATAACCTGGTAGTGCTGGGGTGCTCTCGGGAGCCTAGAACCAGGTTTCTGTCACTGCACAGACATTGATGTTCTCCATACTGAGGAGGGTTTCGAGAGTGTGCATCTTGAGGTTTAGACTTCTGGCATTGAGCAGCATTACCCTTAATTTCTTTATACTTGTGTTGTCTAAGGAGGTGGGTTTGTCTTTTGAGCCTTGCCTAAAAATGGCACTATGGGGGTGGCAAAAGCCTTTGCCAATATCCGAAAGCCCAGGGTTGACAGGTGCAAGCCATCCCTTGCAAAGCAACGTGGCTTGTCGAGCATGTCATCCCAAGCTGACAGACACTGCATCCCCTTTGAATGACACCAATACTTAAGCCAATTGTTGAAATTGATCATTTTGTCTTTATACTGTGGCATCATTCTTGGTGAGGGTAAGATACTGCTCAAGGTCAGGGTCATACCAGCCTGGGTTACATGATCAGAGAGCTCCTCTATGTCTCTTTTCATGTAGTCCAGGGAGGTACGTCTGAGGTCATTCACACCAGCATGGACAATGACTGAGTCATATTTGTACTTGCTTTGGAGTGACCTGAGTGCTTGTGTTATGTGTTGGATTCTAGTGCCCGACAGGCAGCTCACTGTGACCTTTTCCTTGTTTAGCCTGGTGAGTGGGACATCAGTGTGTCTGACTATAGAGTCACCTATTACAAGTGTATCAGGTATGTTGTTAAGCATTAAGGGCTGTGACTGTTTGACACACTGACTTTGTGAGCTATGTGCTGCATGTGTTTGGTTTTGGGGTAGCCGTTGCTTGGATGTCTGCTTTAGAGGTCTCTGCTGCTTTGGCATATTTTTATTTAGAGCCTCCGAGTATGTTTATGTGTTTGATTTGCAGTTGTGGTAGGTCTATGTGAGACTGGATTTGTGGTGTGTGTGGTTACCTTGTCCTCCTGACTGGTTATGCCAGTACTGAGTCGAGAGAGCTCAGCCTCCAGTTTGGCTATATGGTTGCATCTCTCACATATATTTGCACTTGTTGGCAGGAAGAGAGGGTTGTCTGTGTACATGAGGCAGTTGTAACATTGCCTCAATATTCCCAGATTCACCAGCTGGTTTGGAGAGGAAACCAGCAACTGACATTCGGACATGGTAGAATAGTATAGAGAACTCCTTTGTAACTGAAACAAAAAGGACCAATAGGTGATAAAGTACTCAAGGGGAGTATATGAGGATGTAGTGCTTTTTTAGTTTATTAGTGCTTAACTTATAAGACTTGCTTATATGAGCACATACTGGGTTTTAGATTGAGAATAGAGTGTTTAATTTGAGAGTTAGAGCAGTTCCAAGGGAAAAAGTGAAGAGTAGACTGGAATAGTTTAAACCTGATTAACCGGCACTGCTCGATGCTGCGCTATGTGCAACTTCATGCAAAAGCGCGCTAAAGCGGGCTTTAATGCAGGGAGTTAGAAAGAGATAGAAAATGGCCCAAAACGGCCAATAAGCTACAAGTTACTGGGCTGGAACCACTCCTCAAGGACCAGATAGGCTGCTCAGAGCTCCCCACTCTCACTGGTGAACAAAGAAGCTTCCTCCTATCCAAATAAGGGTATGGGCAACATAGATAATATGACACAGCCCAGAGATCAGCAATACCTTAAGACTGGACTATTCTAGTTCAGAAAAGGCGGGAAACAAAGATATTTTTTTTTGTTTTGTTTTTTTTTTGTTTTTTTTAAATAGTAACAGATATTAGGTACAGAAACACAGTAAATGCTTTAATTCGGCTAGCGCACTTGAGTGTCTAGCCTACCAGTTAAACTAGATGAAAAACAGACTTTAAAAGTGCAAAATCACAAAAATACAGGCAGGAATACAATAAAACAACTTTGCAGAGCTTATTTAGTTAAAAAAACTTGCTTTTCAGTGAGAAAAAACAGTCGCAAATAAGGAGGCAGAAAAAATACTTAGAATCAATGGAAAGTCACTCTTCCACTCGCTGCTGCTTGTAAAACTCTGCAGGAGACCACGAGGAGCTGTGCTGAGTCAATTATAAGCGCAAAAGCATGCTAAAGCAGGCTTTAAAGCAGGAAGTTAGAAAGAGATAGGAAATGGCCCCAAACGGCCAATAAGCTACAAGTTACTGGGCTGGAACCACTCCTCAACGGACAGATAGGCTGCTCAGAGCTCCCCTCTCTCACTGGTGAACAAAGACGCTTCCTCCTATCCAAATAAGGATATGGGCAACACAGATACTATGACACAGTCCAGAGATCAGCAATAACTGAAGACTGGACTATTCTAGTTCAGAAAAGGTGGGAAACAAAGATATATATATATATATATATATATTTTTAAATAGTAACAGATATTAGGTACAGAAACACAGTAAATGCTTTAATTCGGCTAGCACACGAGTGTGTAGCCTGCCAGTTAAACTAGGTGAAAAACAGACTTTAAAAATGCAAAAACACAAAAATACAGGCAGAAATACAATAAAACAACTTTGCAGAGCTTATTTAGTTAAAAAAAACACACTTTTCAGTGAGAAAAAATACTTAGAATCAATGGAAAGTCACTCTTCCACTCGCTGCTGTTTGTAGAACTCTGCAGGACACCACAAGGAGCTGTGCTGAGTCAATGTATGTGTGTAACCTGACAAGGTTCTTGTACATAGATTAATTTGTATATGTGCCTTATTTAAGTGTGATGGCCATCCACGTCCAGATAGCAAAATTATACTTACAGAAATATAGTAGCCAGTATACCCTGAGTCCTACATAGGTTCATAGGTTCATACTAGGCTATCTTCCCTAGGGCATTTATAAGCCTAGCCAGAATGTGTTTGGCTTTTGCCACCCATTTTAAATTAATTTTGCTATGCCCTTGTTCGAGGTTAGTATACTCTGCCTCTGTCTAACAGTGACACAGAAGTGATACCGGGGGTAAATCTACAATCTCCCATCCACTCATCAAGATTCCTCTTGAAGAGAGTAAATGAGAGACTCTGCCTAACCTGGACTGGGATTTTATGCCAGAGTGAAGGGAGCCTCTGGGTTATGACTCTGACCCTCCAGCATGTCCTATTTATTTCAGTGCTGAGGTTCAAGTCTCTCGTACGTGTAGCTTGATGGGATTTGGATTTTCTGAGGTGCAGCATGTCCATTAATTCCGGGTTAGACATGGCTTTATACGTCAGGCACAGATCGCATCTGAGCAGGCGGTATGCCACTGAGTAGAGCTGGAGTTTCTTTAACCGGGCAGCAGATGGTATCTGTTTGAGCCCTTTGATCCTCTTGGTGAGGTACTTTTGGGGTCTTTCCAGTTGCTGCAGGTGTCTGGTAAGGTACATCCCAAAAGGGGCATTGTACTCAATTATGGGCCTGATGAGGGATGAGTAAAGAGGCACGATGACCTCCCCTGATCTAGATGTGAATCCCTTCATGATTAAGTGGGCTATATAAAATGTTTTTCTAACCACTTTGGCCACGTGGTTGTCAAATGAGAGATTGCTATCAACGTGGGTACCCAGGTCCCTAATTGCTTCTTCCGTACTTAATGGATTACCACCTATGTGGTAATTTGTGGGCACTTTGTTTTTGCCAAAGGGGATGACTATACACCTTTTGGTGTTTAGCTTGAGTCCATGGCTCTGGCACCAGTTGTCTGTTTCTATGAGGCCCTTTTGTAGGATGCTTGTGTCAGCTGGAGAGTCGATTATGGCGCCCAGTTTGCAGTCATCTGCAAAGTTGGTCAGCCACAGTCCTTCCGTGTTAGCCTGTACCTCCGAGAAATATATACCGAACAAGAGAGGTCCCAGGACTGAGCCTTGTGGGATGCCACTTGTAACTGGTTTGGAGTCTGACATGGCTCCAGCAATTCTAACCATGTGGGTTCTGTCCTTGAGCCAGTTTGCAACCCATCTAGTGACATAGGGGTTTATATTTAAGCTGGTGAGCTTATCTATAATGCCCGAGTGGGGTATTGTATCGAAGGCTTTGCAAGGTCCAGGTAGGCTGTGTGGACCACCTTCTCCTCGTCAATGGCCTTGTTGACTGTTTCAAAGAAATTGACTAGGTTTAAGAGGCAGGATCTGCCCTTAACAAAGCCGAACTGGGTGGGATCCAGTGTCTGTAGGTCCCCAATATCTTTATTTATGAGGTCCATGATGATCCTTTCCATAGCTTTGCAGACCAAGCTAGTCAGGCTTATGGGGCGATAGTTTCCAGGATCCGTTGAGGCACCACCTTTGTGGAGAGGGACCACTGTTACTGTACACCACTCTTTGGGTACATATCCTGTAGTAAGGCTGAGATTGAACAGTAGTTTTATGTTTGGGTTTAGTTCTTCTTGGAGTTCATGTAGGATGTAGCCCGGGACACCGTCTGGTCCCATTGATGCTGTGTTTTTTGCTTTGGAGAGGGCGGCTCTTACCTGAGCATCTGAGATGTCAGGGGGGCAGCACTTTGCTGGGATAGATATTTGCCCTTTTGGTGGGGAAGGGGGGGGAGTTTGCGCAGAACCTGTCAGCTAGGATGTTGGCAATGTCTGTGGGTTCGGTGTATTTTTTGTCATTTTGGACCAATTCTGAGCATATCTGGGAATTCCCACCCAGGTTCCTAACATAACTAAAGAAAGCCTTGTGATTATCCTTAGTGTCCTGTGCAATTTTTCTCTCGAAGCTGGCCTTAGACGATTTTATGAGTGCCCGTAGTTTTTTGCTAATACTGATCAGAGATGCCTTCCCTTTTTGGGATTTTGCTCTATCATGTAGTAGCTTCCTCCTTCTATTGTATAGTTTGTTTATGGCTGGGGTCCACCAGACAGGATGCCTAACCTTGGAGGATTGGGTCTTGGTTTTATTTGGCATTGCATGATCCATGCATTCCTGAAGGTGTTCATAGAATGCGTTTATAAAGGATTCTGCGGCTGGGCCGTATTTTCCATAGGCCCGGGGGCTTTGAAGGATTTCACCTCGCTTTTGAGGAGTGTGAAATTTGCTTTAGAGAAGTTTTTCACTGTGGTTTTCTGGGCAGGGGCTGGGGTCGGGATGTGAATATCTAGTGAGATTAGTTTATGGTCTGATCCTACCAGTGAGGGATACACTTCTGGTCTGGAGCATAGAGTCCCCATGTTGGTGATGATCAGGTCCAGTATGTTTTCCCCTCTTGTGGGAGTGGCAACAAGTTGTTCCATAGCATTTGAGTTTATAAATTCTAGGAACCTTTGGGCAGGGTGTTGGAGCTAGAGTAATGCTCCCAGTCTATGTTAGGGTAGTTGAAGTCACCCAATATAATGGTGTTTGGAGAGGCCTTCATATTTTCCAGTGTTCTCAGGAAGGCCGAGTGGGGTTCCTGGGTTTGGGATGGTGGTCTTTAGCAGGCTATAAACTGCAAGGCAGTTTTACCCACTGTTAGTTGCACATGGATAGTCTCTGATGCTTTGTGCTGTGCCACCAACCTGGAGGTGTGGGTATCTTTGACGAATATTGATACTCCCCCTCCTTTTGTGGTTCGGTCCAAATTTTGGGGCTGAAAAACATGGTATGAGGTATAACCTGGTAGTGCTGGGGTGCTCTCGGGAGCCTTGAACCAGGTTTCTGTTACTGCACAGATATTGATGTTCTCCATGCTAAGGAGTGTTTTGAGTGCATGCATCTTGAGGTTTAGACTTCTGGCGTTGAGTAGCATTACTCTTAGTTTCTTATCCCTTGTGATACCTATGGAGGTGGGTTTGTCTTTTGAGCCTTCCTAAAAAAGGCACTATGGGGGTGGCAAGAGCCTTTGCCAATATCCAAAAGCCCAGTGGTGACAGGTGCAAGCCGTCCCGAGCGAAGCATCGTGGCTTGTCGAGCATGTCATCCCAGGCAGACAGGCATTGGATCCCCTTTGAATGACACCAATGCTTAAGCCAATTGTTGAAATTGCTGAACACAATAAGGGTGTCTTATCCCTTCTCTCTCTCTCTCTCCCTCTATATATATATATATATATATATATATATATATATGTATATGTGTGTGTGTGTGTATATATATATATATATATATATATATATATATATATATATATATATATATATATATATATATATATATATATATATATATATATATATATATATATATATATATATATATATATATATATATCTTTCATATAAGCTCCACTATCTAAAGTGTTATAAGTGGAATTCAATATAATGTGAAATGGAACAACAGCAAAAATGTCTGGAATGTCCTGTATTAGAACACTGAACTATATGTATGGCAACCCTACACTTACATCTGTTGCGACAAAAATTTTAAACTAATAGTTGTATATTTTTCTGTTCATTGTATAAACTCGACTGTCACAATGGTACAAGATATGTTGCACTTCCTGTGTCTGAACCCACAACCATGTGTATTACAGCCCTACATTTACACCTACAACTAGAGGAATAGTTAAATAACATTTGCATAATTCCCTATTCGTTCTTAAGTTTTGTGTGTTAACTGCTGCACAGCTCGGCTTAGCTTGTTTGCATGGTGCCCAACAGAATTAATTGAATGTATAATTTTCAATTATTTACTGTCAGCATCCTGTCTGCAGGTGCTGAATGGCTGCAGGTGTTGGGGAACCTTGCTAACCACCTCACAATATCTCATAGTGGTGTTGTGCAATGGAAATCAAAAATTGCAATAATGTATCCTTTTTGACATTTATACTGGCCACGTCCTGTCTGCAGGTGTTCTGTCTGTTTCCTTTGTGGACCATTGTTAAGCATTGCTCAAGTGAGATAAGCACAGTCAAACCTTCCATTCATTATGTTTCTCTATTTCCCTTGTCTGTGCTAAGCCACTCACCATTAAACACTGGCATAAAAATAAATAAATAAATGCGTACATAAATAAAAAGGGAAAATTTGTTGAAATGAAAAAATGTATGAAATAAAAACACAATTTTTTTTGTTGGTACACATGAAATATGTTTACAAAGGTCTGGATTTTGAACTCTCAATCCAATGGACCTTCAGAACAGAGTAAAAGTGTCTTATTCCTCTTTGCCACACAAACAATTTGCAGCAGAGAACTGAAATAATTCTGTATACAACCAACTGCAACACCATCCACATTACTAATAAAAGATATGACAGTTGTTTGCACATGTATCACTTTCAAATGAAATGCACTGAGTGATCACACAACTATTTATGACTACTTTTGCAAAAATGCAGCTCTGTCTTATCTGTTTGTATGTGGCTCATTATTGTCTTATCTGAGCAGTAATCTGAGACATGCAGTCTGTAAGGCATTCTGTATCTTTGCACTTAACATATATACTCAAATAAATACACTGAAAGCTTTGAAAGCAAGCCTTACCAAAGATAAAAATATGTATATGCCCAAGTAAAACAAAGTCCTGCCACCATGGTGGAGGTAAAAGATCCAACTGTTAAAAAACAATGGTTTAATAAAATGACATAGTTCAAAAACCAGGATAAATCTTGAAAAAACAAACAGGCCATGCACTTTCAACTTTCTAAGATTTTTATCAGATTCTGCTATTTCTTGTAATCTAAGGATATTTCAACAGGTAAGCACTAATGAAAGCAAAGCTATCTAGGTAATTTTCTTACTTTCAAAGCAGGTTTTAAAAGAATCTATCATTAAGTCCCGGTTCCTTATCAGCCTATAAGTTAGATATCCAGCACATCTCTAACTATACTGTTTGATTTTGTATGTTTCCACCTCCTACATTTTCCTTCACTAATTGCAAAACTATAAATAGAAATTTATGTGTATGATAATTTTTATATGCTGTGCCAAAGTATTATTCATATTCTCTAGGTGTATATCACTCAAATGATATGATATTCTCTTTTAAACATATGTTCATCTATCACATAAAAGCAAACACACTGTTGACATGTAGGCATGTATACAAGATCCCAACTTACACAATCAGCATAGACATTAAGCCTATAAAGTCTATCCCTGGGATTCAATAAAGCTTGCATGGAGCTAATCTCTGTGTAAGCATAGTGGCATGGCTTGAACACAGAGTTCAGAGCTTGTGCAATCCAGTAAACAAGGTTGGGGGCATGCACAAGCCTTACCAGTGCTGTTCTGGCATGGATGCAATGAAATAATGCAAATCACCTCATTTGCTGGGGAAAACCATGCAAATGAGGTGAATTTGGGATCCAAGAAGCAGACAGGCATCCATGTTGGAGCCGTGTCTGCAGCAGAAATATATGCAGTTAGTAACCACATACATTACTGCAAAAATAAAAACGGGGGCATGACAACTTATAAAAGCATGTGTTATGTTCATTAGGCATACCACTGGCATGCCGAATAATTTCAAAATCATAAAAATAAAAGTTTTTTTAAACAGATACGGGTCATTTAAGTGGAGCACAGCGGCTTGCAAAAAGAAATCATGGAAAAATGTAAAAAAGTGAGGAAAATGCAAGAAAAGGATATATATAATTTTACCATTATAATGGCCAGCATACAGACTCATAACAATGACAGGTAGCCATGGTTGCTAAGGACATAGGCTCTGGGATAGTGATGTAACTAGGGTATAAGCCAGTAGGGGTATGTAAATCAGCTAAGCTTATTGAATAATAAATTGGGAGACCGTGTCTGCAGGTACCTAACTGTGTAGGAGCTATAATGTGGTGGTGTAGGCTGAAGAAGCAGCTGATATGAAAAGGGTGTGTGTCATGCTTGGTGTAAGCACACTGGAGCTCAGTGGCTTCTGTTTGTGCTCAGATAAGCAAAGCTAAGCAAGGGTGTGTGTCTGAGGTTGCATAGCTGTGCTTACCTGATTGCAAAAATGCTGAGTGTGTTCATTTCCAGGGGAGGGTCTTTTCTGGTCAGCAATGTTGACACTAGCTGAAACAGTTTGCGCGGCACACATCAGGGCTTAAAAGGGGAGGAAATGGGGAAAAAAAGGAAATAGCAGAATAAAAGCAGTCAACTAGAAATAAGTAATAAGGCCTCTACCACTCACAGTGGCCAATTCAAAGGCATCAGTCATAGAACTGGCAGGTGGCTGTGGGGCTTAAAGGGGCAGAAATGTTAAAAAAAGAAAAAGGGGAAATAGCAGAATAAAGGCAATCAAATACAATTCACTAATAAGGACTCTGTCACTCACAGTGGCAAATTCAACGCTATCAATAATATAGCTGGCAGCTGGAATGTATCATAGTCAGCCACACCCTTCAGTTGTTTTTTTTTCCCACAAACTCTGCACCATTGGAGTACACACTTGGGAATTTTAACTAACAAAATGATAGGGGCTTCTGCTGCTGTGCTACATCTCTGCGTGCTACAGACTGAGGGGGGTGATGAGGATGATGCTGACAACTGGCCCAGACCGAAGAGGAGAAGAGTGTTCAGACCCAGGGTAACCTTTCAGGGGCTACATGAGCTGGAGACAGTAGAACGCTACAGGGTGGACAGGGACATACTTCAGCAACTCACCGAGCTCTGCTGGCCTCACCTCAAACCCAGAGCCAACAGAAGGGAACCCATCCCAGTCGAAACAAAGATATGTATAGCCTTAAGATTACTAGCTACACATTCTTTCCAAAGACCTATTGGGAACATCACAGGTGTCTCACAGACATCTGCATCCAGGGTACTCCACCAGTTCCTGGATGCCAAGCTACCACATGCCAGCGAGCACATTTATTTCCCCACCACCCCTGAGGAGAGGACCAGCAATATCCATATCTTCCACCATGCACCAAACTACCCAGAAGTACTGAGTGCTATAGACTGCAACCATGTCCATATCAAAGGACCACCTGGTGAAGAGAGTAGAGTCTACGTCAACTGCAAGGGCTTTTACTCCATCAACTGCCAGGTTGTGTGCAATGCCCAGTGCATTATCATCAATGTGTGTACTGGCAGCCCTGGCAGTTATCAGGACTCCCACATTTGGTATGCCTCACAGCTGTACCAGGCATTTGCCAGGGGGGACAGCCCATACTGCCATCTCGTGGGGGATGTTGGCTATGCACTGGAACTATGGATGATGACACCCATCAGAAATGCACACACACACAGACACACGCACACACACACACACACGCACACACACACGCACACACAGACACACGCACACACACACACACACACACACACACACACACACACACACACACACACACACACACACACACAAACACACACTGAAGAACACCATAATGAGGCACACGCACAAACTAGAAACATCATAGAACGTGTGTTTGGGCTGCTCAAGTCACGGTTCCGCTGCCTTGACATATCTGGAGGATCTCTGCAGTACTCTCCAGCCACATGTGCACAAATGTTCATAGTATCTGCCATGCTACACAATATGGTCTTGCAGAAACAGCTGTGGCAGGAACAGCACAGGGAAGGGGGACACAGTCCCCCACCATTTCCAAGGTCCACACAGGCAGAGGGGGACTTGGAGGAGGAACACCCTGAGCCACTCCCTGTAGGCAGATGTAGGCGTGCCCAGTATGCCCTGGCCTTGGCAATGCATAGCACATACACTGACACCCTAGGGACCTAGGGGCTGACACCTTTCTCCAACTCGCATACACAGTAAAAAAGATACCTCACACATCAAACTACCTGCACCTTACCATGTATAGGCTGTGTACTCTGTGCATCCAACACAGGCAGCCCTCAAGCACTGCCCTCACAACTGATCCAGGTACAAGGTAAGTAATCTGTCTTAACAACAACTTAATGCTGTATTAAGTTGCGCTAGCATATCTATGGGATTGTTGCATGTATGCAAGGGAATGGGGTGGCCTACAGGGATAGCAGCAGAAAACTGACTGCTATGTGGGACAACAGGAAATATTCACCAAATGCTGGTTTAGCCAGAATAAGCAGTAGTCCCCTAGGTGACAAAACCCACTGTGGTATATGTGGGGGACTAACAAATTGTGGGGTCATAGGTCACATGCATGCATGTCAATGTTGGAGTCCCATACACACCTCTCAGCCTCCCACAGCAAGTCAGCTGTACAAAGACAGAAAGAAATGTGTTGCAAAGGCTCACAAATAGGGGGAATGATGAAATATAACACTTACAAACTTACACACTGATATCACAGCAGGTCTTGCAGTTGCCTTAGTCTCAAAAGGGTAAGAAGTCTGAATGTCTGTCATAACTGTCTAACCTTTGGTCTGTAGTGATATGCCAATATTCTCCAAGACATGCACAATACTATGCTTAATGGAAGCAAAACGTCAAACAAACATCTGCACAGTCTGTGGGAATGTGTACAATTGAGAGTTATGCTCCCCTCCCCCCAACACACCCATCTTCCCATAGAAATGCAAGAACATTTATGTTTGTAGGTGTAATAGCAGCAGAGCACACATTCCCAGGTCTGTCCCAATCAACTCGCTAACTTGTAGCATGCCCACAATATGCAGGGGTCAGTGAGCTTTGTATATGCATGCTTGATACTGTCAGGAAATAGGTAGCACTTACTGTTGGCTGTTGTGGCTTAGTGGTGTAAGTACAGTACTGTGGTTGACAGGGTCCATGTTTCAAGATTGTTGCATGTCAGCTAGACCTATGGTAGGAGTAGTCCAGAAGTCAATATGCATGACTGCAGGAAAGCAAGACCATTCAGGGACAGGGAGACACACATCTGAACAATACACAGTTGAGAGTAACCTACACAGCGCCTAGTAGGACAGCAGGTTTCTGAAAGTCAGTGTAGTGCCAGGTTATAAATGGCTGCCTCCTTACTGTGTCAGTACTGACAACGTCACTGGACATCAGTCATACCTCTGGAATGCCAGGGTGTCACCAAAGGACCACACGTATGCCTCATATATCTGTTCTGCTTGTCATAACATTGCATTTGCCTGTCAAACTACTTGCAAAACAATAAAGGTTGATGTTCAAACATCAATGGTAGACAGTGGAGAAGCAGACGACATACCCATAACAAAAAACAAGCTAATACCAAAACGTTCTCTCACCTGTCTACATTTGGCAGAGCAATATTAACACCCTGTCCCTACGTGTGGGCCTGTGTCTGACTGTTATATATAGGCCTGTCCGGATGTCAGTCTGTGATGGTTTGACAACTATGGCCCACATGTAGCCTTAAAATAACATTACAACACACACTGTCTGAGGATCACCGCAGATGTAGAGGTGCAATGATGGGCAACCTGCTAAACAGGTTCTGTTCTTCTGACTTCTACATCACAAAAAATTACTACAACCTTAATTGGAAGGTATCAGTAGCTACACCCCCCCCCCCAGAGGATGCAGACAAAAATGCCAAACAGCATGCCAGTGTAATATACAAGTATCTGTACAACTGCATGGCCTCAGCCATACCCAACACAACTAAAACCTGGTTCTCGAGGAGACACCAACCTATGTGGTGGACATCCTCTAGGAACAGGCTTTAAAACAAAAGGAAGCAACTGTTGTCCAATGGTAAAAAGCTACAAATTCCTACTTGGAAAAACTCCCTCCTTAGGTTCAAAAAACAAAGTATATCACTAGTGAAACCTGCCAAATCCAATTATGAATTGAAGCTAGCCTCTGAAAGGCTAACCACAAAGTTTATTTCAGTTATGTCAGAAACCTCTATGGCTAAGACCAGATCTGTTCTGAATTACTTCTTAATGGTACCACTTACACCAATCCTGTTGACTTAGCCAACCTACTAGCAGATAGGTACAACACAAACATCACCCCCTGTCCCCCCAAATGCACATTCCATATCCATGATACTTGTCCTGCACCTCATATCTCTGTAGATCAAGTGTTAAAGTCCCTATCCAAGCCAGACAACACAGCTGCCATGGAACCTGATAGTATCTCAGGCTGTATTCTGCAACATCTCCAGTGAGAGCTAGCCCTGCCATTGAGCACCCTTCTCAACCATAGCCAAAGTATAGGCTTCATTCTAGAAGAATAGAGAACTGCCATTGCCAACCCTTTGCACAAAGGTGCCATCACTACTGACCCTGGAAACTATTGCCCCATTAGCTTGACAAGTCTGATCTCTAAGGTCATAGAGCATATTATTATGCACCTCATAAGCAAGGACATAGACAATCTCCATGTGCTTGACACCAACCAGGTCAGATTCATCAAGGGCAGATCTTTCCTGTTGAACCTGGTTGACCTCTTTGAGACTGTCACCAAGGCACTGGATGAGGGAAAGGTAGGTGCACACAACTTAACTTGACTTGGCCAAAGCCTTTGACACAATTCCCCACTTGGGCATCATTGAAAAGCTGACAAAAGTTGGTGTCAATCCCTATGTCATCATGTGGGTGCCTAACTGGCTCACTGTTAGTACCCACAAGATCAAAATAGGTGCCACTACCTCTGATAGCAGATTTGTCACTACTGGTGGCCTCCAGGGATCTGTCCTGGGACCCATATTGTTTGCTATCTACTTCTCAGAGGTCCATGAAAAGACAAAATGCCTGTGGCTGACCAAGTTTGTGCACAACTGTAATTCAGTGCTGTCATTGACTCCCCAAATTATGTTAACATAGTTCATGAGGGCCTCACAACAACAAATGACTGGTGCCAAACTCATGGCCTAAAGTTAAAATGCAAAACAGTGTATTATTATACCATTTATTTATTTATTTATTTAAATTTGTTGACCGGGAGTGTCCGACTGGACGTGGGTCCATTTTCAGCGGAGGCCCGGGGAGAAAAGCTCCACAGTAAAATAAACAGACAGTAGTTACATTGGATTACATAGTGATTAACAATTTAACACAGAAATTACTTACAACATATTTACAGATGAAGAACATAGTACATCAGTAGACAACTAGAATCTTTATCTGTGAAGTACATAACAGGCATTAACAACTGTAACAATGAGAAGTTCCTGCTGTATAATAAGTACTAGGCTTATGAGCATCTGAGCTTGCTATCATCAAGGTAGTTAGTGGAGGTGAAAGAAAGGTAGTAGTTGGATGGGGTGGATGATATTAGAGTGGGAGTTGCAAGGGCATAGCCAGCATGTTTTTAGGTGCGCTTTTAATAAAGTTTTGAAGTTGGTGCATGATGGTACGGAGGTAATTGTGGGTGGGAGTGAGTTCCATAATTTGGCTATGGCGCAAGAGAATAGTGCTTCACCAGCAGAGTTATTGGCTTTAGTGATCTGCAAGTGATTTTTGTTGCTGGATCTTAGTGGTCTGGTGGTGTGATAGGGTTGGAGTAGATTCTGGAGGGATGGGACATTTAGTGGATGGTTTACTAGTTTGTGGGTGAGTGAGAGTTGATACCATTGAAGGAGGTGAGGGAGTTCAAGCCAGCCCAGTTCAGCAAGTGAGAGACAGTGGTGACTACGGTAGGATGCCCCTGTGGCGAATTTGTTGATTTTGTTGTAGCAGGTCTCTAGCTTGTTTAGATCACATTGCCTTAGGTTGGTATATACTGGAGAGGCATAAAGTAGGGTGGAGATAAGGTGGGAATTTGCTATTGAAATCTTTGCTGCTTTGGTGAGAAATTGTTTATTTCTGTATAATGCTCCTAGTTTTTTGTGGACTTTTTTTATGGTCATGGATATGTGAATGTCAAATTTTAGTTTATTGTCTATTTCCACTCCTAGCAATTTGGTGTGTTCAGTTGGGTATATAGTGGTGTTGTCTTTTGCTGTGATGTTAAAGTGAGAGTAGTTTTGAGTATGTTTGGTGGGTTGGAAGATGAGTAGTTTAGTTTTGTTTGGGTTGAGTATTAAATGGGCATCAGATAACCATGTTTCAACAGAGGAAAAGGCTTCCTGTGTGACTTTTTGCAGTTTGGGTAGGGACTGGGCTGAGCAGATGATGGTAGAGTCATCTGCGTATTGGATGAGTGTGCCAAGTTTGGTGGCAGAGGCTAGATTATTGGTGTAAACAGAGAAAAGTAGGGGTCCAAGGATGGATCCTTGGGGAACCCCTATGGAGACAGGTAGTTGGGGAGATATGTCATTCTGCCATACAACGGATTGTTGGCGGTCAGACAGGTAACTCTGAAACCAGTTGGTGACTGATTGTGAGAAGGATAGGATATTGAGGACAGAGATAAGTTGTTTGTGTGGGACCATGTCAAATGCTTTAGATAGGTCTAGGAAAGTAGCAGAGGAGAGATAGCCATTGTTTTATGCTGAAGGATAGTGTTTGTAAAGGAGAGTAAGGCAGTGGTGGTGCTATGGTTTGGTCAGAAACCATGCTGAGTACTGGAAAGGAGGTTGTTAGTAAGGAGGTAGTGTGAGACCTGAGAGTGTATGCATCTCTCTAGTATTTTGGAGAGTGGAGAGAGAATAGCTATGGGGCAGTAATTGGTTAGTTCTGCAGAGGGTCCGCCTTTGTGGAGGGGAATTATATGTGAGACTTTCCACAATGTGGGAACGTAACTTTCTGACAGAGATCGGTTAATCAAGATGGATACTGGGTAGGCCAGAGCATCAGCTGCGATTTGTAGGTATTCACTTGGGAGGTTGTCTGCTGCTAATTTGGTGGGTTTAAGTTTAGTTAAGAGTTTTTATGTTGGAGGTAGGTACAGGAGAAAAAGAGAAGGCAGTGGGAGATTACTAGTTGAAGGTGTGGGTTGGAGGGAGGGGTTGTGTTGTTTAGCTAGTGATAGTATGGTTTGGGTGAAGTGTGTGTTGAATGAGGTAGCAATATTTTCTGGGGAGTGAGGGATGTTAGGAGGAGGGGTACTGACTTTACCTGGGTGGAGGATGGAGTTTATGGAGGACCAGAATTGTTTGGGGCTGTGTTGTGAGGAGTCTAGGGCAGACTGGTAGTATTGGAATTTGTCCCGCTTTATTAGCTTTTGACTCTATTGCGTAGTTCTAGGAATTTCTGTCTAGCTGCAGGGGTTTTGGTTTTGCGCCAGTGCTCCCAGGCTTTATCCCTGTTTTTCATTTCTGACTTAGTGGTTTTCTGTAGCCATGGGGAGGGTTGTGCTTTGGTTCTGGAAAATCTTATGGGGCATGGTAATTAAGGATGTTCAGGAAGGTAGTATTAAAAGATTCAACTGCGTCATCTAGACTGAGGTACTTTAGAGCATGCCAGTTACATTCTTTGAGGGATGAGATGAATGTGAGTGGGTTAAAGTTTATTTTTTTACGTATTTGACGATAGACAACAGGTTTAGCTTGGTACAGGTATTTTTGAGTAGGAATGTTGGGGAGTGATCACTGAGGCTATCTGATAAGCAGCCTGTTATATATGACTGGGGGTTCTTACTGACTAGTATCCAATCCAGGGTAGAGTGCTTGCTGGAGTTTTTATTTATCCTTGTTGGTGACTGGACTAGTTGGGTGAAGCCATGAAGGTGTACATGATGGGTTGGATTGTTGCCAGAACAGGATTGCCAGTCAATATTGAAATCACCTAAGATGATAGTTTATTGGGGAGATGGTGGGTAGACTACCTGAGGAGGTTTTCTAGTGGAGGGATGTTTTGGCCAGGTGGGAAGTAGCATCCAATTATGTTGATGGTTTTGTTTTCGTTAATTTTGAGGTTGGTATATATTATTTCTTCATTGCCTATTTGTGGAGCTGATGATTTTAAGATCTGGATGTTTAGATGTTGTTTAAATATTATAGCTACACCACCTCCTTTTTTGTTTAGCCGGTCTACTCTTAGTATGCCGTAACCTGTAGGGAGTATTTGCTCACTGGCAATGTGAGGTTTTAGCCAGGTTTCTGTCAGGACGACTATATCTGGGGAGTATAAGTCTATGGTGGCATGGAGTTCATGGACTTTGTTGGATATACTTCTAATATTTAGGCTTAGTAGAAGGAAGTCACATACAGCCCCTACTGATTACCACATCAGCATTGGCAAACCCTAAGCACACAACCTGTGCTCAGAGACCTGGGTACACAAGTCAACAACAATGTCACGTTTGACCATCATGTAGTGGCAGTGGTCAGAAAAGGCTTTTACTTGGTTCATGTCATAATTAAAGAGATTGCATCCAGAAAAAAGGAGGTTATTATCTCTCTATACTCCTCCCTTGTTAGGCCAATAATTGAGTACAACAGCCCATTTGGTATGTACCTCTCCAAACACGTGCATCAAGTGGAAAGGACACAGAAATACCTCACAAACAGAATCCATGGCCTCCAAAACCTGTCCTATGTGGACAGGCTGAAATCAGCCTCACTCTACTCTGCATCATACAGATTGCTCAGTGGTAACCCGTGTCTTACCTGCAAGGCAATCTCAGACCCTGCTCTAGTACAGATGCTCCATATCCGTAAGTCTAACTTGTCATGTAGTACTCACTCAAAAGTCTTATATCTAATATGTAACATTAACAAACCCTCCTGGAGAGACAGATTATGTCCCACAGGCTGACCTGTCTCTGGAATACACTCCCCATATATATCAAACAAAGTATGTTGCTGATCCTCTTCAAGCACAACCTTGTTGAGTGAATGACCAACCAAACATTTGTCCCATGGGTGCCACCTATGTCCCTCATTGACAAGGCTGACAGCTGCTCATTGTAGTGTCTTATCTTGGGGATATACTCTGGGCTAGACTTGTAAGGGCCCCAGAGCATTAGCCTGGTAATCTCCTGTGATCCTATGAGCAGGTACACTCAGAGGTGTGAACCATAACCCTGTGTGTGATGTTATGATGTCTACCCCACTCACACCAGACATACAAATATATAACAGCAGGAACTGTAGTGTGTAAGGTTGTGGGTTGGAGAATTGGGTGCGATGACTTTTTTTTCCCTAATGTTAAACGACCATAATACTTGATATATTTACAAAAGCACTGCAAAATTTGACAGTTGAGATAGTGTAGTGGTACATTGTTGTGAATACAGTGCACAGAGTCTTGGGTTCAAGACCTGCCAGTAATGACGTTTTTTACCCTAATGTTAAATGACAGTAATGTGTGATATATTTGCAAAAGCATGAGTGACTTATATAGCTCATATGGTATAGTGGTACATTGCTGTGACTGTGGTGTATAGAATCCTGGATTCAAGACCTGGCAGGGCTTGTCCTTTTGCTGCTGGGCAGAACAGAGGCTGAATGAGTTAGAATGATTAAAGCAGTTTTAAGCAGGTTTGTCTGAGTTTGCACAGTGCTAAGCAGTGCCAAGAGGCACTTAGTAATGCTTGGCTCCACTTAGCACTGCTTATTCCTGCTTAAACCTGCGCTAATTTAAAAAAAAAAAAGAAAAGCAAAAAATGGTGATAGGAAAGTGGTGAAATGGGGGCAAGCAGGGGAAAAACAATGTAGAAGGCAGCTAGGGATGTGTAGGACAGGTGTAGGAAAGGACCATAGCTCTCCATTTCTTCTGCAGCAATAGCTGTGAATGATGTAGACAATTTGGAATTTAGTGCCTCACACTACACAAGGAGGTTTGTAGGCAGCATACATTCATTGAGTAATTCAGGGGTAAATTGATTGACGTCAGTGTACTTGGGGGCAAATGGAGACCTATGTATGGGCCGTGTTTTTTTTGGCAGGGGGGACAGATGCCCCTTTATTTTTTTTATTTTTTTTTTTAGGTGAGAGTGGGATGTTGGGGAAAGGTTGTAGGTACATTTGGTGGAGTAAGTTGGGTAGGAGAGGTTGCTTTTGCAGACAGACAAGACAGCACGCATGGGCAGTGTATGACACAAGAGGGGGTAAACACCTTGGAAGGGGAGGTTGGTTGGGAATCAGAGGCCCATGAGCCCCCCAGATGGAAACAGAGAGACTGAGGTCCCCACCCATGGGCAGTCACCACTGCCCCTTCATGGCCTTGAAGGTGGCTGTGCTGATGGCTGGACAACAGTGGCAGCCTGCCCCTTGATATGTGCCAGTCTGCCTTCGATCCTGCTCAGGCATCCATCCAAGTCTGTCTGGATGAGCCTGCGCACCATACTTCAAAACTTCTTATGGGTGACAGATTCTTCTCTGCGCCTGCACCTGGGGGGGGGACTGACCCCATCCCCTGAGGCAGTTCCACCCCACGGTGGTGCAGGACCAGCATAGGAGGGAATTCTGGGTTGGGTCTTAGACGTGGTGGGGCCCAGTGCCATGGCCAGATGAGGCAGGACAGGTGGATCCACTGGGATCTGCCTTCCCAAACATGCTATGGTGTTGAGGTTTTTCAAAATGTATTGGTTAGTCATGAACAAAATATTTCAAGATTAGTTATAACGGCATGCATGGGTGTTCCAATTAACCCAGAACAATAGAAGTGAAACAATTGCATAGCAAACAGAACACATGCATAAATTAAATAACAGTCAGCATGCCAGTTACATTTTCGGCAACAGGCCACCAACAATAGTATTTGAACAAGGTATGTTAATATGCAACCAATTAAATATATGAACAATAATAGAACACCACAAGTATTAACATTAGGTTTTGAGAAGAACATACCTGTAGTATAGGAATAATAATTATTAATGCAGATAAGGGGTGGGGGGAGAGAAAAAAAGTCCATTAACAACTGTATAGGCTACTATTTTTCACAACAATACTGCTCAATACTCTACAGGTTTGCCATCACTTTAAATCTACCTATGGCCCATAGCTTCTGTAGCACATACATAACTGGTAAACTGTTAACCTGGAATGGTATGAGGCAAACTGTGACAACTCTGGGCAACTGACTAGAGGGGACTTGTACATGTCAGGGTTACATATATGATGAAGAAGGTGCACCCTGTGTGTGTGTGTGCTACTGGCATACTTCACCTGGATTCATATCTGCGTCCAAGGTTATTGGCAGCAGTGAACACTAGCCATGACAGTGTGATACTTGAGAGACATGTACTTGGAACTGCAGGCATGGGGTTGGACAATGGAACAGTTGTACATGGTTTATTAGTATACCCTTTACACAGCTACTACAAACATTTCTTTACCTGTAAGATCTGTGGAGAACATGTCTGTTAACATTACCTGACTATTTCTACAAATATTCAAGATTACTTGGGTGTAAATAGTCACACATCTTAGTACCATTCCCTGGATTCAAACCATGGTCTGGGTATGCAAAAATGAAAGACAGAGCTATTCCCCATCACACTGAGCTATTGGGGAACTGCTGTTTCTTGTCTGACTGAATTCTTCCTAATACTCTCTTGAGTAAACAGTCTGGCCTTGTAATCTAAGTGTAGTGTCACCAAAGACTGAGGTGACAGTTGAACATACATGCCTGAGATTCATGCATGACAGAGAGTGTACTGTGTATTAATCCTTTGAAATAATAGGATCTGGAATGCAAATATTAACACAAGGCAATGCTGGAGGGGACACACTATAATACATTACACATTTATATTCAAGGTTCAGATCAGGACTTATTTATATTTTGTTTTACAGCTCTACAATCTACAGTTTTGCATAACAGCTAGTTATCAAAACAACCTCAGTCAATGCATGCTGTCAAAGCCATATTGTCTGTGAAGCACCTGTACGAATTCTATTTCTTCAACAACATACCAGATTAAACACAACAGTTTGTGGTATAAATCTTTATTTGAGTAACATGACACAGTGTTTTATTACAGTTCAGATTTTACATTCAGTAGTGCTACATATCCTGTAGATCAATATTGGTTGAACAAACTTTATTTATTCAGTACACTCAGAATACACTATACCTGCTGGCAGTAAACAATGTACTCCTTCTTATTTATTGTGCTATATACTGCAAGATAGATCTGTACTCACCAGACTCTCTGTGCAGCCTCACTAGTCTGTCCACATGGGCCTGCACATTGCTAGCTGCCACCTCTGCAGCTGTAGGGGAAAAAACAACCATTATGCATACCTGTCTGTCATATATTCAGGCTAGAATTTGTAATGCTATGGGTGAAATACTTACAAACTACTGGGGCATTGCTGTCTCGAGCATCTTGAATCCATTGGGCCAATATCTCCCCCTTCCTCCACTTTAGGTCAGCATAGTAATGTTGTACCTGCTCACTAATTCAGAGATTTCCAGTGACACTGGTGAAGTCATGTGCCAGATGGTCCCAGGCCTCATATTTGTATTGGGAGCCCTGGTTCTGACCCTGCAGCAGTCTGTTGTCATGCTGTTGCACAAGGAGCCCAGCCATGATCCTGGACTCCAAAATGCCCCAGCACTGTGCCTGAAAGCGGGCCTCATCTCCATCTCCAGACATAGCTCCTGCAGCGATCAAACTACAAGTTATTCCTGTATTCCCAGCTGTGCGGTTTAAATATGGCCATATTTCCACCCTTTGCCATCATTGGACCATTTTGAAAAATGCTGAGCTAAGTTGAGCAATGCACAAACCTGCTAAGCTGAGTTGAGCTGTGCTTACAGTGGCAAATGCTAAGCGGTGCTTAGCAGAGCACAAATCTGCTTAGCTGAGCTGAATGGTGCTTAGAATTATACTTTTCACACAATGGTCAGAGCAGCTAAGTGGTTCTAAGCACTGCTAAGCATTGCTCACTCTTCATTTTATGAATAGTCACATATTGGACATTAATTACTCATAACTGACATATTATTCTGTGTATATAGTTTACTTTACATGGCCTCCCCCTATGTGCTTTGATTACATTACTCTGGGGTGTGACTGTACTGTATGGGACACTTGTGTTTACATGGGGGATTTCACATCATATATCCACTGAAAATTCAATTTTGGACAAACTACACTACCCTGGTTAACAAATATCAATTACTATGTCATTAAATAAATAAAAAATGATTTCACAATGGTTTTTCATGTAAAAGCTGAATGACCTGTCTTGGTTTTCAAACCATGAACTACTGCACACAAAGCCAAAATTTGAACCACTACGCTAAGTCAGCATTCAGGACTTTAGCTATACATTTCTATATAGCTCTTACAAGATATTTAAGCAAATTGAGCAAAGTGCTGCTGTGTGTAAACCAGGTCAGCTACTCTTTAACTTCACACATAAATTAAAAAAAAATGCAAGTATTTTGAATAGATATTTTTCACTATTTACATATTAGCATAACAGTTGCAGGCCACATACTGTTCATGACACTGTAATGCAAAAGTTGTTGGTCTATCAACTTTCTACGTTTGTAAGGGCGATATTTAAAATGTTCCCATATTGTTGTCCTGTTGGCCCACTTTTATATCAAGGCTTTAGCCAGATTTCTTATTCTAGGGGGTTGACAGGTGTGTGTCTCAGGACACTATTTAACTATAAAGTGCCATACCTGCACCCATTTTTGAATGATGAAACTACATTTATCAATAATGTGAATACAGCAAAATTTGTAATTCAGGTCAATATCTGTGTTTATGAGTTACAACTGACAGGTGTTATTTCTATTGACCTATTTAACTAATTTAACATACTTTGCCCAGTAACACCAGTGCTCTATTGATTAGCAAATATACATAAAAATCTGGAGCACCCACCCATGAGACCTATGGTGTCTGGAAGTGGTTGGGTAACCAAACCCATCTCCATGTACTTACAATCTATTCTTGGTAAGTTTTTACCAAAGGTTAAGAGCTATATAAAAGACAATGGTAATTTCTTATCGCAATTATGTGATTGATATAACTATAAAAAGGAGACTAGATTTGTTTTTGTAACATTAGATATTAGGTCTTTATTTACAGTAATCCCTAATGAGTATGGGATAGAGGCCATCCATGGGTTCTTATGTGAGCACAGTGATATGCTTGCTAGAGAAATTGTGACAATTTGTGAGTTGATGGATGTAGTATTGAATAATAATATATTTATATTTGAGGACTCTGCTATCCATTAAAAAGCAGGGCTGGTTATGGGCACATCCATAACCAATACCTATGCCAACATTACTATTAGGACACTGGGAAGATCAATTTGTTAATAAATGTCCACCAATATTTGAAGACAATAAGCACTTTATGATTGATATTTTTCTGGTCTTGGAAGGTGAATATTCCCACTTACCATTATTTGTTGAATATCTGAATGGTGCAACTATTTTTTTTAAATTTACATTAGAATATTCATTGAATGATATTAACTTTCTAGATATTGTTAGAAAATATTAATAATAATATTACTATCTCAATCTTCAGAAAAGAAGTTCAAGAAAACAGATATACACATAGAAGAAGCATGTACGCTGTTCACATGTTTAAAGGTATAGCAAAGAGTCAGCTTTTAAGAGTTAGTTGACTCAATACTAATGAAATTAAACATCTCGACTAGTTGGTTAGCATGATAAATGAGTTAAAGGAGAGGGGATATGATGATGCTTTACTTGAACAGTTGAAATATGATATTATAAATGAAAAACAGGATAGGGGTAGACTGTATTTTGCAGAGAAGAATACTGGTGTGCAAAGTACTATTAGCTATAAACAAGAACATTTACGCTATGTTACTAGATATAGTAGAAGGACTAATGGAATGAAGGAAATTACATCAAGAAATTGGGACATTTTAGGAACAATGCCAGAAATTAAACAGCTTATAGGGGACAAACCTAACATTGTCTATAAGTATTGCTCCAATTTGAAACAGCGTGAGACATATTGGTGCCAGACAAAATCTAAGATCAGGCATGTTTCCTTGTTATAATTGTGTATGTTGTAAAGATATTCTGTAAAGTGATGAATTCATCCACCCAATAACAAAGAAAAAGTATACATTCAAATGTTTTGCCACATGTAATTCTTCTAATATTGTCTATTTGGCTATGTGTGAGAAATGTCCTGCATTTTATGTTGGAAAACGTACATGCAAACTGGAAGATCGTATCATAGAGCACAAGTATGAAATATATAGGAAAGTCAACATGAATGCACTTGCTAAACATATGGGTGAAAAAGGAATGGATCACGAGTTTCACTTCAGGGTGATTAATGTTATGCAAGAAATATAAGGAGTGGTGATTTAAATAATAAATTAAAAATATGTGAGTATGAAGGGATTATACAACTACAAGCAGATTCTGTACCAGGCATTAATACAGCTGTCAGCCTTAAACCAATTATAAAGAGAAAACAAATGTCTCTAAGTTGATAACATGTTATTTTAGTTAATTTCTGTTTAGCATTTGTTGAAGCCAGGATTTGAACAAGAGAACCTCTTGGTGTGAGGTGACAACACTAATCACTACACCACTGTGCCATTATGTTTTAGGCTATGTGAAATGCTTTTATGAAACTTTTAAATGCTGATTTCCTTATTTTTATCATATTTAAATAATTCATTGATTCTGTTTTTTTGATTGGAGCTGTGTCGCATGGTTTTAATTTGAATTTGTTTTAATGGAGATGTGATTACACTAGCTGTTACTTATACACTGAAGAAGGGCATTAGTCTGAAAGTGCGGTGGTTTTGCTGCTTTTTGAATAAACTACTATAGATCTGCTCTGCATTTCCAGCAGCTGGAGTTTTTTGTTCTTGATTTTGGATTTCCTACTTCTACAGAGTGGTTTACTTCAGTGTTGGCCCTGTTTGTTGCTGCTTTATAGTTTGACTAAGATTGTAATTGCCCTATTTGTTGCTGTTTGACAGGTTGACTAAAACTGTAATTTCTCTAATTCTTTTGTTTGTTGATATTGTATATGCTATGGTATGCATGATATTGGAAGCCTGCTCTTAGCTGTATAGCTGTATTGCATGATTGCTTGTTTTCTTTTTCTTTGTTTTTTAGGGGGCTGTTGCTTGGCTTGCCCATCTGAGGCCTTGCACATTTGCAACTTGAGTTTTTTTTTCCACTAAAGAGTCTTAATGGATGAAGAACTGGGTATCTAGTAAGTTAAAGTAGAATTTTAACCTTGCTGTGATCTCACTCCCCAGTTGCTAGAAAATGTTTCACCTTTTGCCCATTGTACCTTGTATTTTGAATATGGAAAGTTGACTATGGCTGCAATTTCTTTAATTATTTTGCTTGTTGGTACTCTGGATGGTATTGTAATGTCAAACTATAGTATACCATCTGAAAATGAAGCTTCAGCTTAAGAATTTACAATGTTGTGCTTTTGTTTATCTCAGTCATTAAAACTACTAATTCTTAAATTCTTCTGCTGTTTATAGATAGTTATAATAACATTCAGACTATTATAACTGCATCATTTAAAATATGGCACATGAAAAAATATTCAAATCCTGAAATGAGTTATTGTTACCAGACATTCCCTTTTGCAGTGTACCCATATCTTTCAACTGTCTCTGCGTTTGCAGAATGCCTCTGATTTTGCTTCAAATGTGTATTTTGTCCCTCATAACATTTTGATTCTCTGGTAAATCATTTATGATTATAGTCAATCAATAATACCAGTCAGGAGAGATTTAGTTTTGTAAAAAATACATATCAATGGAAAACTTATCATTCTTTTAACTTTTAAGTAAATTAGAGTAATATTTAAACATTGTTCCTGATTTTGTCTCTTTAACATTTTGTCTTTGTCTAGAATTCTTGACCAATTAAGTTGAGAGGTATTGTATAGTGTGCTAACCCAAGACATTCAGATCTAAATTATTTCTACTGATGTTATTTCAGCAATCCAAAAATAAGTGCTAGGCCATTCACATTGCTGCATTTGCTTGGTACAGTCTTTATCAGTTAGTGTTGTCTTCCTTGGAGGAGGCTGGAAAGTTGGTGTGTTTACTTGCAGTTTAAGTAGCTCAATATGTAGCCCACTCACAGCAATTTGTATTAGTTTTCTGACGCTGCAGTGGAACATAATGGAGGTGCTGTACTCATGACTGTGACATCCTTTGTATGAGACTTTAAACAGAGGCCTCATCTGGTGATGGTAGCTCAGTTGGATCTAAAAGTTCCAGCAGAGGAAGTTACCCCTTGTACTGACCAAATTTCCCTTAGTTACTATGGGTACTACCTTGGGTCTTCCCTGAAAGCAGACCATTGGTCTTGTGGGATAAACCCCTATATCTCAGTTATTTCATTACACCTTTGAATTCTGCCTATTTTAATGCAACTGAATCATTACGTAGTTATAAGTATTGCATCTCAATGGACTTGTTGTAAAGCGATCTTAGAGTTTTTTTTTTTATCTTAGAAGTCAATGCAAGCTCCCTTTATGCAAGTCATGCTAGGCATAAGGAAATCATTTTTTAACTTCCATATGAATAGAGTGGTAGTAGTGTAAGTCTTGCACAGCTTCTGAAACCTATTTTTCATTTTCACTTCTTTGCTTGAATTCTCTGATTTGTTTAATCAGAGCAGATGTTACTTATTTAGTTGTAGTTGTAAATGTTCAAGAAAATAAAATAGCTGAACTGCATATTTTAACGCTCCTAATTTTTAATCCAAATTCTGACAGACCCTCTCCCACATTGTGCCTGAGGTGTCAAAAGTACCACTGTAATCCATTAGCTGTTAACTGGCCAGTCTTGCTTCTACCTCAAAGAATTTTTAACAGACATACAAACTACATTGCTATTCACTAATGTTGGTAGTGGGAAGATGCTTTGTGCTGAATGCTGGCAAAACATTCTGTATTTGTTTTAAAACTAATTTACTTACTATGCATCACAGAAGAAAAATAAGTCCAACTTTCTGTTCTTGAATTTGGATTAATGATATTTTTCTCTTTCTATCGAGGCACAAATGTTTTGCATGTAACATTTTCCCACCTCTGTTGTATTGGTAGCTACATCCTTGACTTGGTACATTGCATCATACCAACATTTCATATAAAGTATAATCTTTGAGCATAACAAATTATTCATTTTCTGTGCCATAAACATTGGCAATATTTGTAGGATCACAACAATCACATTTTTATTTTAGGGAAATGGTCTTTCTTTTTTAACAGTGGATTATGAGTAGGTGGTCACCATGTATCATATCTTCTATACTTTATTGGTATGTTTTTTTTTCTTATTCTTCTCCTTCTTCTTCTTCACATTCTCTACATGCCCCACCAGCTAGCTACTATGCCCCTATTGTACTCCAGCAAGAAAATGTTCCTTGAACTACCAGTGATATCATCATATTGTGAAGCATACCCCTGCATTGTAGTACTGACCCATGTAGTGAGATTATATAGTGAAGCATGACCCTGCACTGTTGCATTGTTCCCACATAGTGGCATCATATTATAAAGCATGCCCCTGTATTACATCACTGCCATGTGTAATGGCATCATGCAATGAAGTATTTCTCTATATTATAGCACTACCCCCATAAAGTGACACCATGCTGTAAAGCTTGTTTCTGCATTGTAACTCTCCCACATATTGACATCATACAATTAATTATGTCCCTCAATTGTAGCACTGCTTCCAAATAGTCATATCATGCTCTGGAGCATGCAATGCATTGTAGCACCACTACCATGTCTTGACATTATACTATGACATATGCCTCTGGAATGTAGCACTCAAACATGTAGTGACATCATACTGTGCAGCATGCACCAGTTTGTAGCACTTTCCCACAGAGTGACACTGTACTCTGAAGAATGATCTTATATTGTAGCACTACCCAATGTACTGACATAATTGTATGAAGCATGCCTCTGCATTCTAACAATGTCCCAAGATGGAGACATCATGATATGGCAGTTCATGCAGAAGAGTAATGCTCTGACTTGTTAACAAGCTATTTTGTGTTCCACACGTATGGGGTTTAAATCTTCCCATCTTCATTTACCTAGAGTGTGACCTTGAGCAAGTCACTTAACCAGACAGTGCTTTCAGAAAAATGAGAATTTGGCATAGGCTTCGCAATGGTCTCCTGGACTGCACGGGTAGTAACTGCCTATGACCCAATGATCATATAACCAGGCCAATGCATTATAACTCTATCCTCATGCAGTGACATTCTGCTGTGAAGCATGTCCTCCACTATACCACTGCCTGATGTAGTGATATCATACTGTATAGCATGTCTGTGCACTTGAACACTGCCCCATGTACTGACCACATACTGTAAAACATGGATTTTCATTGTAGGCCTACCCATGCAGGGACATCATACTGTACAAAGACCTAGTAGGACATATCTAAATAGAATGCTTTATCAATTAAGCTTAGTGTACCTCTCAGTGCAAACTGTTGAAGTTTTCTATATACCAAATGCAATTCTATGTGTGTTTAACAGTTTCATATGCATAAGTATTAATATTTGATGACTGCATTATCTATTGTCTTCTGTAGTATAATCATATTTGTTACTGTTTGTCTTTCTTTCAAGCTTTCTTCTTTATCCAATATTTCCTCCTCTAATATGGAGCAGTCAAACTAAAAGTGTTCAAATACTTTTCATCTTCAACAAAAAAGGTTACAATTTTTTGTTACATGTCCCATCTCCCCACATTGGCCCAAACTTTAATTGTTAGAGCCTTGTACTAAATGATTTTCATCCCCTCAGAAACAACATGCTTTGGGCTGACCACAGTACCTAACAAATCATCTATTACCATTCATAATTATTGTATTTGAAATATGTTGAAGTTTCGCATCCTTAATTTCTATTGTTATCTACACTTCCCAACCCTCCCAGTCCTTACATTTCTTTCATCCCATAGTTTTTTAATTTCATGTATTTTGCTACATAGTGAAAGAATAAGCAGTTTTAACTCATGCACATCCATATCTGAAGTCCTAAATTGTACATGTGTTTACTTTTTATTTGTAGTCACAAGCTGTGAAATAAACAGTCTTTCCCTGGTGCTTCTGCATTTCTTTTTTTCAGTCTCAGTCACAAATATTTCCAGCAAGTTAAAGCTTTCAAATGTCACTTCACAAAAATGTTTCGCTCCTAAATGAATTAATGTTCTTATGTCTTTAATGTTAAATCCTAGTGGCAAAATAATACCATATATAATGTTATACATGTTCAAACTGCCATCATTTTTTTTAATTCTTACCATTGGTCGTCTTCCCTGTGGCTGTTGAGAAAGTGCAACTTTGTCTACTACAGTTCCTTGCTCTATTCTTCCTTTCCTTGTTGCATCTACATAAGTTCTTTCTTATATAAAAAAATATTGCAGAGGTAAACCCTGAAAACTGGCTAATCCACCAACTATGAATACTTCCATTGTTTTTCTCTTCACCAGCAGTTGTTTGTATTTCTAATCTCTTAGTTCCATCTACTTGTAACACTCTCTCCACCATGTCACTCCATCTATCTTCATCTCTTTCCTTTGGCTCTGCCTAGTTCATCAAATTTATCAGCACTTGTGGTTTCATTTCTTCATTTTGCAGATCTGTAAGATATTTTATCTCCTTCTCCTTTCTTCAGTAAATTTTCTCCTGCTCCTCTCTCCAGGTCTGCTTCACTCTTCTCCATTATGGGATTTGAAGAACTGCAGTAGCAGTCCACCAGTGCCACCTATCAGCTTCAGATAGGGCTTCACTTCTTCTACAAAGAGTATGGGTCCATTATAAAATACCACATCTATTCTGTTTAATATATTTATAATATTTACTTATTATATATTATTTACAATTATTTACATCCTTTTGTGCTTATTTTCCATTTACCTAAATTTGTACATACATACATTTTATTTTCTTTATTTACATTCATTGTCTGCCCTCAATCATATGTTTTCATTATTTCTGACAATATCCATTTACCTTTCAATTTTATCTCATTTAATCTTTAATTCCATATAGCCCATATTATATAAAACATCTTTCTATTTTATTTGAACTTATGCTCCTTTATTACCATAATAGCCATATTCTAACATATCCATATTTATAGCCTTTATTCACGCAATACCTTCCACACATTATTTTCACATAATTTTCACATATTTTCTTCATCCTTTTACATCAGAAAAAACATGTACTACTGTTTCAACATCACCACAACAATTACATATTCTTTCTTCTATTTTGTTTTTGATATGACATATTCACTTTTACAGGCAACTTCTTTATTGATAATTTCCATAGAATATTCATACATTTTAAATGTTTTTTATACCACTCTAATCTCATGTTTATAGTTCTTATTATTTCATGCTCTAACTATTCCCATGGATATACACAGTAATACGTATTCATTTTATTTGAATACCATTCTTTCCTATTGTTTTATGTACTGCCTATCTTTATTTTACATAATTTTTTCTTGGTACTCTTTTCACACATTCTTTCCTTCTTTTCAATTTGCTCATCATATGCCATATTTCCTTATATTTTTCTTTCATTATTTATTTACATCTTTTAACCATGCCAACAATTTACACAAATTCAGTGATGCTGCACAAACAAATCAAAATTGCCTTCATTTTATTTAACATATAACACCCTTCTTTTCACTTGGTTTAATTTAGATCCACATATAAATGAAAAGACAATAGACATTAATTCATTGATTTCTGTTAATTACAGGAACTATTAACACACTCACTAGATATGCAACTTTTCCAAATAAAGAAGAATTGATTAAATGCACTTTCTTTCTTTTAATTTCTCCAAGTCTTTTGTGTTTCTACTTTTCTATATGACATTTTATATGTCCTCCAAAACAAATATATGCCTTATTTTTTGTATTATATTATCCCATTGTTGCATTCTAGCTAGCTCAATACCAAATTTTATACCTATCATTCCTATTTTTTTTCTATATAAAACTGAATATTTCTTATTTTACCTATTATTCCTAGATGTTTACCTTTGTCCATATTTATACTCATACCAATAGCTCTCAAATATTGATTAAATTGCTTAATAGCTTCCCCCATCAGTTCTTTGTTTTCTGTCATTAAAAGTATATCATCCACACAAAAACATAACTGGTACTTCAATTTCTACTGTAGTTCTATATTCTGCTATTCTAACGTTTGCATTTATCTTACTAACAACTGCAATCATATACAATGCAAATAAAATTCAACTCACTGGATATCCTTGTCTTATACCACTTCTTATATCTATTTCTTGAATTAACTAACTATTCACCATTACTTTCAACTTGTTATTTTCATAAATTGAAACAAATATTTTTTTTTATTTTCTCATATATATTATAATCTTTCATTACATAACATAACATTTCATGCTGTATCCTGTCAAATGCTTTGCTCAACTTACCTGCCATAAGTTTAACTTCAGTCATTATATAATTTATCATTTCTCTCATTATCATTAATAATTATTGATTTCCTTTTCCCTTTTTCCCAAATATTGTTTCTTCTAATATTTTGTATAATTATTTTCTAATCTTTTCTCTATTATTGTTATAAAATTATTATGATGTGTGTTATTTAAAACTGTTTCCAATGTCTTATGTCCTCCTTTTCCCCATTTTTATATAAACTTCATAGCTCCAAGACATTTCTTTTTCTTCAACACCTCCTCTAACAATTCTTTTAATAGTTCTTCAAAATATATTTTGTCAACTTACATCTTTATACATGTAATATTCAATCCCATCCTTTCCTGTAGATTATTCCAGGTTTACTGTCTTTAGCACATTATTTACTTTTTTAACTATTTCTTTTTCTAACTGTTCATTATCCTCTTTTGTTAATTTTTTACTTTCCACCTTTGTTTTCTTTCTATCTTGTTATCTCTAAATGCCCTTTCATACATTCTTTTAGTATATTCATTATTTCTTGCTGTTGTTTAACATTCTTTCCTGTATTATTATTGTTTTGTTTTACTTTACTATTTTATTCAAATATGGAGCTACTTTTTCCTTGTAAAAATACCTTTGTTTAAACAGCATCAATTTAATTTTCTCTTTACTTCTCTCATAGATCTTTTTCTTTCAAATAATTATTTCTTAATTCTTATTAAATCTCTAAATGCATCATTGCTTACTTCATTTTATTTTTTCTTCCCTTCTTTTCTTTTTAAACTTTTCCAGTAAAAAAAATATATTTCTTTATAGTTCTTATATTTTTCTTTAAAACTTATCCACCAAAATGTCCAGTTTTTGTAAAATTTTCTCATACTTACAAGATCTTTCTATAAATGCTTAACCCTTTCTGTACCTTCCTTATCTAATAGTCTTTTTTTACCGTCATCTACTTTTATATAGCCCTCCCAATCTTGAACCTCTATCCAAATTGCCAGATGATCTGAGAATCCTGTAACCATTATTCCTTCTGGTAAACTGTTAACCTGGAATGGTATGAGGCAAACTGTGACAACTCTGGGCAACTGACTAGAGGGGACTTGTACATGTCAGGGCACCCTGTGTGTGAGTGTGCTACTGGCATACTTCACCTGGATTCATATCTGCATCCAAGGTTATTGGCAGCAGTGAACACTAGCCAAGACAATGTGATACTTGAGAGACATGTACTTGGAACAGTGCATGGTATACATACCTATTCTGCTGTCATTTGCAGGCATGGGGTTGGACAATGGAACAGTTGTTCATGGTTTATTAGTATTCCCTTCACACAGCTACTACAAACATTTCTTTACCTGTAAGATCTGTGGAGAACATATCTGTTAACATTACCTGACTATTTCTACAAATATTCAAGATTACTTGGGTGTAAATATTCACACATCTTAGTACCATCCCCTGGATTCAAACCATGGTCTGGGTGTGCAAAAATGAAAGACAGAGCTATTCCCCATCACACTGAGCTATTGGGGAACTGATGTTTCTTGTTTGACTGAATTCTTCCTAATACCCTCTTGAGTAAACAGTCTGGCCTTGTAATCTAAGTGTAGTGTCACCAAAGTCTGAGGTGACAGTTGAACATACATGCCTGAGATTCATGCATGACAGAGAGTGTACTTTGTATTAATCCTTTGAAATAATAGGATCTGGAATGCAAAGATTAACACAAGGCAATGCTGAAGGGGACACACTATAATACATTACACATTTATATTCAAGGTTCAGATCACGACTTATTTATATTTTGTTTTACAGCTCTACAATCTACAATTTTGTATAACAGCTAGTTATCAAAACAACCTCAGTCAATGCATGCTGTCAAAGCCATATTGTCTGTGAAGCACCTGTACGAATTATATTTCTTCAACAACATACCAGATTAAACACAACAGTTTGTGGTATAAATCTTTATTTGAGTAACATGACACAGTGTTTTATTACAGTTCAGATTCTACATTCAGTAGTGCTACGTATCCTGTAGATCAATATTGGTTGAACAAACTTTATTTATTCAGTACACTCAGAATACACTATACCTGCTGGCAGTAAACAATGTACTCCTTCTTATTTATTGTGCTATATACTGCAAGATAGATCTGTACTCGCCAGACTCTCTGTGCAGCCTCACTAGTCTGTCCACATGGGCCTGCACATTGCTAGCTGCCACCTCTGCAGCTGTAGGGGAAAAAACAACCATTATGCATACCTGTCTGTCATATATTCAGGCTAGAATTTGTAATGCTATGGGTGAAATACTTACAAACTACTGGGGCATTGCTGTCTCGAGCATCTTGAATCCATTGGGCCAATATCTCTCCATTCCTCCACTTTAGGTCAGCATAGTAATGTTGTACCTACTCTCTAATTCAGAGATTTCCAGTGACACTGGTGAAGTCATGTGCCAGATGGTCCCAGGCCTCATATTTGTATTGGGAGCCCTGGTTCTGACCCTGCAGCAGTCTGTTATCATGTTGTTGCACAAGGAGCCCAGCCATGATCCTGGACTCCAAAATGCGCCAGCACTGTGCCTGAAAGCGGGCCTCATCTCTATCTCCAGGCATAGCTCCTGCAGTGATCAAACTACAACAAGTTCTTCCTGTATTCCCAGCTGTGCAGTTTAAATATGGCCATATTTCCACCCTTTGCCATCATTGGACCATTTTGAAAAATGCTGAGCTAAGCTGAGCAATGCACAAGCCTGCTAAGCTGAGTTGAGCTGTGCTTACAGTGGCAAATGCTAAGCGGTGCTTAGCAGTGCACAAATCTGCTTAGCTGACCTGAATGGTGCTTAGAATTATACTTTTCACACAATGGTCAGAGCAGCTAAGTGGTTCTAAGCACTGCTAAGCATTGCTCACTCTTCATTTTATGAATAGTCACATATTGGACATTAATTACTCATTACTGACATATTATTCTGTGTATATAGTTTACTTTACATGGCCTTCCCCTATGTGCTTTGATTACATTACTCTGGGGTGTGACTGTACTGTATGGGACACTTGTGTTTACATGGGGGATTTCACATCATATATCCACTGACAATGCAATTTTGGACAAACTACACTACTCTGGTTAACAAATATCAATTACTATGTCATTAAATAAATAAAAAATGATTTCACAATGGTTTATCATTTAAAAGCTGAATGACATGTCTTGGTTTTCAAACCATGAACTACTGCACACAAAGCCAAAATTTGAACCACTATGCTAAGTCAGCATTCAGGACTTTAGCTATACATTTCCATATAGCTCTTACAAGATATTTAAGCAAATTGAGCAAAGTGCTGCTGTGTGTAAACCAGGTCAGCTATGCTTTAACTTCACATATAAATTAAAAAAAAAATACAAGTATTTTGAATATTTTTCACTGTTTACATATTAGCATAACAGTTGTAGGCCACATACTGTTCATGACACTGTAATGCAAAAGCTGTTGGTCTATCAACTTTCTACGTTTGTAAGGGCAATATTTAAAATGTTCCCCTATTGTTGTCCTGTTGGCCCACTTTTATATCAAGGCTTTAGCCAGATTTCTTATTCTAGGGGGTTGACAGGTGTGTGTCTCAGGACACTATTTAACTATAAAGTGCCATACCTGCACCCATTTTTGAATGATGAAACTACATTTATCAATAATGTGGATACAGCAAAATTTGTAATTTAGGTCAATATCTGTTTTTATGAGTTACAACTGACAGGTGTTATTTCTATTGACCTATTTAACTAATTTAACATACTTTGCCCAGTAACACCAGTGCTTTATTGATTAGCAAAGATACATAAAAATCTGGAGCACCCACCCATGAGACCTATGGTGTCTGGAAGTGGTTGGGTAACCAAACCCATCTCCATGTACTTACAATCTATTCTTGGTAAGTTTTTACCAAAGGTTAAGAGCTATATAAAAGACAATGGTAATTTCTTATCGCAATTATGTGATTGATATAACTATAAAAAGGAGACTAGATTTGTTTTTGTAACATTAGATATTAGGTCTTTATTTACAGTAATCCCTAATGAGTATGGGATAGAGGCCATCCATGGGTTCTTATGTGAGCACAGTGATATGCTTGCTAGAGAAATTGTGACAATTTGTGAGTTGATGGATGTAGTATTGAATAATAATATATTTATATTTGAGGACTCTGCTATCCATTAAAAAGCAGGGCTGGTTATGGGCACATCCATAACCAATACCTATGCCAACATTACTATTAGGACACTGGGAAGATCAGTTTGTTAATAAATGTCCACCAATTTTTGAAGACAATAAGCATTTTATGATTGATATTTTTCTGGTCTTGGAAGGTGAATATTCCCACTTACCATTATTTGTTGAATATCTGAATGGTGCAACTATTTTTTTTTAATTTACATTAGAATATTCATTGAATGATATTAACTTTCTAGATATTGTTAGAAAATATTAATAATAATATTACTATCTCAATCTTCAGAAAAGAAGTTCAAGAAAACAGATATACACATAGAAGAAGCATGTACGCTGTTCACATGTTTAAAGGTATAGCAAAGAGTCAGCTTTTAAGAGTTAGTTGACTCAATACTAATGAAATTAAACATCTCGACTAGTTGGTTAGCATGATAAATGAGTTAAAGGAGAGGGGATATGATGATGCTTTACTTGAACAGTTGAAATATGATATTATAAATGAAAAACAGGATAGGGGTAGACTGTATTTTGCAGAGAAGAATACTGGTGTGCAAAGTACTATTAGTCATAAACAAGAACATTTACGCTATGTTACTAGATATAGTAGAAGGACTAATGGAATGAAGGAAATTACATCAAGAAATTGGGACATTTTAGGAACAATGCCAGAAATTAAACAGCTTATAGGGGACAAACCTAACATTGTCTATAAGTATTGCTCCAATTTGAAACAGCGTGAGACATATTGGTGCCAGACAAAATCTAAGATCAGACACTTTTCATTGTTATAATTGTGTATGTTGTAAAGATATTCTGAAAAGTGATGAATTCATCCACCCAATAACAAAGAAAAAGTATACATTCAAATGTTTTGCCACATGTAATTCTTCTAATATTGTCAATTTGGCTGTGTGAGAGTGTCACTGCTGGACAGAGGCACAACAAACTAATGGGCACAGTATTTTTTCATATAAGGGGTGGCGTAAGCCACAACAATTTGGGCTAGGCTTATAAATGCCTTAGGGCAGATAGCCTAGTATAAACCTATAAACCTATATGTCCTGCATTTTATGTTGGAAAACGTACATGCAAACTGGAAGATCGTATCATAGCGCACAAGTCTGAAATATATAGGAAAGTCAACATGAATGCACTTGCTAAACATATGGGTGAAAAAGGAATGGATCACGAGTTTCACTTCAGGGTGATTAATGTTATGCAAAGAAATATAAGGAGTGGTGATTTAAATAATAAATTAAAAATCTGTGAGTATGAAGGGATTATACAACTACAAGCAGATTCTGTACCAGACATTAATACAGCTGTCAGCCTTAAACCAATTATAAATAGAAAACAAATGTCTCTAAGTTGATAACATGTTATTTTAGTTAATTTCTGTTTAGCATTTGTTGAAGCCAGGATTTGAACAAGACAACCTCTTGGTGTGAGGTGACAACACTAATCACTACACCACTGTGCCATTATGTTTTAGGCTATGTGAAATGCTTTTATGAAACTTTTAAATGCTGATTTCCTTATTTTTATCATATTTAAATAATTAATTGATTCTGTTTTTTTGATTGGAGCTGTGTCGCATGGTTTTAATTTGAATTTGTTTTAATGGAGATGTGATTACACTAGCTGTTACTTATATACTGAAGAAGGGCATTAGTCTGAAAGGGCGGTGGTTTTGCTGCTTTTTGTATAAACTACTATAGATCTGCTCTGCATTTCCAGCAGCTGGAGTTTTTTGTTCTTGGTTTTGGATTTCCTACTTCTCCAGAGTGGTTTACTTCAGTGTTGGCCCTGTTTGTTGCTGCTTTATAGTTTGACTAAGATTGTAATTGCCCTATTTGTTGCTGTTTTACAGGTTGACTAAAACTGTAATTTCTCTAATTCTTTAGTTTGTTGGTATTGTATATGCTATGGTATGCATGATATTGGAAGCCTGCTTTTAGCTGTATAGCTGTATTGCATGATTGCTTGTTTTCTTTTCCTTTGTTTTTTTAGGGGGCTGTTGCTTGGCTTGCCCATCTGAGGCCTTGCACATTTGCAACTTGAGTTTTTCTTTCCTTTAAAGAGTCTTAATGGATGAAGAACTGGGTATCTAGTAAGTTAAAGTAGAATTTTAACCTTGCTGTGATCTCACTCCCCAGTTGCTAGAAAATGTTTCACCTTTTGCCCATTGTACCTTGTATTTTGAATATGGAAAGTTGACTATGGCTGCAGTTTCTTTAATTATTTTGCTTGTTGGTACTCTGGATGGTATTGTAATGTCAAACTATAGTATACCATCTGAAAATGAAGCTTCAGCTTAAGAATTTACAATTTTGTGCTTTTGTTTATCTCAGTCATTAAAACTACTAATTCTTAAATTCTTCTGCTGTTTATAGATAGTTATAATAACATTCAGACTATTATAACTGCATCATTTAAAATATGGCACATGAAAGAATATTCAAATCCTGAAATGAGTTATTGTTACCAGACATTCCCTTTTGCAGTGTACCCATATCTTTCAGCTGTCTCTGCGTTTGCAGAATGCCTCTGATTTTGCTTCAAATGTGTATTTTGTCCCTCATAACATTTTGATTTTTTGGTAAATCATTCATGATTATAGTCAATCAATAATACCAGTCAGGAGAGATTTAGTTTTGTAAAAAATACATATCAATGGAAAACTTATCATTCTTTTAACTTTTAAGTAAATTAGAGTAATATTTAAACATTGTTCCTGATTTTGTCTCTTTAACATTTTGTCTTTGTCTAGAATTCTTGACCAATTAAGTTGAGAGGTACTGTATAGTGTGCTAACCCAAGACATTCAGATCTAAATTATTTCTACTGATGCTATTTCAGCAATCCAAAAATAAGTGCTAGGCCATTCACATTGCTGCATTTGCTTGGTACAGTCTTTGTCAGTTAGTGTTGTCTTCCTTGGAGGAGGCTGGAAAGTTGGTGTATTTACTTGCAGTTTAAGTAGCTCAATATGTAGCCCACTCACAGCAATTTGTATTAGTTTTCTGATGCTGCAGTGGAACATAATGGAGGTGCTGTACTCAAGACTGTGACATCTTTTGTATGAGACTTTAAACAGAGGCCTCATCTGGTGATGGTAGCTCAGATGGATCTAAAAGTTCCAGCAGAGGAAGTTACCCCTTGTACTGACCAAATTTCCCTTAGTCAGTATGGGTACTACCTTGGGTCTTCCCTGAAAGCAGACCAATGGTCTTGTGGGATTAACCCCTATATCTAGTTATTTCATTACACCTTTGAATTCTGCCTATTTTAATGCAACTGAATCATTACGTAGTTATAAGTATTGCATCTCAATGGACTTGTTGTAAAGCGATCTTAGACTTTTTTTTATCTTAGAAGTCAATTCAAGCTCCCTTTATGCAAGTCATGCTAGGCATAAGGAAATCATTTTTTAACTTCCATATGAATAGAGTGGTAGTAGTGTAAGTCTTGCACAGCTTCTGAAACCTATTTTTCATTTTCACTTCTTTGCTTGAATTCTCTGATTTGTTTAATCAGAGCAGATGTTACTTATTTAGTTGTAGTTGTAAATGTTCAAGAAAATAAAATAGCTGAACTGCATATTTTAACGCTCCTAATTTTTAATCCAAATTCTGACAGACCCTCTCCCACATTGTGCCTGAGGTGTCAAAAGTACCACTGTAATCCATTAGCTGTTAACTGGCCAGTCTTGCTTCTACCTCAAAGAATTTTTAACAGACATACAAACTACATTGCTATTCACTAATGTCGGTAGTGGGAAGATGCTTTGTGCTGAATGCTGGCAAAACATTCTGTATTTGTTTTAAAACTAATTTACTTACTATGCATCACAGAAGAAAAATAAGTCCAACTTTCTGTTCTTGAATTTGGATTAATGATATTTTTCTCTTTCTATCGAGGCACAAATGTTTTGCATGTAACATTTTCCCACCTCTGTTGTATTGGTAGCTACATCCTTGACTTGGTACATTGCATCATACCAACATTTCATATAAAGTATAATCTTTGAGCATAACAAATTATTCATTTTCTGTGTCATAAACATTGGCAATATTTGTAGGATCACAACAATCACATTTTTATTTTAGAGAAATGGTCTTTCTTTTTTAACAGTGGATTATGAGTAGGTGGTCACCATGTATCATATCTTCTATACTTTATTGGTATGTTTTTTTTTTCTTATTCTTCTCCTTCTTCTTCTTCACATTCCCTACATGCCCCACCAGCTAGCTACTATGCCCCTATTGTACTCCAGCAAGAAAATGTTCCTTGAACTACCAGTGATATCATCATATTGTGAAGCATACCCCTGCATTGTAGTACTGACCCATGTAGTGAGATTATATAGTGAAGCATGACCCTGCATTGTTGCATTGTTCCCACCTAGTGGCATCATATTATAAAGCATGCCCCTGTATTACATCACTGCCATGTGTAATGGCATCATGCAATGAAGTATTTCTCTATATTATAGCACTACCCCATAAAGTGACACCATGCTGTAAAGCTTGTTTCTGCATTGTAACTCTCCCACATATTGACATCATACAATTAATTATGTCCCTCAATTGTAGCACTGCTTCCAAATAGTCATATCATGCTCTGGAGCATGCAATGCATTGTAGCACCACTACCATGTCTTGACATTATACTATGACATATGCCTCTGGAATGTAGCACTCAAACATGTAGTGACATCATACTGTGCAGCATGCACCAGTTTGTAGCACTTTCCCACAGAGTGACACTGTACTCTGAAGAATGATCTTATATTGTAGCACTACCCAATGTACTGACATAATTGTATGAAGCATGCCTCTGCATTCTAACAATGTCCCAAGATGGTGACATCATGATATGGCAGTTCATGCAGAGGTGTAATGCTCTGACTTGTTAACAAGCTATTTTGTGTTCCACAGGTATGGGGTTTAAATCTTCCCATCTTCATTTACCTAGAGTGTGACCTTGAGCAAGTCACTTAACCAGACAGTGCTTTCAGAAAAATGAGAATTTGGCATAGGCTTCGCAATGGTCTCCTGGACTGCACGGGTAGTAACTGCCTATGACCCAATGATCATATAACCAGGCCAATGCATTATAACTCTATCCTCATGCAGTGACATTCTGCTGTGAAGCATGTCCTCCACTATACCACTGCCTGATGTAGTGATATCATACTGTATAGCATGTCTGTGCACTTGAACACTGCCCCATGTACTGACAACATACTGTAAAACATGGATTTTCATTGTAGGCCTACCCATGCAGGGACATCATACTGTACAAAGACCTAGTAGGACATATCTAAATAGAATGCTTTATCAATTAAGCTTAGTGTACCTCTCAGTGCAAACTGTTGAAGTTTTCTATATACCAAATGCAATTCTATGTGTGTTTAACAGTTTCATATGCATAAGTATTAATACTTGATGACTGCATTATCTATTGTCTTCTGTAGTATAATCATATTTGTTACTGTTTGTCTTTCTTTCAAGCTTTCTTTTTTATCCAATATTTCCTCCTCTAATATGGAGCAGTCAAACTAAAAGTGTTCAAATACTTTTCATCTTCAACAAAAAAGGTTACAATTTTTTGTTACATGTCCCATCTCCCCACATTGGCCAAAACTTTAATTTTTAGAGTCTTGTACTAAATGATTTTCATCCCCTCAGAAACAACATGCTTTGGGCTGACCACAGTACCTAACAAATCATCTATTACCATTCATAATTATTGTATTTGAAATATGTTGAAGTTTCGCATCCTTAATTTCTATTGTTATCTACACTTCCCAACTCTCCCAGTCCTTACATTTCTTTCATCCCATATTTTTTTAATTCCATGTATTTTGCTACATAGTGAAAGAATAAGCAGTTTTAACTCATGCACATCCATATCTGAAGTCCTAAATTGTACATGTGTTTACTTTTTATTTGTAGTCACAAGCTGTGAAATAAACAGTCTTTCCCTGGTGCTTCTGCATTTCTTTTTTTCAGTCTCAGTCACAAATATTTCCAGCAAGTTAAAGCTTTCAAATGTCACTTCACAAAAATGTTCCGCTCCTAAATGAATTAATGTTCTTATGTCTTTAATGTTAAATCCTAGTGGCAAAATAATACCATATATAATGTTATACATGTTCAAACTGCCATCATTTTTTTTAATTCTTACCATTGGTCGTCTTCCCTGTGGCTGTTGAGAAAGTGCAACTTTGTCTACTACAGTTCCTTGCTCTATTCTTCCTTTCCTTGTTGCATCTACATAAGTTCTTTCTTATATAAAAAAATATTGCAGAGGTAAACCCTGAAAACTGGCTAATCCACCAACTATGAATACTTCCATTGTTTTTCTCTTCACCAGCAGTTGTTTGCATTTCTAATCTCTTAGTTCCATCTACTTGTAACACTCTCTCCACCATGTCACTCCATCTATCTTCATCTCTTTCCTTTGGCTCTGCCTAGTTCATCAAATTTATCAGCACTTGTGGTTTCATTTCTTCATTTTGCAGATCTGTAAGATATTTTATCTCCTTCTCCTTTCTTCAGTAAATTTTCTCCTGCTCCTCTCTCCAGGTCTGCTTCACTCTTCTCCATTATGGGATTCGAAGAACTGCAGTAGCAGTCCACCAGTGCCACCTATCAGCTTCAGATAGGGCTTCACTTCCTCTACAAAGAGTATGGGTCCATTATAAAATACAGCATCTATTCTGTTTACAATATTTATAATATTTACTTATTATATATTATTTACAATTATTTACATCCTTTTGTGCTTATTTTCCATTTACCTAAATTTGTACATATACATTTTATTTTCTTTATTTACATTCATTGTCTGCCCTCAATCATATGTTTTCATTATTTCTGACAATATCCATTTACCTTTCAATTTTATCTCATTTAATCTTTAATTCCATATAGCCCATATTATATAAAACATCTTTCTATTTTATTTGAACTTATGCTCCTTTATTACCATAATAGCCATATTCTAACATATCCATATTTTTAGCCTTTATTCATGCAATACCTTCCACACATTATTTTCACATAATTTTCACATATTTTCTTCATCCTTTTACATCAGAAAAAACATGTACCACTGTTTCAACATCACCACAACAATTACATATTCTTTCTTCTATTTTTTTTTTGATATGACATATTCACTTTTACAGGCAACTTCTTTATTGATAATTTCCATAGAATATCCATACATTTTAAATGTTTTTTATACCACTCTAATCTCATGTTTATAGTTGTTATTATTTCATGCTCCAACTATTCCCATGGATATACACAGTAATACGTATTCATTTTATTTGAATACCATTCTTTCCTATTGTTTTATGTACTGCCTATCTTTATTTTACATAATTTTTTTCTTGGTACTCTTTTCACACATTCTTTCCTTCTTTTCAATTTGCTCATCATATGCCATATTTCCTTATATTTTTCTTTCATTATTTATTTACATCTTTTAACCATGCCAACAATTTACACAAATTCAGTGATGCTGCACAAACAAATCAAAATTGCCTTCATTTTATTTAACATATAACGCCCTTCTTTTCACTTGGTTTAATTTAGATCCACATATAAATGAAAAGACAATAGACATTAATTCATTGATTTCTGTTAATTACAGGAACTATTAACACACTCACTAGATATGCAACTTTTCCAAATAAAGCAGAATTGATTAAATGCACTTTCTTTCTTGTAATTTCTCCAAGTCTTTTGTGTTTCTACTTTTCTATATGACATTTTATATGTCCTCCAAAACAAATATATGCCTTATTTTTTGTATTATATCATCCCATTGTTGCATTCTAGCTAGCTCAATACCAAATTTTATACCTATCATTCCTATTTTTTTTTCTATATAAAACTGAATATTTCTTATTTTACCTATTATTCCTAGATGCTTACCTTTGTCCATATTTATACTCATACCAATAGCCCTCAAATATTGATTAAATTGCTTAATAGCTTCCCCCATCAGTTCTTTGTTTTCTGTCATTAAAAGTATATCATCCACACAAAAACATAACTGGTACTTCAATTTCTTCTGTAGTTCTATATTCTGCTATTCTAACGTTTGCATTTATCTTACTAACAACTGCAATCATATACAATGCAAATAAAATTCAACTCACTGGATATCCTTGTCTTATACCACTTCTTATATCTATTTCTTGAATTAGCTAACTATTCACCATTACTTTCAACTTGTTATTTTCATAAATTGAAACAAATATTTTTTTTATTTTCTCATATATATTATAATCTTTCATTACATAACATAACATTTCATGCTGTATCCTGTCAAATGCTTTGCTCAACTTACCTGCCATAAGTTTAACTTCAGTCATTATATAATTTATCATTTCTCTCATTATCATTAATAATTATTGATTTCCTTTTCCCTTTTTCCCAAATATTGTTTCTTCTAATATTTTGTATAATTATTTTCTAATCTTTTCTCTATTATTGTTATAAAATTATTATGATGTGTGTTATTTAAAACTGTTTCCAATGTCTTATGTCCTCCTTTTCCCCATTTTTATATAAACTTCATAGCTCCAAGACATTTCTTTTTCTTCAACACCTCGCTCTAACAATTCTTTTAATAGTTCTTCAAAATATATTTTGTCAACTTACATCTTTATACATGTAATATTCAATCCCATCCTTTCCTGTAGATTATTCCAGGTTTACTGTCTTTAGCACATTATTTACTTTTTTAACTATTTCTTTTTCTAACTGTTCATTATCCTCTTTTGTTAATTTTTTACTTTCCACATTTGTTTTCTTTCTATCTTGTTATCTCTAAATGCCTTTTCATACATTCTTTTAGTATATTCATTATTTCTTGTTGTTGTTTAACATTCTTTCCTGTATTATTATTGTTTTGTTTTATTTTACTATTTTATTCAAATATGGAGCTACTTTTTCCTTGTAAAAATACCTTTGTTTAAACAGCATCAATTTAATTTTCTCTTTACTTCTCTCATAGATCTTTTTCTTTCAAAGAATTATTTCTTAATTCCTATTAAATCTCTAAATGCATCATTGCTTACTTCATTTTATTTTTTCTTCTCTTCTTTTCTTTTTAAACTTTTCCAGTAAAAAAAATATATTTCTTTATAGTTCTTATATTTTTCTTTAAAACTTATCCACCAAAATGTCCAGTTTTTGTAAAATTTTCTCATACTTACATGATCTTTCTATAAATGCTTAACCCTTTCTGTACCTTCCTTATCTAATAGTCTTTTATTACCGTCATCTACTTTTATATAGCCCTCCCAATCTTGAACCTCTATCCAAATTGCCAGATGATCTGAGAATCCTGTAACTGTTATTCCTTCTTGTATAATTTTCAAACTCTAGTCTTAAATTGTTCCTTGCATAAGTCCACTGTTTATTGTCCCATATATCTATATATATATATATATATATATATATATATATATATATGTGTGTGTGTATGTAAAATATTCTGCTTTTCAATTTTAACATCAGCATCTTCTTTTCTCCTTCTCCTTAGATCACAATTGAAATCCCTCACTAATATTAGCTCTATGTTCACACCTACATGACAGCGCTCATTTAATGGATTATTAAAAGATTTATGCAGAGTCTACAAGGGTTTGTGGCATTCTTTGTGGAATTTTATACAACATATATGTTCCATGGATTACAGTTTTTCATTAATTCCTATTGTTCCATAAAAGTTCACCTTATAATGTTCTTATTCAAACATAATGTCACAAAAAGTACCTTTATATGAATAAATGCACTCAGCTGTTTAGGTGAAATCCCCAATGGTCATACTATCCAGTTCTTTATCTTGTTTACTGCTTATTCTTATTAAAAATGTAATTCTCCTTGATTCTGTTTTCTTTTCTTCTCTTCTTTCTCCTTCTTTCACTGTCTCTGCATATGACTTATTTTCCTCTCTTTTTACTTCCTCTACTTCTTCTTCTTGTATTCTCTTCAGAATATCTCCCATGAAACTGCTTTGTCACTTTCCAGCTCATTTCATTTAACCAGATCATGTAAATAAACATCCTGCAACCCTCTTGACTGTAGGGTTGTAATAGTACATTCAGATTGCAGTTCGCTTTCCCTTTCAAACAACATCTCCTGGAACAATGCTTCTGAATTTTGTAAAGGTAAGACCACTTTCATATTACACTTCACATGCATCTCTTCCTTCTCATTATGCACAGGCAGCTCCATTACAAGCTTGTAGGCCCTTCACCAGCCACTTGTCTCATGTGCGAAGGTTCAACTGCCTTCACAACAAATATAACCTCCAAGCGATCTTTAACATGATCAATCTCCTTACTCTTGTCGAACAACTCCTCCATACTACTTACATTCACCATATTCTTTCCTGTTTCTCCACATTGCCACTGTCCCCAGACTGGAAGCAGGAAGTTCCACAACAAACAGCATCCCCACTAAACAAAGATTAGGGGAAGTTCCCTGATGCCTAGGTCAAGTTTCCCTAGTAGTAGAAATACCACCTTGAATCTCCCCTGAAAAATAGTCCCCAGTTTCCATGCTAGATGGAAGGTGGCACCTCTGCTTTCTGGCAATGTCCCTTGCAAATGTGATGAGCATAGTAGTACTAATCTGGACAACAAAAGACATAAAAGACAGATAGAGAGGTAGCTAGCTAAACAGATAGATAGATAGATAGATAGATAGATAGATAGATAGATAGATAGACACAGACAGATAGATAGATAGATGGATAGATAGATAGATAGATAGATAGATAGATAGATAGATAGATAGATAGATAGACTTATTGACTGATAAATATATAGATTGATACATATACAGACAAATAGATAGGTAGATTGATAGATAAAATCAAGAAATTCTACTCTCACCTCTGCATCTGCACTGAGACTTTGGTCGCATTCTATAAAGAATACAATGCTATATTTAGAAACAAACCTCTTTGCTGAAACCCTAGCACTAACAAGCTTTCTAATAAGAGAAAAAATCTCTTCTCCCATAGCAACAAACTGAAAAATTCACAAATCAAAGTTAAACTCAAAAATTAAAAAAGATTTTAAAGACAATATCAATTCTTCCAAGGCTAACTATGAATCGAAAATTGCTATTTCAATTAAAGACAATCACAGCTTTTTCATCAGCTCTGCTTGGGCACATTAATAGAGCACCCATCATTGTTCAGAACTAATTCTACCTTATCAGCTTCTGAATACATAAATGACATATTTAGCTCAACTTAGCCTCCACGTGCTTGACCCATGGCAGCCTCTCCCAAGAGCATCACCCTGAACAAGACTTAAAGTCTCACTTCAAGGTAAAAAACACTAGATCTATGGGGTCTAAGGGTGCGCTATAATGCTTCTTTTCCAATTTTAAGTACTGTCTGACTCACTGACTCACGGTATAATCAGTATAATCTCCAGCTCTCTTCTAGCTTTATGCCTGATGCCTGGAAAACTACAATAGTTATCTTTCTCTATATGAGGAAATATATCACTACTGATCATAAAAACTATAGATCCATAAGCCTTATTTGTAAGTGAATGCACCTCACTATTATGGATATCATAAATATGGACATTGTAAGCCTAATGTACTTTGATCAGATCATGTTGGACATACAGTATTATATAACTTGCATTAGGTACTCAGAGGTTGCTGTAACCTAACTTCACTAAATATTATACTGGTGCCAGATCACATAGTAGGTGATCCCCTCCCCCCACAGCTGACCATCAGCTACTACCAGCTCCTCTCCACATTCATCAGGTATACCAGACCCACCTTGGCCTCCTCTGGGCTCAACAGACTCACATCCTGGGCCAGTGAAAGAGACGGGTGGTGCTGATGCAGCATCATACCGCTGTCAGGGAGTATTCCTTAAATCCTGTAACCATGTGGTAGAATTACAAAGTCCCTAATCACTTCCCTCTGGAGGTGCATGTGCATTTCCAAACATATGCAACCTCCTGACTAAGCAGTGCACCATTAGTATAGCAGGAGTACACCAGACACATACCTCTGCTACATGGCAATGAACCTCGGCTACCTTCCACCCTCCAGGATGGGCAAGTCAAGCATTGATCAATCACTGCCATCCTGTGCAACCTGTCCAGCTCTTGTGCCACTAATTAAACCCAGGTTATCTGAGGTGCACTTCAGGCTTTCTGCAACACAAAACCACTCCAAGTGGGAGAATTGTTTGTTAACACAGAGCATATCACATTTTTTGTGCAAAAGGAGTTAATTTCATTTGAAATATAGTCTGATGTTCTTATAAAAAAATAAGTAAACAGTGGATACATTAAGGATATTCTCTCTATGTTCAGAGTGAAGCCAGTTGACTGCCATATGCATCTAGCTGCTTCATCTCTTGATTACTTCCAAATTAGATTGAAAATTTTAATCTCTCAAAGTGAATTATTGACATCTATATTTTGAACATATAAAAACTGGCTATGATCACAGACCCAATCATAATCTTGTGGATTGTAGTTTAACTGCATATCTATTACAGTTTTTACTCCAGTAGACTCTGTCAGCCTGCAAACATTTATTAAAACATAATTATGCCTGTTATGGACAGGAGAGGGATAAATACATCAGCATCATAATTATATAGCATTATTGCATCAGAACTAAGTTTAAGATTCACTTATTCCAAAAAGTGATAATTTAACAGTTTGAAGTATTCAGACCAAAACATCACTAACAAATGTAAGACAGTTCCTAGAAAAAGGTACTCAAACTGAAGCAGGTGATGCACTTAACTCCAGCTGTGTTTCTAAATTGTACAATACCACCCACCCCTAAAGCAGACTAATAAATTCCAAAGCTTTAACTCAAATTGTAATATCCACCTAAGACAACCTTGGTTTTGCTAATGCACATCACACAAAAATATGTAACCAGTTTCTGTAAATCTACTTCTGACTGACCACATATGCCTCCTCCTTTTTATCTTCCTCCACCTGTCACATCCCAAAAGATGCCTATCTTCTCTCAATGTATTACTCACTAATTGCCTTTCATACTGTTTACTCTTACTTCTCTCTTCACCTGTTAATTTCAATACTATCTCAGTACTCATTATAGTACATTGTAACTCATAGCTACTGACTGAGTTATTCCTTATTTTATTGCTACTTGTAATTACAGAATTCTTTCTTTACATTTGTGCAAATGGTTTTGACTAAGATAGTGTAAGAATCTCAGACACCTAAATACAGAAAGCTATGTAGTGCTGTATAAAATTTCTACTGAATATCAAAGGGTATGTACATGTGTTATCAACTAGTTCAGTAGTTGATTTAGCATAGTTTGTAATAAGTACCTAACACCCAAAGTGTGGAAGCCTACAAGCACTGTACATAATTCTGGTGTTCTGCTACAACTATATTTCTGGCTAAATGATGAAAAAACAATGCATTATATTTCTTATACACTGATGATAAATGTATCATGAATGTCTAGCCAATGTCAGCAGATTTTCTTGTTTGTATATGCATGTACCATGTACATAAATACCTACTGTTTATTTTCTCCCCAAGCCTCCATTCAATAGGGGTTCTTATAAGCAGACAGACTATCCCATTTACCAAATGCAAACTAAACAAAATAAATTCAAGATATGTCTGCTATATTACCACTATACCTAAAATAAAATGCAAGAACATTTTATAACTCAATGTCCAGATATGTTATCCATTTGAAAAAAAACATGTCAAGCCATTTATAGGTACAATCCTTAAGGGCCAGTGATAAACCTACATGGTCATTAAACTGTATTTGATAAGAAAGCTCTGTTATTCTTGCTTTAGGTTGAGAGTAGGTATATAACTTCATTTCAGGATTCTGAATACAATATACACACATAACATATCTGAATTGTGTTGTTGTTTGTTTAATCAAAACTAAAAAATAACACATAGTTTTCCACAACAGTAATTTTTTTTTTACTATCAGTACCCAAATCCATTTGCAATTACGAGTGATATGGACCACCAAAACATACCCTTAAACTGCATATCATCCCTTAAAGATGTAATAAAAAATTAAGTATAGTATGATCCTGAGTTCTTTCTTCAACCACCTTTTCCCTATTTTTCTACATGGGATCAGGGAGTTATACCAACTGTTACTGTCTCTCTCAAATCTGTGTCACTGTCTTACCTTCTTCAACACTCATACCTGACTGCTGCAGGTCTTTCTTCATGCTGTTATCCATCTTTTTGCTGGAAGTAATTGTTTTTCCCTTCCCTTTTTCCTTTCTCTCCCAAATCTTCTTCACCAAATCACATTCTACTTTCTTGCACATGTGCCCAAACCATCATAATCTGCTCTCTTTGACCACCTCTGTAGTTTGAGCTACTCTTGCTTCTGATCTGATGTCCTCATGTATTTATCTGTCCCCAGTGTGCATCCTAATACCCATCTCAGACACTTCATCTCAATTACCTCTAGCTTCCTCAACTGGTCTGCCTTCACTGCCCTGGTTTCTGTACTATACAGTAGTACTGGTCGGACCATTGTTTTGTGCTCCTTACTTTTCAGCTTTTTTGACATTTGTTTGTTGCACACTGCCCCTGACACTCTGTGCCAGTTGGCTGCAACTCCCCTCATGCCAGTTTTTGCCTCCACATTTAAATTTCCCTTCTCCCCATTCACCTCTCCCATACATTTGAAGCTGTTAATCTGTTTAAGAATTTTCCCTTCTATCTCTGTTCTCAGTTTCTTCTGATTTCCGCGATTTTTTGCCATGATAACTGCCTTTTCTGTACTCTTATTCATTATCTCTGAATTCACTTTTGCATTCTGTTACCCTATAATTTGCTAAAGTTCCTTAATGTAGTGCATCACTAGTATGAAAGCAGTGGTCTCAGGGACAAATCCTGATGCGCACCCACTCCCACTGGGAAACACTCTGCAAGTTAAAACTCCATTTGTATTTATGCCATCTCATCAGATCCCTGTGCATAGCCTGTTCTAATTTTACCAGTGTTTCCAGGACTTTGAACCATCATTGGACTGTCCAAAGCAGCGTTCTTGGGACCTTGTCATATGCTTTCTCCAAGTCTGGAAATGCCCAATTGGACTTTTTTCTCATCTTGGGTTTTTCTCCACTAACTGTCCTATTGCAAATTCTGGGTCTCTTGTGTTGCATCCCAATCTGAATCCAAATTGCCCATCTCCTATCTTAATTTCTAGTACTCTATGTATTTGTTTATGTGTAATCCTCTATAGTGCTTTCATGCTTTCTGAAAGAAGTGTGATACCTCTATACTGACCACACTTGTGAATGAGCCCTTTATTTTTGTACACTGACACAAGCAAATTTATTATCCAGTCAAGCAGGATGCTCCTTTCTCTCCATACTGCTAAGAGTATCCTCTGGAGCCACTTCTTCCTTAACTCACCCAACATCTTGCTTATACCTGCCTGACCTTACCTGAGCTTTCTGCTTCTTCATCCAAGCCTGCTGCTTTCCTCAGCTTCATTTTCCTTAGTGCTGTTCTTAATTTTTCTAGGGTGGTCCCATCTTACTCTTTCATTATAGGCTGTGACTGGGGCAGTACAGCATCTCTGACGTTTTTTTTATTCATAAGCTGCTGACCACCTTATGAGCAGGTTGTTCCTGGCATCCCTAATGAATGTTGTCTAATCACTATCGTCTTTACATTTTTGCCTTTGCCTTACTACCTGACAGGGATTCTTTATGGCCTGTAGTGAGTCATGTTCCATAAGGTGGTAGAGTGACTCCAATGTCTTGTTCTTTGCTATTGTGACCGCTCTCTTAGCTTCTCTGTTAGCCAGCCAGTATTCCTTCTTAGCTTGGTTTATGTTCCATGTTTTCTACATCCCTCTTTCTCCTGCACTCCTTTCTTTTAACAACTTCCTGAACTTCTGCATTCCAGCATTAGATTTCCTTATGTAACTTGGTTCCATACCTGGCTGTACCACGTATGTGTTCTATAGCCTTCCCACGTGACATTTTGAGATACTGACATTCTCTTTCAAATCCACTTATTTCCTCTTCTTTCTGAGGTGATAGACCCCTGAATATTTCTTTAAACTTTTATGCTTTAACTCCAGTCATCTTCCAGGTATTCAGTATAGTTTCTGTTCACCTTATAGTTCTTCTCTCACTGCTGCTCGCAGCTGACCATTAATGGTTTATGCTGTAAGGTGACTGTTACGCTGGTCATCACTTTGCAATCTCTGATTTCATTCCAGTGTTTTTTCCTCACAAGGAGAAAGTGTACCTTAATTACATTTTGGACAGTCTTGTATGTGATCTTGTGGATATCGCTTTTGCAGAACCAAATGTTCAACATAACAGAATGCTTTGCAGTAATTTCCAGTCCAGACCACACAAAGGTTGCTGTAGTCAATACCAGAAGTCTTTATAATCTTAAATAAATTGCCACATCTTAGGAGACTCTTTTTCAAACTGAACATTCTATATCTGTGTTGCAGCAGTGACTTACTTTCAATGTAACTATAGTACTCCATCTTTACCAGGTTTTATTATTTATCACACATTCAATCCTACTAGACCCTATGGGCGAGCATCAGTATTTGTCACAGACCTGGTTATCACTAGACATGTTCCCAACAACTCACAAACATAGCCTACTGAAATTCACATTACCATAAAACACACATTGTCAGTTCATATCCAGCTATAGGTCAACTTTCATGTCCATGAAGAACAATGAAAGATTTCTTAATGTGCTTACTCAACTAGTCATTAATAAAAATAAATTTTTAATGGGTGATTTCAATTATTCATCCATTAAACGGAGCGCCTATACCATAAAGGCTAGGTATATCTAAAGACTACAAGACTCAGAAAATGTTAACTCCCTTGCAAAACTAGATAACCAGCCCACTACAGTGACATAATCTTCAAGACCTCATCCTCACTAACACTGCACTTACTTTCACTATTTCTATGGTATTTTCATCTATGGTCAGATCTGATCATAAATCAATTAACTTTTGCATTAGAACATTTGAACACACAAAAACAAAACTTCTGAATTAATAGACTTAAAAAGATTACAAAAACTATATGATGAGATTTCAAAATTTAGTTGCAATATTTATAGCCTCCATGTAACCCTGCTGCTATTTATGCCAATGAAATTAACCATATAACGGCCAGCTTAAACCAAGCAGTCATAGTTATAACAACTATATTAGGAAATGTGAAAATAAATCACCTTAGTAGAAGTCCAGCATTTAAAAGGTCTGCAATTAATGAAAAAGCAAATTATAGGTTCATAGCTAAGTACTAGGTTTGCTGCCCTTGTGGTCCATTTTATGCCTAGCCAGTTACCCTTTTGGCGCTTGAATTAACCTACCCCATTCCGTGTTAGATTGGCCTTACCCAACCCATGACTGCAATTATATATTACCCCTAGTGAGAATAAATAGGATCATATCATAGATAATCTGATGAGAATAAATGGTTTAAAGCATTTAGGATCTGCTTCTGTCCATGGACAGGGATGAGCTTTGTTTTACATGGATGAGAAATCTCTTCCAGAACAGAGATATCCTATGTGAGATATACTTGTTTCTCCAAGCTACTCTGTTGATGTTACAGAAGAGGACTACATCTCCAGACCTAGTATTTTTTTATTCCATTTGACTCATGGATGTGCAGTAAATCTATCAGTATTAAGTTAGAGAATACCTTGCATGTCAGACACAGGTCATCTCTTAGTAGCCTGTAGGGTACCGTGCATAAGATATACAAATAACACTTCTGTGGGCCGAGACTATACTTCTGGTTGTTTCATTAACAATTTCAAATCCACATTCTCTGAACCCCTCCTGCAGAAGCTCAATGTAAGCATAACCACAGGACATGTTTCTGACATGTGACAAACATCAGTGTCATTTTCCTCCATAGAAGGGGCCCCACCTCAGATCCCAAGAATTAGAGACCTATCCATTAAACAAGTGTAGTTTCCAAATCTGCAGAACTTAGCATATCTTATCTGATATTTCATAAGCTCAGATATAAAAATCTTATTGTCCTAGACTTCTAGCAGTATGGTTTGGCCAAAGTTAGAACATGTCTGCTTAAAGATCATATTCAAAGTGTAGAAACACAATTTGTTTTTGCAATTCTGTATTTAACCCACTGAAAGGTGTAACAGAACAATCTTATAAGTGCACAAAAAAGTTTAAAAAATGTGTCCCTGCTAGACAGGTGGAACAGGTGCTAACTTTGTAGGAACATGGGCAAAATTCTTGACTAGACTTATAAGGGCCTCTGGGCCAATAGCCTAGTATTGTTCTATGAACCTATGAGCCTATGAGGTATAAAATTCACTTTCATCACGAGCAACATTTTTGCTCTCTGTTATGTCTGTTTTGGCAAGCAACACACACAGGCAATGTATTGATATCATTCCTTGAGTGTGTGGTTTTGATCTAAAAACAGAGAGTGCACACAACTGGCATCTATACCTGCTGTGCCCCATTTATTTTTATTTTACATTTGTTAACTGGGAAAGTCTGACTTGGAACAAGCCAATTTTCAGCAGAGGCCTGGGGAGAAATGCTCCAGATACACGTCTTTGTAACATGGGAGGAAACTGGAGCACCTGGAAGAAACTCACATGAACAAAATGCAGACTCCACACAGAAGGCACCCTAGCTGAGAATCAAATCAGAGAACTTCTTGTTGTGAGGCGACAACGCTTCTGCTGCACCACTGCACCACTGCACCATCCATGACATGTATAAGGATCACTACAGAAACCTATATCAGCTCGAAAGTCAACTCCTTTAGCTATATTTAACTTTGTTTAGTCATATATTAGGCAAGGTTATCTTTAAGATCGTATACTCTCTGGTCACTTGCTAAAGAATTTCTGTGTACTATCTGAACACAAGGACGAGAGCAGGGACAAGTAAGAATGATATTGCTATATAACAAGGCATTTTGAGCACTGATC
>NC_056734.1:257323289-257428289 GCF_019279795.1 Protopterus annectens
CTCATTGCTTTGCAAGAGATGGCTTGCACCTGTCACCCTAGGCTTTCAAATACTGGCCAAGGCTCTTGCTGCCCCCATAGTGCCTTTTTTATGCAATGCTCAAAAGTCAAACCCACCTCCGTAAACAGCACAAATAAAGAAATGAGGGTTATGCTACTCAACGCCAGGAGTTTAAATCTCAAAATGCATGCACTCAAAGCACTCCTCAGTATGGAGAATGTCAACATCTGTGCAGTAACTGAAACCTGGTTCATGTTTCCGCAGAGCACCCCAGCACTACCGGGCTCCAACTCATACTACATATTTCGGCCACAGAACATGGACTGAAACACAAAAGGAGGTGGTGTATCCATATTCATCAAGGATACCTACACCTCCAAGTTAGTGGCACAGCATGATACCTCTGAGATCATCCATATGCAACTAACATCGGGCAAATCTGCAATGCAAATTGTGGCTTGCTACAGATCACCCTCCATGACCCAGGACCACCACTCCGCCTTTCTGCAGACACTGGAAAACATGAAGGTCCTACCGAACACCCCTGATATTGGGCAATTTCAATTACCCTACCATTAAGTGGGAAAACTACTCAAGTACAAACTCCCAGGTCTAGCGCTTCCTGGAATTTATCAACTCAAATGCCCTGGATCAGCTGGTAAACTCCCCTACCAGATGTGACAACATATTGGACCTGGTCATCACCAACATGGGCGACAGGTGTTCCGCACTGGAGGTCAACCCATCACTGGTTAGATCAGATCATAAACTAATCACTCTGGATGTCCACACCGCACCTCCACCCCCAACCAAGGAAACCACAGTGAAAAACTTTTCTATAGCAAACTTCACCTTACTTAGTACAGAGGTGGTGAGTTTCACAACCCCCACGCTAAAGGATAACAGTGACCAAGATGTAGGAACCTTTACAAATGTACTCTATGAGCACCTACAATGATGCATGGATCATGCCATCCCTAGCAAAACCAAGACTCACTCCCCTAAGAGAAGGAAACCAGTCTGGTGGACTCCTGCCATAAACAGGCTATACAATAGAAGGAGGAAACTAGTTCAGAAAAAAAGTAAATCCCAAGAAGGAAAGACATCCCTGATCAGTATCAGTAAGAAACTAAGGTCCCTCATAAAATCATCCAAGGCTAACTTTGAAAGAATAATAGCCAAGGATTCAAAAGATAACCGCAAAGCCTTCTTTGGCTATATCAAGAATCTAAGTGGCAACTCATAGATATGCTCTGAGCTAGTGCAAAATAGCACAAAATATACTGAACCTACTGATATTGCCAACATCCTGGCAGATAGATTCCATGCAAACTTCACCCCCTCTCACCCCAAAAAGGGCCCACAACAATACCAGAAAAGTGTAGTATCCCAGAAATCACAGATGCACAGTTGAAAATAGCCCTTTCAAAAGCCAGATGGTGTCCCAGGCTGCGTCTTGCACGAACTACAGAATGAACTAACCCCCCCACCTAAGCACACTGTTCAACCTCAGCCTTTCCACAGGCTACATGCCCATAGAATGGCGCACAGCAATGGTTATTCTGCTCCACAATGGAGGGGGCCACAACTGACCCTGGTAACTATTGCCCCTTAAGCCTGACTAGCCTGGTCTGCAAGGCTATGGAGCACATCATCATGGAACTCATTAAAAAAGACATTGGGAACATCCAAACACTTAACCCAACCCAGTTCAGCTTTGTTAAGGGCAGATAATGCCTACTAAACCTAGTTGACTTCTTTGAGACAGTCACCAAGGCCATAGATGAGGGGAACATGGTTCACACAGCCTACCTTGACCTCGCCAAGGCATTTGACACCATTCCCCACTAAAGAATTATAGAAAAACTCACCAGCCTGAACATAAACCCCCTATATCACAAGATGGGTTGCCAACTGGCTTACAGACAGAACTCATATGGTAAGAATAGTGGGCTCTAGGTCTGACTCTAAACCAGTCACAAATGGTGCCCCACAAGGCTCGGTCCTCGGATCCCTACTCTTCGGCATATACATCTCAGAAGTACAGGCAAACACAGGACTATGGCTAACCAAGTTCACCAATGACTGCAAACTGGGAGCCATAATTGACTCTCCGGCTGACATGGACATTCTCCAAAAGGGCTTCACTGAGACGGACACCTGCTGTCAAAGTCATGGTCGCAAGCTAAATGCCAAAAAATGCATAGTCTTCCCATTTGGGAAAAAGAAAATACCCATGAATTACCACATAGGTAGCAGCCCGCTTAATACAGAAGAGATAATAAGAGATCTGGGGACCCAGGTAGATAGTAATCTCTCCTTTGACAATCATATTGCCAAAGTAGTTAGGAAATCCTTCTATGTAGCCCATCTAATTACTAAAGGGTTTGCATCTAGAAATAAAGAGGTTACAGTGCCCCTCTACTCGTCACTCATCAGACCCATCATATAGTACAATGCCTCATATGGGATGTACCCCACAAGACACTTCCAACAGTTGGAAAGGCCACAAAAGTTTCTCACCAAGAGGATTACTGGCATCAAACATATGTCCTATGCAGCCCGACTGGAAAAACTCCAGCTGTACTCAGTAGCATATCGCTTACTCAGAGGTGATCTCTGCCTGACATACAAAGCCATGTCCAACTCAGGGTTGATGGACATGCTCCACCTAAAAAAATCTAAGTCACTGCGAGCCACTCGCTCTAGTGAGCTAAACCTCACCATAACAATAAATAGAACATGCTGGAGGGATAGATTCTTGTCACAGAGACTCCCCACGCTTTGGAACAAAATTCCTAACTACATTAGGCAGAGCCCCTCACTAACACTCTTCAAGACAAACCTTAACGAGTGGATGGGCAACAGAAAATACACCCCTGGGATCACTTCATTGGCTCTTTTTGACAGAGGCTCAGTTAATTAATCAATGGGGTGGCAAAAGTTGACATACTCTGGCTAGGCTTATAAATGCCCTAGAGCAGATAGCCTAGTACCTACCTATGAACCCAGGATAAAAAAGAGTCCAATCCTGGTATGCGCACTGATGCCAGGACTGGAAAAAATAACAGCGTTGAATCCTCAAGACATGGAAGCATGTCTATAGTGGAGTTAGGCCAGGTTCATGGGGGTGAATGGCCCTCCTGTTTTTGAAGAAGCTAGTAGTCCACAAAAAAATAAAAAATGAGCCATAAAGATGATAGAGTGGATTATTGAGGATAAGGAAGAAATTGTGCACTGCTACTATTATGCAAGAAGCCCAGAATTTCTGGATAGAAGAAATTCAAAAAGATTAGGAGAGAAATTAGAAGGAAGAAAAACACTTCCTCAAGAAAAACTGTCAAACACAAATGTCTGTTCATTAATACAACATATACATGAACAATATTACATAGACAAAGAAACGTTGGGACACTTGGAAAAAGAAGCAACAGATGAACTGCAAAAAATATAAAAAAACAAAACAGAGAGATTTTTGAAATGTATGAAAAGAAACATAGATAGGTGAAATACAAAGAAATCTGGTATGGTACAATTATTTATGCAAAAGAGAAAGCCAAACTAATCAATTAAAAAAAGCAGCTCCAATGACATTTGAAGAAAAATACAAGCAAAGACACCCAGATATAGAAAATTTTGCAATACAAAAAATAAGATCACAAAGGGGGGACTGCAGAACAGATTAGTCAAGCAGAAGTTAAACAAATAGAAGTTAAAGTTATGGAATCCCTGTGAAGTTAGGGACTTAATTATAAAGTCTAAGACAGGTTATGTCACAACATGATGGAAAAATGAGCCCACAAATTAAAGAGAAACAGGTGGAGAGGGAGACATCTGAAGAAGAAATATGGACTTGAGGGAAAAAAGAGATTTAATATTGTACAATATTTAGGGAAAGAAGAAAGCAAAACTAATTAATAGAAAAACACCAAAGATATTTAAAGAGAAATGTACACAAAGGCATCCAAATATGTAACATTTCACAATACAAAAATAAAAAAACAAAAGGCGAAAGATGAAAACAGGATAGTAATGGAGAAGTTAAAGAAATAGAAACTGAGGCTATGGATTATCTTTAAAGAGAAGGATTTAGTGTAGCAAAGCCAACTCAGGTAATGTCACAGTATGAATGAACAATTAGTCCCCAAATTAGGGAGAAACAGGTGAAATGGGAAGCATCTGATCACTTGTCACATTAAGATGCTTTGGAGCCTTCAGTAGGAAGCCAGTACAAAAGTTCAATTGGAGTTGAACAGCAAGGGAAGGAGCAGGAAACAGTGGTAACTCTGTTGCAGTCCAGATTAGGAGTGTACATATGATTGCTTTTCCTGTCATCCGGGTTATATTTAAAAGAGTTGTTGATCTCCTCTGCTTTACCTCCAATGGAGTCTGTTACATAAGAGAGGTAATCTCTGAAAGATATTTGTCCTGCCAAATGTCCTATTTATGTTTCAGAGTAAGGTATGGTCTCTTGAGCAGATATTTAGGATGGAATTCATTTTGTGGATGTGTACCAGGTTACACAGGGCCAGATCTTTCAAGGCTCTGTTGTCAAGGCAGAGATCTCCTCTTAACAGACAGCAGGAAATGGGAAAGAGTGAGAACACTTTAAGGCAATCACTGCAACTCAAAGAGGAAATGCCTTTAGTTTTATTGATAAGGAAATGCTGCAGTTTCTTGAGCTGGGTCATATGCCTATCCAAGTACATAACAAAGGCTATACTATATTTCATTATTGGTCTGATAATGGAGGAGTAGAGATGGGCAATGACTTCCTTGGATCATGATTAGCTTAGTTATATAAAATAATTTCCAAACAACAATAGTCACATGGTGGTCAATGGATAATTCATTGTCAGTGAAGAAGGACAAGTCCTGTTTTGCAGAACCAGATTTTAGGGGGTGTTGCAGCTCCCTATTAAAAGGTCAGCACTCATTGTCAAGTGCCAATATGCTGAAAAAATTCAGGAGTAGAGCAAATATGGAACATCATTCTTGTGTTTTAAACTTCTTTTGCAGCAGGTCAAGTGTCACCCTGCAGCTCCAAGCCCACAACCCCCAAACTTATATTTGTTAACTCTCTTTCCAAGATGGTGGTCATCTGAGGAACACCCTCTCGTCTTAGCTCCATCTACATTCAATAGGTTAACCCTATAAACTCAAGATTATACAGGCTAAGACCTTGTACAAGTGAACCTTTATGCTTCAATTTTAAATAGTTAAGGTTTTTATACTAAAACTAATAGTTTTAGTACTCTAAACCTGCTTGTGTTAACCAGCAACTAAAAGCTAACAAAGCTACTCGTGGTTATATAGAGGACCAAGCTTTCAGCACCGGATTAACTGACAGCACCCACAAGCACAGAGTTGGAGATTACAATGCCAAAGGAACCTGAAACTATGGATATTCAAACCACAAAATCCAAACTATCAGCCATCTACACATCACCGTAAAAAGAAGAAAAGAGGTTAAGATCATCCAAATCTGTACAGGAGCAGCCAAAGGATCTGATTAAACAGAAGGCTGATGGATCACTACAAATGGATGAGCTGAAAAGTGCTCTGCTACCTCTGCAAGTGGCCATCCAAGAATTAACTGTGAAAATTAGCTCTTTCGGCTCCTCGATCAACAAAATAGCTGACCGACTAGACCTGGTTGAAGGGAGATCTAAATCCAATGAGTTTGAAATTTAACACATAAAAGAAGAATTACAAATGAAAGACAAAGCGATCAATGACATGCAAGTAAAAATCCTGGATCTTGAGGCTAGAAGTAGGAGAAACAACCTGATTATTAGGGATTTATCTGATAAATAGGAACTAAATCAACTTCTTGAAGTTACTGCAAAATCTTCAGCAATTTATGTCATGAGAGAAGCCCTCCGGCTAAATACGTCATTGACAGAGCACATAGAGCATTGCGGAAACAGCAAACCACCGCAATCCTGAGACCTGTCTATGTCAAAATGCTTAACCATCAGGATGTGCAAACTATTCTATCAGCCTACAAGAAAGCAAACCATTTCTCCTGGAATAACCAAAACATTGTCATTTCCCAGGATTTATCCCTTGAAATAAGAGAGAAACGCTGCAAACTCTCCCCCTACTGTGCCGACCTCATTTCTCATGAAATCAAATTCCAAATGAAATTTCCTTCCTCATTATCATTTACCTACAAGGAAACAAAGTTCTATATGTCCACACCCAAAGAAGTGGATTCTATCTTTGCCAAATGCTTTGGTTCATCCCCAACCAATCAGTGAAGCCCCCGACTACTTCGCTCCACTTGCCGGAGGCTCTTACAGTCTTTTTAGTCCTTCACTGCTGTTAGTGTGTCTTTATTCATATAAATCTAAAACTGGTCTTTTTATTAATCAGCTCCTGAGTTGCCCTTGCCATGATAGGAACTATCCTTTAGTTCCTGTTGCTCGGGGGATCCATGAAAATGGCGGTTAATCCGAGACTTGATTGATGCACCTCTGAAGCCGGAAGTTGAATGGTCTACATCCTTTGTTGTCCTGGAACAGGTGCATAACCTGGAAAATGTTATCATCAACAGCTATGGGGAGCAATTACACCTGGATGATATGTCAATCAAAAATCTCCTTAGAAGTTGGTCTGTTCGGGTTGGAAGGGTGAGAACCATTATCTTCCCTGAATTTCCTTTAATAGTTATGCATGACAGAACCAATACACTATATTCTGTGGGATCACGAGCTTTGATGCAATCTGCTGGATCAGACCAGATGCCAGTTGCCTGGTGTATGAGAAGTTGCATATTATTAACTTGTCTATCGCAAGCTGCTAGGATATCTACGCATGTCCCTTGGCGGCAAGGGGCTTACAGCTTGGACTGATAAAAGTTATGAAGGACTAGCGTATGTAGATTGTTTTTTCATCAGGAATTGTTATATCCCACTATTATTTATAACTGGTGAAACCTGGTTATACCCCTTCATAAGTATATTAGTGGTCGCTCAGGAGAAACTTCAATCATTAATCTAAATGTTTTAATTGTAAATTTCTAGAAACCTCTTGAGCTTTGTTTACCTTCTATGTGTGTTTAGTGTTAATTATACTGGAGTACTCAAGTCAGAGATTACTCAAATTATTATACAGGGTCTAACTGCTTTTAGTTGACCTCTTTCTTTTTAGGTTATTCTACAGTTTTTGGAAGCTATTTGGATTTACTAATTAGGGTTGTTGATGGCTTAGTTGGGAATTAGATGGATGTTGTATATCATTTGTAAATATTGTAGGGTCTTTACTTTTCTTTTTTTATTTTTAATCCCTAAATGTATGTTGGATTCATGTTCACTTAGTGTATTTTATTTCTTCTTTCTCTCAATTATAGGGGTTATGTGGTTAAGCACGGGGATAAAATTGAGAGAATTTTGTGCCATATTTTATATAGTGCTGCATTCTGCAATTCTTTTGAAGTTTACTCTCTATTACTTATTTTTCACAACAGAACCTTTAAATAGTATTAAATTGACTCCAAATACTCATGGATAAAGTTTGGAATATTTCTTCATGGAATGTAAGGGGGATTCATGAGAAAAACAAGAAAAATCTGGTGTTGCATCTTTTATATAAGTCCCAGTCGGACCTTTGTTTTCTTAAGGAAACACATATGTTAAATGAAGAATGGGCCAAGGACAAAAACAGAAAATAGATTAGAGACATTATCCCATTGGGCGTGAGCCATAATTCCAAGGGGGTGGCGATTATTATCAAAAATTCCTTTAAGCCTACGATTGTGGCAAAAGGAGATGACCAAGATGGGAGGTGGTGTTATTTTACATGTCTACAACATAAACTAAGTAAACCTGTACTAGTTTTAAATCTTTATGGACCTTGCTCAGGGCAACTAGTTTTCATTATGAAAGTTTATAATCTCCTACTTAACTTTCCAAACCACATATTTGTCTTGGGTGGGGATTGGAATATGGTCTTAGACCCTAGCAAAGACCGCTCAAGTAAGACCAAAGTCACAAATACCCAGGATTCTATAGTTCTAAGAGAGTTAATACTGGATTTTGAGTTGATGGACCCAGTTTCATTTGGATCCGACTCTGGGAATAATAACTTTTTCACCTACTTTTCCAAATGTCACCACTCCTGGTCTCGCATAGACTTCTTTCTAATTTCCAATATTTTAGCTGAAAGCCAAATCAAACTCTCAACTGAACCTAGATTTCTCTCCAATCATTCAAGGTTAATCGTAGAGATAGGTTTTACGCTCAACTTGTCCCCAACATATAAAGTGTATAACTGGTCTCTCAATAGTAATTTACTAAAGGATCAGCCACTAATCAAAGAAATTACTTTTACTTTAAAATAACTCTTGTCTACTTCCCGTGACAGTGATATCCCCTTTGATGTTAGATGGGCGGCATGTAAAGTGGTGATTAGGGGAATCCTTATCAGGAAAGCTAGCTTTTTCAAAAAACTGAATAAAGAAAAAATAACCAACCTAGTTACAGAGATTAAGACTTTGGATGACAAAATTTTAGCTAATTACACCTTAGACACTGAAAAAGAGCTGCAATTTAAACAAAAAGAACTGTTTGAGCATCACCAATCTAACCTTTCCCTCCAAGAATTACGATATATCTCTAGATATTCTGAAACCTTACAAACCACTTCCAATGCTCTAGACAGGCTAATAGTTAACATGCCTAAATCCCTCAGAATCACTTTCATTTACCACAATAACACGCTTTACAAATCTGATGCTCAGATTATCCAACTATTTCACCAAATATACTCAGATATCTATGCTAGTAATAACATGCTTCCTACTTGTGATGAGATGGAAAAATTCTTGAACAAACTTACCTTCCCAAAATTAGCCGATTATCAGAAAAGTTTCCAATCAGCTCCACTAGCTATGTCAGAAATTCTGGAAGCCATTGATAACCTCAAGATTGGGAAAGCCCCAGGCCTGGACGGCTATTCACCTGATTTCTACAAAACATTTAAAACTACCCTTGCCCCCATCCTGCTCAAACTTTTTGAATCTTTCTCTAATAAAGGTATAACGGACCTATACATCAACCACTCTAAAACTATACTAATTCCTAAAAACACTCTGGATAGTTCTAACTTAAATAACTATAGGCCAATCCCCCTTTAGAAAGTGGACGTAAAAAATTTCTTAGCCATCCTAGCTAACAGACTTAAAAAAACTATATATACCTTGATTTCTCCGGAACAAACGGGGTTTATGCCTAACAGACATACATGGGACAATACCTTAACATTAGAAACCATAATAAATCTCACCAAAAAAGAAAGAAACCCTAGAAATGCTATGGTGTTGAATGCTTGTAAGGCCTTCGACCGGGTAAACTGGAACTTTTTGTTTTTGGCTTTGTCTGGCTTTGATATCCCCCCTGACTTTATCAATATGATCAAACATTATACAATAGTTCATATACTTGTTTACATATAAACAAGCAATATTCTCAACCGATAAAGATTGCAAATGGTACTAGACAGAGGTGTCCTCTATCTCCGCTGCTCTTTAATTTATATTTAGAAACTTTTTTCCTGTATATCTTGCAAAAAACCTATCACTCAATTCCTAAAATTCTCAACACTAACATCAGTTTTACGGCTTTTGCAGATGACCTGAATCTTTATTTTGAACATCCCATATCTGACACTAAGAAGATAATTGAATCTATGAATACATTTGCCTCTATCTCAGACTACCAAATCACCCAAAACATATCCTTTATCTTCCCGATCAACCCTATAGCACATAAACAACATTTGTTTCCTGATCTCTCCTTTCGTACAGTTGCCTGGTGTATGAGAAGTTGCCTAATATTGTATGGTATACAAACAAAGTCCACTTGCTATACAATGAAAACTCAAACTTTGGCAAATAACCCTAAAAGGAATAATGTATGATTCCCGGTATTTTATTATTATTTTATTATTATTGCATTTTTATTTTATTATTTTTAGTGTTATATATCTCCAATATGTGTAAAATGTATTTATTTATGTATCTATTTATAAACAGTTTTTAAATTATAAAGAATGTTAAAATATTTATATTTAATTCTGTATTTTTACGCAAATGTTGTATTAACTAACTATTATTTAAGCACAGTGCACCTTAGTAAATTACAAATCATAATAGTTAATTTTATTCAGAGCTGATTTGCCAATATGTTATGCTATACTTTGCACTAATATTCCTAATTAAGAAAAACATGAGATGTATTTTTATGATATGTTATACATTTTTTATGACATACATTCTTTATGACATATTTTTATGATATTGAAAACGTTGATATCATTACACAGTAGCTGTTTATGGATTACTATATGGTTATAGTGTAAGCTTTTGTAAGTATTTCAGCATTTTATACTGGTTACGCTATTTACCTGCATTTTAATTAATTAATTTTTATTTCTAATTATTCAATTAACTCATCACTCAGGTACTATATAAGTTGGTTCTCTATGGGTCTAATTTGATTCTGATGAAGTCTTAATGGTTATAGACGAAAGCGCGCTCAATCCAAGTGTACGTTTTGTTTTGTTTTGTGGTGTTTTTTGATGTCCATATAAATCAAATTAATTTTTCCAGCCTTTGTGATACGTGATATTTTTGGAGCATCACTTTGGAGCAGTTTGGTCTGTTACCAGCATTTTGTGGAGTTTTCTCGGAGGGTACCCTTCATTGTATAGCAAGTGGACTTTGTTTGTATACCATACAGTCTTTGGTGGAGTGGAGTTGGTGTTTGAGGTTACTAGTTGTACTGCGAGCGTTACGAGGGATCCCCCATGGAAAATGAACAATCACTTTTGAGCCAACTTCTTAGGTTCATACAAACACACTCACAGGGAAATACAGGGTTGGCAAGCCCTATTGACCCCAACAATTCCATTCCCTGTGGCCAAGGGAATTCAGAAGCAGCACCAAGGCCGGAAATGACACCACGGACCTACGAGGAAGAAAGAATACGTGTATCCAATGCAGGCAATGGTGAATGGAATGGTGTCAATGCCCGTGATGGAAGACCTAGGGGAACAGTTCCAGGTAGAGGGCGGCAAATACTGGAGGTCTACAACGACATCCATTTTTCGGAATGGCTGGACAAATCCTTTTCTATGGTTGCTGGGGAGACTGGCAATACACCAAGTGACAACAGCTGCTATAAGGACAAATGCAAACTATTGGAATTCGAATTAAACAAGTACAGGAACCTAAGTTTAGATAACTGGTATTTAACACAATGCATTGAGCGGAACATTGTTCCAAAGGGGCTTAGGCTCAATAAATACCCGAATAACGTACGAGGCAACGATGAACTGTTTAAAATTATTACTGACATTTTAAATGAATGTGGCCTATCAATTTTGAAGGCTATGATAAAAAGCAATACAGCAATTTTATTGGAAAGTAAAATTAGAATTGACAAATTACATGAAGACATTAGTAATGACTTGTTTACTGTAAAAGAGTATAAGAATATTTACTGTACTGTACTTCAAGAGGTTGATACTAATGTATTTAAAAATTACAAAAGGAAACTATGGAAAATTGAACGTGACATACGGGACTATAGGGAAGGTAGGGCCTACATGGATATTAGTAATAGCAATAAGAAGAAGTTCCATCAGTACCGACCTGGGGATACTTTTGGAAGGGACTCAAGGTACGGAATTCCATCTAGACAAAGGGCACAATCTAAAGAAAACAACTTGACACATAATGATAGTGATGAAGGTCAGGCTGTAATGGATGTTAGTGGTGAGTTAGATCAATACGACCCTTTAGTAGGAGGGGAGGCCCCCCCGGAGGTCCGAAAGAATAAGGAATCAGAATCGTCCTTACTCATATGCGGAGGCCGCGGGGAACTACTATCAGAGGAGACAAGGGGGAACCATGTACAGGTAAGAGTAGACATTGATAACAACAATATTTTAGAAAGGAAAAAACAGAATTTACAGAGATTTAATTTAAATAGTGAGAACATTGGAGATGGACTTGATGTGGAAATTGTCCACGACATAGGGTTGGATATACTCACTGAGTTAATTGACAAAGGGATAATAACCTGGGAGAAATTCCTAATAGGACTATGTGTAAAATACATGTTGAAAATAATTTTAATATATACAATTTTACAGATTTGGAGATTACATCGGGATTTTTCTGTTTGTTTACAACAGGGTTTTCCTTTATTCCCATTAAAAAACCAAAGGTTGATGAAGTTCTACTAGATATCAAACTATTTGCAAGGAAGTTGAACCTAAGATTTATGTTTCAAAATACAGATAAGTGTGAAATTAATACACTCGGAAGGAGGAGTATTTTTAACCCTCCTTTACAACAGGACATTTCTAATTTTGAGTTATTTGCCCTTAATATGGTTAGAGAAGGCTACAGTGTCAGAAATAAAACAAATGAATATGGCAATTTAACAACTGAAGAAATTAATATTTTGAAGATGTTGCAGGGGAATGACAAAATAAGAATTATGAAGCCCGATAAGGGGGGCGGTGTGGTCCTGATGGACCACTGGGATTACACCAAGAGAATGCTTGAGATCCTAAACAATGGTGATAGGTATCAGATTGTATCCAGGAATTAAATGAATATCCACTATAGGAAAATCAATCTCTTGTTGGAAGATAACCTTTTACAGGGACTTATTGATATAGATCTCTAACTTTTTGAGGGTGCCAAAACCAACTATTCCTGAGATATTTGGTATCCCCAAAATACATAAACAGGTTCATAATCCACCGTTGAGACCGATTGTAAAATCGCAGTGTTCCAAGACACAAACCCTAGCTATTTATGTGGATACAAAATTGAAAGATTTCTATCAAGGCTATCAACACATTCTAATAGCCGCATGGGATTTTTTGGTGAAGTTTAATAATATTCCATATCATGAATACTATTTATTTATTTATTACCATCGATGTCAAGGATTTGTTTTCAGTTATACCCCATGACATTGGTCTGGGTTGGTTTGAATACATGTTGATTAGCTTCAATTTCCTGGACAATGCAGATTTTAGACTAGTCCAAGAGAATATGGAGTTGGTTTTGAAAAATAATTTCATTTACTTTCAGGGTGATATTTATCATCAAATTGATGGGGTGGCAATGGGCTCTGCTTGTGCCCCCATCTATGCAAACATTATTATGCTTTTCTGGGAGCTGGAATTTGTGTTCAAATCACCTTTTTATTAACACGTTGTAAAATACTTTCAGTTCTTGGATGACATTTTTATTTTGTGGAAGGGCACATCTGTACAGATCAATGAATTTATCCAATATATACATACCACAACCACCTTTCTTGAATTTACATATCAATACAACTCTGATCATGTTAATTATCTTGATGTAACCCTTAGTAAGAATATAAAGGACAAAAAATATAAATCTAGGATTTTTAGGAAAAACTGTTTTTCCAACTCATATGTACATTTTGAGAGTGATCATCCCCTGCATTTGAAAAGAAATATTATAAAGGGCCAAATGATTAGGGCCTCCAGAATGACCAGTGAGAATTTTGAATTTATGGAAGAAATGGAAATTATACAAAATTTATTTAGGGAAAGAGGTTACCCTTTAGGACTAATAAAAAGTATAAAGAAAGAAGTCCTAAAAAAACGTAAATCCCAATATTTACCACTTTTGATACACAACGAAAATACCACTAGTACAGGGGGCAATAATTGGAAAGGAGGGACTAACATACCGGATGGTGATAACCCACCCCGTTTAACACTCACCTACTACAAAGGGATAAGTTGGTTACAACGGGGGTTAAATGAGGCTTGGAAGATTTTTTCAAGAATGAGTAATAAATCCCATATATTTCAACAACCGCTCAAATTTTGTTATAAAAGAAACCTTAATTTTAAAATGTTATTCGAAAGAAAGAAGGTTTTACAAAAGAAAAGTGGAACACAACCAAAAGTAGGCACCCACAAATGTGGTAGATGTGGCCAGTGTCCATTTATTACGGGAGAAAAGGAGTTATTCTTGAGGGGTAGTGGTATTAGGTTGAAATGTAATGGTTACTTTACTTGTTATACTAGGGGCGTGGTTTATTTGGCATACTGTCTGGTATGTGGGGCATACTATGTTGGGAAAACAGAAAGACAGTTGAGACAACGTATTTATGAACACATGAGGGATATAAGCAAAAAGAATGAAAATAATGCCTTGTTTTGACACACTACCACATGTGAGAAAGCAAACATAAAATTTTGGGTACTAGAGGAGGTAAAGAAAGGTGACAGGGGGGGTGATTGGGAAACCCTCTTGGAATATAGGGAACTCATATGGCAACTTATGTTAGATGTATGTGGCCATATAGGGATGAATGATCACCTTTCAATAAAACCTGCACTCAAACTTTTGGCAAATAAACCTAAAAGGAATAATGTATGATTCCCGGTATTTTATTATTATTTTATTATTATTGCATTATTATTTTATTATTTTTAGTGTTATATATCTCCAATATGTGTAAAATTTATTTATTTATGTATCTATTTATAAACAGTTTTTAAATTATAAAGAATGTTAAAATATTTATATTTAATTCTGTATTTTTACGCAAATGTATTAACTAACTATTATTTAAGCACAGTGCACTTTAGTAAATTACAAATCATAATAGTTAATTTTATTCAGAGATGATTTGCCAATATGTTATGCTATACTTTGCACTAATATTCCTAATTAAGAAAAACATGAGATGTATTTTTATGATATGTTATACATTTTTTATGACATACATTCATTATGACATATTTTTATGATATTGAAAACGTTGATATCATTACACAGTAGCAGTTTATGGATTATTATATGGTTACAGTGTAAGCTTTTGTAAGTATCTCGGCATTTTATACTGGTTACGCTATTTACCTGCACTTTAATTAATGAATTTTTATTTTTAATTATTCAATTAACTCGTCACCCAGGTACTATATAAGTTGGTTCTCCATGGGTCTAATTTGATTCTGATGAAGTCTTAATGGTTATAGACGAAAGCGCGCTCAATCCAAGTGTACGTTTTGTTTTGTTTTGTGGTGTTTTTTGATGTCCGTATATATCAAATTAATTTTTCCAGCCTTTGTGATACGTGATATTTTTGGAGCATCACTTTGGAGCAGTTTGGACTGTTACCAGCATTTTGTGGAGTTTTCTCGGAGGGTACCCTTCATTGTATAGCAAGCGGACTTTGTTTGTATACCATACAGTCTTTGGTGGAGTGGAGTTGGTGTTTGAGGTTACAAGTTGCCTAATATTAACTTGTCTATCGCAAGCCGCTAGGATATCTATGCATGTCCCTTGGCGGCAAGGGGCTTACAGCTTGGACTGATAAAAGTTATGAAGGACTAGCGTATGTAGATTGGTTATTCCTTGGGTATTGTTATATCCCACTATTATTTATAACTGGTGAAACCTGGTTATACCCCTTCATAAGTATATTAGTGGTCACTCAGGAGAAACTTCAATCATTAATCTAAATGTTTTAACTGTAAATTTCTAGAAACCTCTTGAGCTTTGTTTACCTTCTATGTGTGTTTAGTGTTAATTATGCTGGAGTACTCCATCAGAGATTACTCAAATTATTATACAGGGTCTAACTGCTTTTAGTTGACCTCTTTCTTTTTAGGTTATTCTACAGTTTTTGGAAGCTATTTGGATTTACTAAGTAGGGTTGTTGACGGCTTTGTTGGGAATTAGATGGATGTTGTATATTATTTGTAAATATTGCAGGGTCTTTACTTTTCTTTTTTTATTTTTAATCCCTAAATGTATGTTGGATTCATGTTCACTTAGTGTATTTTATTTCTTCTTTCTCTCAATTGTAGGGGTTATGTGGTTAAGCACGGGGATAAAATTAAGGGAATTTTGTGCCATATTTTATATAGTGCTGCAATCTGCAATTCTTTTGAAGTTTACTCTTTATTACTTATTTTTAACAGCAGAGCCTTTAAATAGTATTAAATTGACTCCAAATACTCATGGATAAAGTTTGGAATATTTCTTCATGGAATGTAAGGGGGATTCATGAGAAAAACAAGAAAAATCTGGTGTTGCATCTTTTATATAAGTCCCAGTCGAACCTTTGTTTTCTTCAGGAAACACATATGTTAAATGAAGAATGGGCCAAGGATAAAAACAGAAAATAGATTATTAGAGACATTATCCCTTTGGCCGTGAGCCATAATTCCAAGGGGGTGGCGATTATTATCAAAAATTCCTTTAAACCTACGATTGTGGCAAAAGGAGATGACCAAGATGGGAGGTGGTGTTATTTTACATGCCTACAACATAAACTAAGTAAACCTGTACTAGTTTTAAATCTTTATGGACCTTGCTCAGGGCAACTAGTTTTCATTATGAAAGTTTATAATCTCCTACTTAAGTTTCCAAACCACATATTTGTCTTGGGTGGGGATTGGAATATGGTCTTGGACCCTAGCATAGACCGCTCAAGTAAGACCAAAGTCACAAATACCCAGGATTCTATAGTTCTAAGAGAGTTAATACTGGATTTTGAGTTGATGGACCCAGTTTCGTTCGGATCCGACTCTGGGAATAATAACCTTTTCACCTACTTTTCCAAATGTCACCACTCCTGGTCTCGCATAGACTTCTTTCTAATTTCCAATATTTTAGCTAAAAGCCAAATCAAACTCTCAACTGAACCTAGATTTCTCTCCGATCATTCAAGGTTAATCTTAGAGATAGGTTTTACGCTCAACTTGTCCCCAGCTTATAAAGTGTATAACTGGTCTCTCAATAGTAATTTACTAAAGGATCAGCCACTAATCGAAGAAATTACTTTTACTTTAAAATAACTCTTGTCTACTTCTTGTGACAGTGATATCCACTTTGATGTTAGATGGGTGGCATGTAAAACGTTGATTAGGTGAATCCTTATCAGGAAAGCTAGCTTTTTCAAAAAACTGAATAAAGAAAAAATAATCAACCTAGTTACAGAGATTAAGACTTTGGATGACAAAATTTTAGCTAATTACTCCTTAGACACTGAAAAAGAGCTGCAATTTAAACAAAAAGAACTGTTTGAGCATCACCAATCTAACCTTTCCCTCCAAGAATTATGATATATCTCTAGATATTCTGAAACCTTACAAACCACTTCCAATGCTCTAGACAGGCTAATAGTTAACATGCCTAAATCCCTCAGAATCACTTTCATTTACCACAATAACACGCTTTACAAATCTGATGCTCAGATTATCCAACTATTTCACCAAATATACTCAGATATCTATGCTAGTAATAACATGCTTCCTACTTGTGATGAGATGGAAAAATTCTTGAACGAACTTACCTTCCCAAAATTAGCCGACTCTCAGAAAAGTTTCCTATCAGCTCTGCTAGCTATGTAAGAAATTCTGGAAGCCATTGATAACCTCAAGATTGTGAAAGCCCCAGGCCCGGATGGCTATTCACCTGATTTCTACAAAACATTTAAAACTACCCTTGCCCCCATCCTGCTCAAACTTTTTGAATCTTTCTCTTATAAAGGTATAACGGACCTATACATCAACCACTCTAAAACTATACTAATTCCTAAAAACACTCTGGATAGTTCTAACTTAAATAACTATAGGCCAATCTCCCTTATGAATGTGGACATAAAAAATTTCTCAGCCATCCTAGCTAACAGACTTAAAAAAACTATAAATACCTTAATTTCTCCGGAACAAACGGGCTTTATGCCTAACAGAAATACATGGGACAATACCTTAACATTAGAAACCATAATAAATCTCACCAAAAAAGAAAGAAACCCTAGAAATGCTATGGTGTTGAATGCTTGTAATGCCTTCGACCGGGTAAACTGGAACTTTTTGTTTTTGGCTTTGTCTGGCTTTGATATCCCCCCTGACTTTATCAATATGATCAAACATTATACAATAGTTCATATACTTGTTTACATATAAACAAGCAATATTCTCAACCGATAAAGATTGCAAATGGTACTAGACAGAGGTGTCCTCTATCTCCGCTGCTCTTTAATTTATATTTAGAAACATTTTTCCTGTATATCTTGCAAAAAACCTATCACTCAATTCCTAAAATTCTCAACACTAACATCAGTTTTACGGCTTTTGCAGATGACCTGAATCTTTATTTTGAACATCCTATATCTGACACTAAGAAGATAATTGAATCTATGAATACATTTGCCTCTATCTCAGACTACCAAATCACCCAAAACATATCCTTTATCTTCCCGATCAACCCTATAGCACATAAACAACATCTGTTTCCTGATCTCTCCTTTCGTACAGTTGCCTGGTGTATGAGAAGTTGCCTAATATTGTATGGTATACAAACAAAGTCCACTTGCTATACAATGAAAACTCAAACTTTGGCAAATAACCCTAAAAGGAATAATGTATGATTCCCGGTATTTTATTATTATTTTATTATTATTGCATTTTTATTTTATTATTTTTAGTGTTATATATCTCCAATATGTGTAAAATGTATTTATTTATGTATCTATTTATAAACAGTTTTTAAATTATAAAGAATGTTAAAATATTTATATTTAATTCTGTATTTTTACGCAAATGTTGTATTAACTAACTATTATTAAGGCACAGTGCACCTTAGTAAATTACAAATCATAATAGTTAATTTTATTCAGAGCTGATTTGCCAATATGTTATGCTATACTTTGCAGTAATATTCCTAATTAAGAAAAACAAGAGATGTATTTTTATGATATGTTATACATTTTTTATGGCATACATTCTTTCTGACATATTTTTATGATATTGAAAACGTTGATATCATTACACAGTAGCTGTTTATGGATTACTATATGGTTACAGTGTAAGCTTTTGTAAGTATTTCAACATTTTATACTGGTTACGCTATTTACCTGCATTTTAATTAATGAATTTTTATTTCTAATTATTCAATTAACTCATCACCCAGGTACTATATAAGTTGGTTCTCTATGGGTCTAATTTGATTCTGATGAAGTCTTAATGGTTATAGATGAAAGCGCGCCCAATCCAAGTGTACGTTTTGTTTTGTTTTGTGGTGTTTTTTGATGTCCGTATATATCAAATGAATTTTTCCAGCCTTTGTGATACGTGATATTTTTGGAGCATCACTTTGGAGCAGTTTGGACTGTTACCAGCATTTTGTGGAGTTTTCTCGGAGGGTACCCTTCATTGTATAGCAAGTGGACTTTGTTTGTATACCATACAGTCTTTGGTGGAGTGGAGTTGGTGTTTGAGGTTACTAGTTGTACTGCGAGCGTTACGAGGGATCCCCCATGGAAAATGAACAATCACTTTTGAGCCAACTTCTTAGGCTCATGCAAACACACTCACAGGGAAATACAGGGTTGGCAAGCCCTATTGACCCCAACAATTCCATTCCCTGTGGCCAAGGAAATTCAGAAGCAGCACCAAGGCTGGAAATGACACCACAGACTTACGAGGAAGAAAGAATACGTGTATCCAATGCAGGCAATGGTGAATGGAATGGTGTCAATGCCCGTGATGGAAGACCTAGGGGAACAGTTCCAGGTAGAGGGCGGCAAATACTGGAGGTCTACAACGACATCCATTTTTCGGAATGGCTGGACAAATCCTTTTCTATGGTTGCTGGGGAGACTGGCAATACACCAAGTGACAACAGTTGCTATAAGGACAAATGCAAACTATTGGAATTCGAATTAAACAAGTACAGGAACCTAAGTTTAGATAACTGGTATTTAACACAATGCAGTGAGCGGAACATTGTTCCAAAGGGTCTTAGGCTCAATAAATACCCGAATAACGTATGAGGCAACAATGAACTGTTTAAAATTATTACTGACATTTTAAATGAATGTGGCCTATCAATTTTGAAGGCTATGATAAAAAGCAATACAGCAATTTTATTGGAAATTAAAATTAGAATTGACAAATTACATGAAGACATTAGTAATGACTTGTTTACTGTAAAAGAGTATAAGAATATTTATTGTACTGTACTTCAAGAGGTTGATACTAATGTATTTAAAAATTACAAAAGGAAACTATGGAAAATTGAACGTGACATACGGGACTATAGGGAAGGTAGGGCCTACGTGGATATTAGTAATAGCAATAAGAAGAAGCTCCATCAGTACCGACCTGGGGATACTTTTGGAAGGGACTCAAGGTACGGAATTCCATCTAGACAAAGGGCACAATCTAAAGAAAACAACCTGACACATAATGATAGTGATGAAGGTCAGGCTGTAATGGATGTTAGTGGTGAGTTAGATCAATACAACCCTTTAGTAGGAGGGGAGGGCTCCCGGAGGTCCGAAAGAATAAGAAATCAGAATCGTCCTTACTCATATGCGGAGGCCGCGGGGAACTACTATCAGAGGAGACAAGGGGGAACCAGGTACAGGTAAGAGTAGACATTGATAACAACAATATTTTAGAAAGGAAAAAGCAGAATTTACAGAGATTTAATTTACATAGTGAGAACATTGGAGATGGACTTGATGTGGAAATTGTCCACGAAATAGGGTTGGATATACTCACTGAGTTAATTGAACAAAGGGATTATAACCTGGGAGAAATTCCTAATAGGACTATGTGTAAAATACATGTTGAAAATAATTTTAATATATACAATTTTACAGATTTGGAGATTACATCGGGATTTTTCTGTTTGTTTACAACAGGGTTTTCCTTTATTCCCATTAAAAAACCAAAGGTTGATGAAGTTCTACTAGATATCAAACTATTTGCAAGGAAGTTGAACCTAAGATTTATGTTTCAAAATACAGATAAGTGTGAAATTAATCCACTCAGAAGGAGGAGTATTTTAACCCTCCTTTACAACAGGACATTTCTAATTTTGAGTTATTTGCCCTTAATATGGTTAGAGAAGGCTACAGTGTCAGAAATAAAACAAATGAATATGGCAATTTAACAACTGAAGAAATTAATATTTTGAAGACGTTGCAGGGGAATGACAAAATAAGAATTATGAAGCCCGATAAGGGGGGGCGGGGTGGTCCTGATGGACCACTGGGATTACACCAAGAGAATGCTTGAGATCCTAAACAATGGTGATAGGTATCAGATTGTATCCAGGAATGAAATGAATATCCACTATAGGAAAATCGATCTCTTGTTGGAAGATCACCTTTTACAGGGATTTATTGATATAGATCTCTAACTTTTTGAGGGTGCCAAAACCAACTATTCCTGAGATATTTGGTATCCCCAAAATACATAAACAGGTTCATAATCCACCGTTGAGACCGATTGTAACATCGCAGTGTTCCAAGACACAAACCCTAGCTATTTATGTGGATACAAAATTGAAAGATTTCTATCAAGGCTATCAACACATTCTAATAGACTAGTGGGATTTTTTGGTGAAGTTTAATAATATTCCATATCATGAAAACTATTTATTTATTTATTACCATCGATGTCAAGGATTTGTTTTCAGTTATACCCCATGACATTGGTCTGGGTTGGTTTGAATACATGTTGATTAGCTTCAATTTCCTGGACAACACAGATTTTAGACTAGTCCAAGAGAATATGGAGTTGGTTTTGAAAAATAATTTCATTTACTTTCAGGGTGATATTTATCATCAAATTGATGGGGTGGCAATGGGCTCTGCTTGTGCCCCCATCTATGCAAACATTATTATGCTTTTCTGGGAGCTGGAATTTGTGTTCAAATCACCTTTTTATGAACACATTGTAAAATACTTTCAGATCTTGGATGACATTTTTATTTTGTGGAAGGGCACATCTGTACAGATCAATGAATTTATCCAATATATACATACCACAACCACCTTTCTTGAATTTACATATCAATACAACTCTGATCATGTTAATTATCTTGATGTAACCCTTAGTAAGAATATAAAGGACAAAAAATATAAATCTAGGATTTTTAGGAAAAACTGTTTTTACAACTCATATGTACATTTTGAGAGTGATCATCCCCTGCATTTGAAAAGAAATATTATAAAGGGCCAAATGATTAGGGCCTCCAGAATGACCAGTGAGAATTTTGATTGTATGGAAGTAATGGAAATTATACAAAATTTATTTAGGGAAAGAGGTTACCCTTTAGGACTAATAAAAAGTATAAAGAAAGAAGTCCTAAAAAAATGTAAATCCCAATATTTACCACTTTTGATACACAACGAAAATACCACTAGTACAGGGGGCAATAATTGGAAAGGAGGGACTAACATACCGGATGGTGATAACCCACCCCGTTTAACACTCACCTACTACAAAGGGATAAGTTGGTTACAACGGGGGTTAAATGAGGCTTGGAAGATTTTTTCAAGAAAGCGTAATAAATCCCATATATTTCAACAACCGCTCAAATTTTGTTATAAAAGAAACCTTAATTTTAAAATGTTATTTGAAAGAAAGAAGGTTTTACAAAAGAAAAGTGGAACACAACCAAAAGTAGGCACCCACAAATGTGGTAGATGTGGCCAGTGTCCATTTATTACGGGAGAAAAGGAGTTATTCTTGAGGGGTAGTGGTATTAGGTTGAAATGTAATGGTTACTTTACTTGTTATACTAGGGGCGTGGTTTATTTGGCATACTGTCTGGTATGTGGGGCATACTATGTTGGGAAAACAGAAAGACAGTTGAGACAATGTATTTATGAACACATGAGGGATATAAGCAAAAAGAATGAAAATAATGCCTTGTTTTGACACACTACCACATGTGAGAAAGCAAACATAAACTTTTGGGTACTAGAGGAGGTAAAGAAAGGTGACAAGGGGGGTGATTGGGAAACCTTCTTGGAATATAGGGAACTCATATGGCAACTTATGTTAGATGTATGTGGCCATATGGGGATGAATGATCACCTTTCAATAAAACCTGCACTTAAACTTTTGGCAAATAAACCTAAAAGGAATAATGTATGATTCCCGGTATTTTATTATTATTTTATTATTATTGCATTATTATTTTATTATTTTTAGTGGTATATATCTCCAATATATGTAAAATTTATTTATTTATGTATCTATTTATAAACAGTTTTTAAATTATAAAGAATGTTAAAATATTTATATTTAATTCTGTATTTTTACGCAAATGTTGTATTAACTAACTATTATTTAAGCACAGTGCACTTTAGTAAATTACAAATCATAATAGTTAATTTTATTCAGAGCTGATTTGCCTATATGTTATGCTATACTTTGCACTAATATTCCTAATTAAGAAAAACATGAGATGTATTTTTATGATATGTTATACATTTTTTATGACATACGTTCTTTATGACATATTTTTATGATATTAAAAACGTTGATATCATTACACAGTAGCAGTTTATGGATTACTATATGGTTACAATGTAAGCTTTTGTAAGTATCTCGGCATTTTATACTGGTTACGCTATTTACCTGCACTTTAATTAATGAATTTTTATTTTTAATTATTCAATTAACTCATCACCCAGGTACTATATAAGTTGGTTCTCTATGGGTCTAATTTGATTCTGATGAAGTCTTAATGGTTATAGACGAAAGCGCGCTCAATCCAAGTGTACGTTTTGTTTTGTTTTGTGGTGTTTTTTGATGACCGTATATATCAAATTAATTTTTCCAGCCTTTGTGATATTTTTGGAGCATCACTTTGGAGCAGTTTGGACTGTTACCAGCATTTTGTGGAATTTTCTCAGAGGGTACCCTTCATTGTATAGCAAGCGGACTTTGTTTGTATACCATACAGTTTTTGGTGGAGTGGAGTGGGTGTTTGAGGTTACAAGTTGCCTAATATTAACTTGTCTATCGCAAGCCGCTAGGATATTTACGCATGTCCCTTGGTGGCAAGGGGCTTACAGCTTGGACTGATAAAAGTTATGAAGGACTAGTGTATGTAGATTGGTTATTCCTTGGGAATTGTTATATCCCACTATTATTTATAACTGGTGAAACCTGGTTATACCCCTTCATAAGTATATTAGTGGTCACTCAGGAGAAACTTCAATCATTAATCTAAATGTTTTAACTGTAAATTTCTAGAAACCTCTTGAGCTTTGTTTACCTTCTATGTGTGTTTAGTGTTAATTATACTGGAGTACTCCATCAGAGATTATTCAAATTATTATACAGGGTCTAACTGCTTTTAGTTGACCTCTTTCTTTTTAGGTTATTCTACAGTTTTTGGAAGCTATTTGGATTTACTAAGTAGGGTTGTTGATGGCTTTGTTGGGAATTAGATGGATGTTGTATATTATTTGTAAATATTGCAGGGTCTTTACTTTTCTTTTTTTATTTTTAATCCCTAAATGTATGTTGGATTCATGTTCACTTAGTGTATTTTATTTCTTCTTTCTCTCAATTGTAGGGGTTATGTGGTTAAGCACGGGGATAAAATTGAGGGAATTTTGTGCCATATTTTATATAGTGCTGCATTCTGCAATTCTTTTGAAGTTTACTCTTTATTACTTATATTTCACAGCAGAGCCTTTAAATAGTATTAAATTGACTCCAAATACTCATGGATAAAGTTTGGAATATTTCTTCATGGAATGTAAGGGGGATTCATGAGAAAAACAAGAAAAATCTGGTGTTGCATCTTTTATATAAGTCCCAGTCGGACCTTTGTTTTCTTCAGGAAACACATATGTTAAATAAAGAATGGGCCAAGGATAAAAACAGAAAATAGATTATTAGAGACATTATCCCTTTGGCCGTGAGCCATAATTCCAAGGGGGTGGCGATTATTATCAAAAATTCCTTTAAGCCTACGATTGTGGCAAAAGGAGATGACCAAGATGGGAGGTGGTGTTATTTTACGTCTACAACATAAACTAAGTAAACCTGTACTAGTTTTAAATCTTTACGGACCTTGCTCAGGGCAACTAGATTTCATTATGAAAGTTTATAATCTCCTACTTAAGTTTCCAAACTACATTTTTGTCTTGGGTGGGGATTGGAATATGGTCTTGGACCCTAGCATAGACCGCTCAAGTAAGACCAAAGTCACAAATACCCAGGATTCTATAGTTCTAAGAGAGTTAATACTGGATTTTATGTTGATGGACCCAGTTTCGTTCGGATTCGACTCTGGGAATAATAACCTTTTCACCTACTTTTCCAAATTTCACCACTCCTGGTCTCGCATAGACTTCTTTCTAATTTCCAATATTTTAGCTAAAAGCCAAATCAAACTCTCAACTGAACCTAGATTTCTCTCCGATCATTCAAGGTTAATCTTAGAGATAGGTTTTACGCTCAACTTGTCCCCAGCTTATAAAGTGTATAACTGGTCTCTCAATAGTAATTTACTAAAGGATCAGCCACTAATCGAAGAAATTACTTTTACTTTAAAATAACTCTTGTCTACTTCTTGTGACAGTGATATCCCCTTTGATGTTAGATGGGTGGCATGTAAAATGGTGATTAGGAGAATCCTTATCAGGAAAGCTAGCTTTTTCAAAAAACTGAATAAAGAAAAAATAATCAACCTAGTTACAGAGATTAAGACTTTGGATGACAAAATTTTAGCTAATTACTCCTTAGACACTGAAAAAGAGCTGCAATTTAAACAAAAAGAACTGTTTGAGCATCACCAATCTAACCTTTCCCTCCAAGAATTACGATATATCTCTAGATATTCTGAAACCTTACAAACCACTTCCAATGCTCTAGACAGGCTAATAGTTAACATGCCTAAATCCCTCAGAATCACTTTCATTTACCACAATAACATGCTTTACAAATCTGATGCTCAGATTATCCAACTATTTCACCAAATATACTCAGATATCTATGCTAGTAATAACATGCTTCCTACTTGTGATGAGATGGAAAAATTCTTGAACGAACTTACCTTCCCAAAATTAGCCGACTCTCAGAAAAGTTTCCTATCAGCTCCGCTAGCTATGTAAGAAATTCTGGAAGCCATTGATAACCTCAAGATTGGGAAAGCCCCAGGCCCGGACGGCTATTCACCTGATTTCTACAAAACATTTAAAACTACCCTTGCCCCCATCCTGCTCAAACTTTTTGAATCTTTCTCTAATAAAGATATAACGGACCTATACATCAACCACTCTAAAACTATACTAATTCCTAAAAACACTCTGGATAGTTCTAACTTAAATAACTATAGGCCAATCTCCCTTATGAATGTGGACATAAAAAATTTCTCAGCCATCCTAGCTAACAGACTTAAATAAACTATACATACCTTAATTTCTCCGGAACAAATGGGCTTTATGCCTAACAGACATACATGGGACAATACCTTAACATTAGAAACCATAATAAATCTCACCAAAAAAGAAAGAAACCCTAGAAATGCTATGGTGTTGAATGCTTGTAAGGCCTTCAACCGTGTAAACTGGAACTTTTTGTTTTTGGCTTTGTCTGGCTTTGATATCCCCCCTGACTTTATCAATATGATCAAACATTATACAATAGTTCATATACTTGTTTACATATAAACAAGCAATATTCTCAACCGATAAAGATTGCAAATGGTACTAGACAGAGGTGTCCTCTATCTCCGCTGCTCTTTAATTTATATTTAGAAACTTTTTTCCTGTATATCTTGCAAAAAACCTATCACTCAATTCCTAAAATTCTCAACACTAACATCAGTTTTACAGCTTTTGCAGATGACCTGAATCTTTATTTTGAACATCCCATATCTGACACTAACAAGATAATTGAATCTATGAATACATTTGCCTCTATCTCAGACTACCAAATCACCCAAAACATATCCTTTATCTTCCTGATCAACCCTATAGCACATAAACAACATCTGTTTCCTGATCTCTCCTTTCGTACAGTTGCCTGGTGTATGAGAAGTTGCCTAATATTGTATGGTATACAAACAAAGTCCACTTGCTAAACAATGAAAACTCAAACTTTGGCAAATAACCCTAAAAGGAATAATGTATGATTCCCGGTATTTTATTATTATTTTATTATTATTGCATTTTTATTTTATTATTTTTAGTGTTATATATCTCCAATATGTGTAAAATGTATTTATTTATGTATCTATTTATAAACAGTTTTTAAATTATAAAGAATGTTAAAATATTTATATTTAATTCTGTATTTTTACACAAATGTTGTATTAACTAACTATTATTTAAGCACAGTGCACCTTAGTAAATTACAAATCATAATAGTTAATTTTATTCAGAGCTGATTTGCCAATATGTTATGCTATACTTTGCACTAATATTCCTAATTAAGAAAAACATGAGATGTATTTTTATGATATGTTATACATTTTTTATGACATACGTTCTTTATGACATATTTTTATGATATTGAAAACGTTGATATCATTACACAGTAGCTGTTTATGGATTACTATATGGTTACAGTGTAAGCTTTTGTAAGAATTTCAGCATTTTATACTGGTTACGCTATTTACCTGCATTTTAATTAATGAATTTTTATTTCTAATTATTCAATTAACTCATCACCCAGGTACTATCTAAGTTGGTTCTCTATGGGTCTAATTTGATTCTGATGAAGTCTTAATGGTTATAGACGAAAGCGCGCTCAATTCAAGTGTACGTTTTGTTTTGTTTTGTGGTGTTTTTTGATGTCCGTATATATCAAATGAATTTTTCCAGCCTTTGTGATACGTGATATTTTTGGAGCATCACTTTGGAGCAGTTTGGACTGTTACCAGCATTTTGTGGAGTTTTCTCGGAGGGTACCCTTCATTGTATAGCAAGTGGACTTTGTTTGTATACCATACAGTCTTTGGTGGAGTGGAGTTGGTGTTTGAGGTTACTAGTTGTACTGCGAGCGTTACGAGGGATCCCCCATGGAAAATGAACAATCACTTTTGAGCCAACTTCTTAGGCTCATACAAACACACTCACAGGGAAATACAGGGTTGGCAAGCCCTATTGACCCCAACAATTCCATTCCCTGTGGCCAAGGGAATTCAGAAGCAGCACCAAGGCCGGAAATGACACCACTGACCTACGAGGAAGAAAGAATACGTGTATCCAATGCAGGCAATGGTGAATGGAATGGTGTCAATGCCCGTGATGGAAGACCTAGGGGAACAGTTCCAGGTAGAGGGCGGCAAATACTGGAGGTCCACAACGACATCCATTTTTCGGAATGGCTGGACAAATCCTTTTCTATGGTTGCTGGGGTGACTGGCAATACACCAAGTGACAACAGTTGCTATAAGGACAAATGCAAACTATTGGAATTCGAATTAAACAAGTACAGGAACCTAAGTTTAGATAACTGGTATTTAACACAATGCATTGAGCGGAACATTGTTCCAAAGGGGCTTAGGCTCAATAAATACCCGAATAACGTACGAGGCAACGATGAACTGTTTAAAATTATTACTGACATTTTAAATGAATGTGGCCTATCAATTTTGAAGGCTATGATAAAAAGCAATACAGCAATTTTATTGGAAAGTAAAATTAGAATTGAAAAATTACATGAAGACATTAGTAATGACTTGTTGTTTACTGTAAAAGAGTATAAGAATATTTATTGTACTGTACTTCAAGATGTTGATACTAATGTATTTAAAAATTAAAAAAGGAAACTATGGAAAATTGAACGTGACATACGGGACTATAGGGAAGGTAGGGCCTACGTGGGTATTAGTAATAGCAATAAGAAGAAGTTCCATCAGTACCGACCTGGGGATACTTTTGAAAGGGACTCAAGGTACGGAATTCCATCTAGACAAAGGGCACAATCTAAAGAAAACAACCTGACACATAATGATAGTGATGAAGGTCAGGCTGTAATGGATGTTAGTGGTGAGTTAGATCAATACGACCCTTTAGTAGGAGGGGAGGGCCCCCGGAGGTCCGAAAGAATAAGAAATCAGAATCGTCCTTACTCATATGCGGAGGCCGCGGGGAACTACTATCAGAGGAGACAAGGGGGAACCAGGTACAGGTAAGAGTAGACATTGATAACAACAATATTTTAGAAAGGAAAAACCAGAATTTACAGAGATTTAATTTACATAGTGAGAACATTGGAGATGGACTTGATGTGGAAATTGTCCACGAAATAGGGTTGGATATACTCACTGAGTTAATTGAACAAAGGGATGATAACCTGGGAGAAATTCCTAATAGGACTATGTGTAAAATACATGTTGAAAATAATTTTAATATATACAATTTTACAGATTTGGAGATTACATCGGGATTTTTCTGTTTGTTTACAAAAGGGTTTTCCTTTATTCCCATTAAAAAAACAAAGGTTGATGAAGTTCTACTAGATATCAAACTATTTGCAAGGAAGTTGAACCTAAGATTTATGTTTCAAAATACAGATAAGTGTGAAATTAATCCACTCAGAAGGAGGAGTATTTTTAATCCTCCTTTACAACAGGACATTTCTAATTTTGAGTTATTTGCCCTTAATATGGTTAGAGAAGGCTACAGTGTCAGAAATAAAACAAATGAATATGGCAATTTAACAACTGAAGAAATTAATATTTTGAAGACGTTGCAGGGGAATGACAAAATAAGAATTATGAAGCCCGATAAGGGGGGCGGGGTGGTCCTGATGGACCACTGGGATTACACCAAGAGAATGCTTGAGATCCTAAACAATGGTGATAGGTATCAGATTGTATCCAGGAATGAAATGAATATCCACTATAGGAAAATCGATCTCTTGTTGGAAGATAACCTTTTACAGGGACTTATTGATATAGATTTCTAACTTTTTGAGGGTGCAAAAACCAACTATTCCTGAGATATTTGGTATCCCCAAAATACATAAACAGATTCATAATCCACCGTTGAGACCGATTGTAACATCGCAGTGTTCCAAGACACAAACCCTAGCTATTTATGTGGATACAAAATTGAAAGATTTCTATCAAGGCTATCAACACATTCTAATAGCCTCATGGGATTTTTTGGTGAAGTTTAATAATATTCCATATCATGAAAACTATTTATTTATTTATTACCATCGATGTCAAGGATTTGTTTTCAGTTATACCCCATGACATTGGTCTGGGTTGGTTTGAATACATGTTGATTAGCTTCAATTTCCTGGACAATACAGATTTTAGACTAGTCCAAGAGAATATGGAGTTGGTTTTGAAAAATAATTTCATTTACTTTCAGAGTGATATTTATCATCAAATTGAAGGGGTGGCAATGGGCTCTGCTTGTGCCCCCATCTATGCAAACATTATTATGCTTTTCTGGGAGCTGGAATTTGTGTTCAAATCACCTTTCTATGAACACATTGTAAAATACTTTCAGTTCTTGGATGACATTTTTATTTTGTGGAAGGGCACATCTGTACAGATCAATGAATTTATCCAATATATACATACACAACCACCTTTCTTGAATTTACATATCAATACAACTCTGATCATGTTAATTATCTTGATGTAACCCTTAGTAAGAATATAAAGGACAAAAAATATAAATCTAGGATTTTTAGGAAAAACTGTTTTTCCAACTCATATGTACATTTTGAGAGTGATCATCCCCTGCATTTGAAAAGAAATATTATAAAGGGCCAAATGAGTAGGGCCTCCTGAATGACCAGTGAGAATTTTGAATGTATGGAAGAAATGGAAATTATACAAAATTTATTTAGGGAAAGAGGTTACCCTTTAGGACTAATAAAAAGTATAAAGAAAGAAGTCCTAAAAAAACGTAAATCCCAATATTTACCACTTTTGATACACAACGAAAATACCACTAGTACAGGGGGCAATAATTGGAAAGGAGGGACTAACATACCGGATGGTGATAACCCACCCCGTTTAACACTCACCTACTACAAAGGGATAAGTTGGTTACAACGGGGGTTAAATGAGGCTTGGAAGATTTTTTCAAGAATGAGTAATAAATCCCATATATTTCAACAACCGCTCAAATTTTGTTATAAAAGAAACCTTAATTTTAAAATGTTATTCGAAAGAAAGAAGGTTTTACAAAAGAAAAGTGGAACACAACCAAAAGTAGGCACCCACAAATGTGGTAGATGTGGCCAGTGTCCATTTATTACGGGAGAAAAGGAGTTATTCTTGAGGTGTAGTGGTATTAGGTTGAAATGTAATGGTTACTTTACTTGTTATACTAGGGGCGTGGTTTATTTGGCATACTGTCTGGTATGTGGGGCATACTATGTTGGGAAAACAGAAAGACAGTTGAGACAACATATGTATGAACACATGAGGGATATAAGCAAAAAGAATGAAAATAATGCCTTGTTTTGACACACTACCACATGTGAGAAAGCAAACATAAAATTTTGGGTACTAGAGGAGGTAAAGAAAGGTGACAGGGGGGGTGATTGGGAAACCCTCTTGGAATATAGGGAACTCATATGGCAACTTAGGTTAGATGTATGTGGCCATATGGGGATGAATGATCACCTTTCAATAAAACCTGCACTCAAACTTTTGGCAAATAACCCTAAAAGGAATAATGTATGATTCCCAGTATTTTATTATTATTTTATTATCATTACATTATGATTTTATTATTTTTAGTGTTATATATCTCCAATACGTGTAAAATTTATAAAATTTATTTATTTATGTATCCATTTACAAACAGTTTTTAAATTATAAAGAATGTTAAAATACTTATATTTAATTCTGTATTTTTATGCAAATGTTGTATTAACTAACTATTATTTAAGCACAGTGCACTTTAGTAAACTACAAATCATAATAGTTAATTTTATTCAGAGCTGATTTGCCAATATGTTATGCTATACTTTGCACTAATATTCCTAACTAGGAAAAACATGAGATGTATTTTTATGATATGTTATACATTTTTTATGATGTATATTCTTTATGACATATTTTTATGATATTGAAAACGTTGATATCATTACACAGTAGCAGTTTATGGATTATTATATGGTTACAGTGTACGCTTTTGTAAGTATCTCGGCATTTTATACTGGTTACGCTATTTACCTGCACTTTAATTAATGAATTTTTATTTTTAATTATTCAATTAACTCATCACCCAGGTACTATATAAGTTGGTTCTCTATGGGTCCAATTTGATTCTGATGAAGTCTTAATGGTTATAGACGAAAGCGCGCTCAATCCAAGTGTACGTTTTGTTTTGTTTTGTGGTGTTTTTTGATGTCCATATATATCAAATGAATTTTTCCAGCCTTTGTGATATGTGATATTTTTGGAGCATCACTTTGGAGCAGTTTGTACTGTTACCAGCATTTTGTGGAGTTTTCTCGTGGGTACCCTTCATTGTATAGCAAGCGGACTTTGTTTGTATACCATACAGTCTTTGGTGGAGTGGAGTTGGTGTTTGAGGTTACAAGTTGCCTAATATTAACTTGTCTATCGCAAGCCGCTAGGATATCTACGCATGTCCCTTGGCGGCAAGGGGCTTACAGCTTGGACTAATAAAAGTTATGAAGGACTAGCGTATGTAGATTGGTTATTCCTTGGGAATTGTTATATCCCACTATTATTTATAACTGGTGAAACCTGGTTATACCCCTTCATAAGTATATTAGTGGTCACTCAGGAGAAACTTCAATCATTAATCTAAATGTTTTAACTGTAAATTTCTAGAAACCTCTTGAGCTTTGTTTACCTTCTATGTTTGTTTAGTGTTAATTATACTAGAGTACTCCATCAGAGATTACTCAAATTATTATACAGGGTCTAACTGCTTTTAGTTGACCTCTTTCTTTTTAGGTTATTCTACAAGTTTTTGGAAGCTATTTGGATTTACTAAGTAGGGTTGTTGATGGCTTTGTTGGGAATTAGATGGATGTTGTATATTATTTGTAAATATTGCAGGGTCTTTACTTTTCTTTTTTATTTTTAATCCCTAAATGTATGTTGGATTCATGTTCACTTAGTGTATTTTATTTCTTCTTTCTCTCAATTGTAGGGGTTATGTGGTTAAGAACGGGGATAAAATTGAGGGAATTTTGTGCCATATTTTATATAGTGCTGCATTCTGCAATTCTTTTGAAGTTTACTCTTTATTACTTATTTTTCACAGCAGAGCCTTTAAATAGTATTAAATTGACTCCAAATACTCATGGATAAAGTTTGGAATATTTCTTCATGGAATGTAAGGGGGATTCATGAGAAAAACAAGAAAAATCTGGTGTTGCATCTTTTATATAAGTCCCAGTCGGACCTTTGTTTTCTTCAGGAAACACATATGTTAAATGAAGAATAGGCCAAGGATAAAAACAGAAAATAGATTATTAGAGACATTATCCCATTGGGCATGAGCCATAATTCCAAGGGGGTGGCGATTATTATCAAAAATTCCTTTAAGCCTACGATTGTGGCAAAAGGAGATGACCAAGATGGGAGGTGGTGTTATTTTACATGTCGACAACATAAACTAAGTAAACCTGTACTAGTTTTAAATCTTTAAGGACCTTGCTCAGGGCAACTAGATTTCATTATGAAAGTTTATAATCTCCTACTTAAGTTTCCAAACCACATATTTGTCTTGGGTGGGGATTGGAATATGGTCTTGGACCCTAGCATAGACCGCTCAAGTAAGACCAAAGTCACAAATACCCAGGATTCTATAGTTCTAAGAGAGTTAATACTGGATTTTGAGTTGATGGACCCAGTTTCGTTTGGATCCGACTCTGGGAATAATAACTTTTTCACCTACTTTTCCAAATGTCACCACTCCTGGTCTCGCATAGACTTCTTTCTAATTTCCAATATTTTAGCTAAAAGCCAAATCAAACTCTCAACTGAACCTAGATTTCACTCCGATCATTCAAGGTTAATCTTAGAGATAGGTATTACGCTCAACTTTTCCCCAGCTTATAAAGTGTATAACTGGTCTCTCAATAGTAATTTACTAAAGGATCAGCCACTAATCGAAGAAATTACTTTTACTTTAAAAGAACTCTTGTCTACTTCTCATGACAGTGATATCCCCTTTGATGTTAGATGGGCGGCATGTAAAGCGGTGATTAGGGGAATCCTTATCAGGAAAGCTAGCTTTTTCAAAAAACTGAATAAAGAAAAAATAATCAACCTAGTTACAGAGATTAAGACTTTGGATGACAAAATTTTAGCTAATTACTCCTTAGATACTGAAAAAGAGCTGCAATTTAAACAAAAAGAACTGTTTGAGCATCACCAATCTAACCTTTCCCTCCAAGAATTACGATATAGCTCTAGATATTCTGAATCCTTACAAACCACTTCCAATGCTCTAGACAGGCTAATAGTTAACACGCCTAAATCCCTCAGAATCACTTTCATTTTTCACAATAACATGCTTTACAAATCTGATGCTCAGATTATCCAACTATTTCACCAAATATACTCAGATATCTATGCTAGTAATAACATGCTTCCTACTTGTGATGAGATGGAAAAATTCTTGAACGAACTTACTTTCCCAAAATTAGCCGACTCTCAGAAAAGTTTCCTATCAGCTCCGCTAGCTATGTCAGAAATTCTGGAAGCCATTGATAACCTCAAGATTGGGAAAGCCCCAGGCCCGGACGGCTATTCACCTGATTTCTACAAAACATTTAAAATTACCCTTGCCCCCATCCTGCTCAAACTTTTTGAATCTTTCTCTAATAAAGGTATAATGGATCTATACATCAACCACTCTAAAACTATACTAATTCCTAAAAACACTCTGGATAGTTCTAACTTAAATAACTATTGGCGAATCTCCCTTATGAATGTGGACATAAAAAATTTCTCAGCCATCCTAGCTAACAGTCTTAAAAAAACTATGCATACCTTAATTTCTCCGGAACAAGCGGGCTTTATGCCTAACAGGCATACATGGGACAATACCTTAACATTAGAAACCATAATAAATCTCACCAAAAAAGAAAGAAACCCTAGATATGCTATGATGTTGGATGCTTGTAAGGCCTTTGACCAGGTAAACTGGAATTTTTTGTTTTTGGCTTTGTCTGGCTTTGATATCCCCCCTGACTTTATCAATATGATCAAACATTATACAATAGTTCATATACTTGTTTACATATAAACAAGCAATATTCTCAACCGATGAAGATTGCAAATGGTACTAGACAGTTGTGTCTTCTATCTCTGCTGCTCTTTAATTTATATTTAGAAACCTTTTTCCTGTATATCTTGCAAAAAACTTATCACTCAATTCCTAAAATTCTCAACACTAACATCAGTTTTCCGACTTTTGCAGATGACCTGAATCTTTATTTTGAACATCCTATATCTGACACTAAGAAGATAATTGAATCTATGAATACCTTTGCTCTAACTCAGACTACCAAATCAACCAAAACATATCCTTTATCTTCCCGATCAACCCTATAGCACATAAACAACATCTGTTTCCTGATCTCTCCTTTCATACAGATTACTCTCTTAAGTATCTAGGAGTTTCTTATGACCACTCTTCTTCTCTTCTACAATCCGACTTATCAAAAGCCTGGCTTTCTATTTCCCAAGACATTTCGAGATGGCAACAGTTAAAACTCTCAATGTTAACTAAAACCTCTATCATTAACATGAATATACTTCCTAAATTCCTCTTTCATCTCAACTCTTCTCTATCTTCGGCTTCAATTCTTTTCTTCAACAGAATTCATAAAGGGATTGCAAAATTCATCTGGCACCCTAAGTCGGTTAGAATCTCATACCAAAGACTTATTTTACCTAAATCTCTGGGGGACTTGGCGATGCCCAATCTCATATTATATTACAGAATCATTCACGCAAATAGAATATTTGATATTCCTAATCATCATCCAAACTCTTCTACTTGGACTCCCTTGTGGGTCAAAGTGTGGTATAACCATGCCCTTAAAAATGATCTTAACCCTAGAGCTCTACCTTTCTTGAGTAAATTAAACCTTAAGAAACTAAAGTTACATCACTCCCTGAAGGGGTTAATTAAGACTATTCAGGAGCTGTTCCAATCTCTTAACCTAGGTAATGCTCTCCTACTATTTCAACCTATTCATCTTAACCCGAATTTAAATCTGAATGGTAAAATGATCAACTTAAGTAACTAACCATTACTTAAGGACTTTATCTTATGGGATATGCATAAATTCAACCATCTCTCACTAACAGATCTTTGAGCTGCTTTGGTTTTGCCCAAAAATATACTATTATCCTGAGGCAATTAAGAGAGCTCACCTCATCTTTTCTTCACAGTTATCCCAGTTCTGATGTTGATCATAACCGTGTAGCAGACCTATTATAAAACTTAGTTAGTAGGAAAAACATGCTTTCTATAGCCTATAGAACCTTTTCCTCATTTCTAAATCAAGGGAAAATTATTTTACTATATTACTGGGAGCAACAGGGTGCTACCCTCCCACCACAGCAGAAAGCACTATCAATAAAATCTACTCTTAAGTATTCCCCCTATAAAAAGCTTTTGTATACACAATTTATGATTACAAATAACTTATATCTAACTCCGGTCCACTTGAATAAATTTAATCCGAATGTTTCCACTTCATGCTCCTGCTGCTCTTGTCCCCGTGCTGATATCATTCACATTATGTGGTTTTTTAGGTACTCTCACAGCATCTGGTGCTCTCTCAAGGTAAGGCTAGACAAAATGGGTTATCATAAATCTACCTTATCCTGGGAAATGGCTTTACTACACATTACCAGCCTTAACTTACCTAAACTTAAACTTAGAAACCTAATTACACTCTGTCTTCTAATAAAAGTTTACATTACCAAGCACTGGGTTGACCGCTCCAAGCTGTCCTGGAGAGACTTTAAGAATCTGGCAATTAAATATATTACCTCCCAAAAACTGCTAATAATTAATCCCCACAAACAAGCTTCATACCAGGAATTATGGGATTTTATTTTTCTTCTTTTGACTGATGAATAATGAGTACTACCTACATGTTACTCCACGCTCCTTGCTCATTACAAACTCTATTAACCAGGTCTCCCTTCTGCTGGTGTAGGTCTCCCTTTGTGATCTTGGCCATGGATGTTTTTGTTTCTTAACCCCCCCATTTCTTCAGTACTCTGTTAGTTGGTTGGGGTGAATTGCAGTATGGTAGATGTTCTATCTACACTACCTTTTAAATCTAGTATTTGGAGTTTTCACTTTGTTTAGCATTTCCCTTTCTTCCCTGTACACATTGGCACTTATGTATAGAGGTTATGATTTTTGATCACTTATGTACTAATGCTTAAGTTCAACTCATTTATAGAGATGGGGTGAGCAGTGTCACAAAATAAAGTATATTGCTAGGAAATGCTAGTAAAGCTATTCAGGTATTGGTGAGGACTGGTTGAGGGGTAGAGGATTCTGAATGAAGAGAAATGGTTCTGTGATATGGCAAGCTGAAAATAAAAGTGACGTATCAAACAGAACATTAAGCATTATATCACTACTAAATATATGATGTGCTTTTTCATCTCACTGCAACTGAAATAAATGAGACATTTATTCACCCATTTATTTATTTCCTTATTTGCCTGTTGTTTGTTTCTTTGATTTGTTTACCATATCAGTGAGTAAAACATAGAAAAGTTTTCAACCATGTCTTAAGCATTAAAACAGAATTAAAACAGACTAATATTGTACTTTTTTTGTAAAATACAGTATGCATGATAAAACAGTTCCTCTGTATACAATTGTAGTAATTTCAAAATTTGTACTTGCATAAATGAAAATTTTCTCCCAGTACCATTAACATATTTGACTGGATTTGTCTCATGACAATTTTAGGTTAGTGTAGGTAACAGATTTTATATATATGCATGACAAGCAATTGATAAGGTTGACTAGTATAGCTCATTGTCTGGATTCCAAAACAGCATATTAGTGACAGCATACAAACTCTAATATTGTGACCATGTAACTTCAAACAGAAAAATCTAACCCCACAGGATAACATCATCCTATGGAGAGATTCACCCAATTTAATACTTTGCAATGCTGAGGTATTGAACGGAATGGGAGCCCACAGTGCCAAAACAAAATAATACAATTTAACAATATTCAGTGTTAATGACGCCTAATTCCTAGTCCAAGCACATTACCAACACTGCCCAAGGATTCAGCAGAGTTACTAAGTCCAGGCAAATTGTTTCATCTATATAATAGATTGGGAATCACATAGCATGACCACAGCTCTCTCTCTTTAGGATAGACTGGTGAATAAACTATATGAGAGTCCCACATCCAAGTATGCAACTGTCTATTATGTTATTATCCATTTAGCAAAACATTTCTTATGTGCATCTATATGTGACATGTCTTGTAATATGTGCTATATTGCTTTGCACATTGATGCTGCTGGTGTGTTGTGTCAGGTACTGCATCTTATATACTGATGTAACACACCTGTGAACAGATATCTCACTAGAGGATAGTTTACCAGTTGGATGAAGATGATGATGTTTCCCAGCCAACACAAGAAGAAATCATTCCTGTACACATTAAGGCTTCTGCTAGGAAGGTGGTTGAGTCCATATTACTGGAGGTGGAGCAGGTCATCTGTGAGGTATTCCTGGAGAAGTGCCATGTTTCAGGAAATGTTGGGGGAGATGGGCCATGACATCTTTACTGCCAATATTATGTATGTGGGTCCTAATCCATCAGCATCAGACAAGCAAGACTCTTTATATTCTGTTGCTTCTTGTCATACAATAAAACATTTGCTGTTCATATCAAGTTGCTGACAGTGGTGGGTGATAAAGTTCCCCTTCCACAGCCAGTGGGACATACCATGTAATGTTATCATGGCAGCTTCCATTCCCCTTCCACATCCTGTAGGACATACACGGTAATGTTACCACAGCAGGTTCCATACTTCCTTGTTGGCCATGCACCACCCCCATTTTTGACATGGTATTGTTCATCTTGTTTCAGCCATGTTGTTGGACTACTTAATGTTCCCGGGTGTCTGTGTGGATTAATGTGAAAATGTATTTAGCTTGATGATGGTCCACCTTTATCATGGTATGGTGGTGATATGGCAACCACACTATAGAATGACTGAGACCTCACATTAGTCCTGGCACTAATGACCTATATTGACTAACATAGATTTGTGGACATAGTCATTCGGTTACATGCATATTATTCGAGCCATTAGGGTGCACAGCAGGGCCATGTCTGTCCTCATGACAGTCCAGATATGCTGCTCTTCAAGGTTAGGCCATCCATGTGGCTCCCAGCCAGAGTGTGCATTTTATTTTGTGCGCACATCTAGTGCCCCTGTTCCATGGCCAGCCATATACCTAAAGATGGTGGTAACATATGCAGCAGTGACCTCTTTGGCTCCCATTGTTCATCTTGTATTTTCATAGTATGTGTCCATTTTCTTGGTGTCACTGATGGCCGAATGTGGTGGTATTGGTGGTGGAGGTGTTAGTGGATCAGTTGGATCAGTGTACTGTTTGGGATTAGCTCAAGTAGCTTGGAGTGTCAGGAATGGTGGAGTGGTTGGGCTTGTCATGGCTGTTTGTGCCTGCATGGGGAGAGGTGTACCAGGTGGAGTGGATGGTGGAGACTGAGTGTCGGATGGTATTGGAGAGCATTGTGCTGGATCCAATTTAATTGTGAAGGTGGAAACTGGACCATTGCTGGTGCAGAGATTAAGTTGGTGTCAGAGTGGGTCATGGATTGAGACTGTGGAGGATGATGAAGTCTGTGATCTTTGACTTGGATGAGGGTGGATGGTAGGGAACCAATTGCCTGCTGGATGTGTGCTGCTCCAGACTTTTGATGTCTGCTTTTGTTGGATCGGTGGAACTGACTGGGATTTGCTGGTGTGGAGATGGGGCTTTCTGTGTTTGTGTATGAGTGTGTGTGTGTGTGTGTGTGTGTGTGTGTGTGTGTGTGTGTGTGTGTGTGTGTGTGTGTGTGTGTGTGTGTGTGTGCGTGTGTGTGTGTGCATTGTTATTGTGTTTACATCCTTGTGATTTTTGCTAGAATGGTTTTGTGTTGTGTATCCATGTACTTAAAGGAACATAATTTCATTCAGCTGTGCACTTTGTGGTTGTATGGTCTGAATGACAATAAAGTTTTACTTTACTTTACTTTATTTTACCTTTTTGTTATGCCTGATATCCACACAAATATACTCTGTTACAAATTTTGAATAAACAGCTCACTTTGATGTACTGAAATTTGGACTCAATAAATGTTGAGTTTCCATATGTGAATGTACTGATTTCAAATTAAGTTCGACATCCAGCAGGACAAATAAAAGGTCATCAAGAAATCATGTATATGGTTTCAAAAACTGACCCTTTGTACAGATATACATAGATAAACCCTTCTGTTCTGCAAAAATAATATTGTAATAGTTCAGGGCCATAGCAGCTCACATAGCAATGCCCTAAGCTAGCCTGTTATAGACATCATTAAAAATAATAAATTTGCAATTCAAAACTCAGTCCACAAATTCACATAAAATGCTGTACACCTGGAGAAACAAAAGTTACTTAACAAATATAACTGAAACCAAATTAATTTAACTGGTGTGAGTATGACTACTTCAAATACACTAAAAATATCAAATGTAATGCATCTCCTGTTGTAATAATGTCTCAAAATTCTAATATATTCAAAATAGAATACTCTACCCTGGATTCACTAATCTTCCATGCAGGACTAGTCTAGTGCTGCATGGAAGAGGCAGTTTAGAAGGAGGATGGCAGCGCGCCAAGCATATTAATGAAGGCACACTGCCTGATCTCCTAATCCTACATGGAGCGTGGACGAGTGCAGGGGGCGGACCAGGGCTCTCAGAATAAACATGCCCCTGCAAACTAGAATAGCAGAAATTGTAAATAAATGAGAGAGACCGCTCATAGATGTCCACATATCCCTACCAACTGTCCCCCATGTGTACAACAGCAACAGGACATAAAAATAAAAAGAAGTAACCCCTGTATTTATTTCTAAAACTCTGAGTATAGCTAACCATAGGTGTGCGGGTGTGCCCATCGCTTAGCTATGGTTAAAGCAGCTTAAAAAGCTGAAGAGGATAACAAGGAAGATATAGCAAATGAAGCAGCACAGCAAATAGCGTAGTGGTCAGAGCATCCGCCTAACGAGGGGGCATTCCCGGTTCAAGTCCAACTGCAGCATGTACCATTTTCCATGTGAAATCTATATACGAACATTTATTCACATTTTATTGCTGTACAACCTACTAAATAACATTTAAATGTGAACTGGAGTACTGCATGAAATGCACATGTGAAGAGTCAGTACCATAATGAATAAGTCAGCAGTTAGCAGGCGTAAGCACAGATAAGCAGCAGTACGGATATGTAAGCACTACTAACCATGTGCAAGTGCGTTTGGACGGGGTGAAGCACCGCCGACACAGATTAAGCAAAGGAGACGCTAACTCCGTGTAAGACACTGTGTGCTTACCTCTGCACAAACCCGCTTACAACTGCTTGAAAGTGCCTTAAGTACACTGTAACCAATGGCCGGTGTTACGTGTGACCCTGTGTACACTAATGGAGTCGGTCGTATCGCAAAGCATACGTGGCATACAAGGTTGGCCGGGCACACGAAACACAGTATCCAGCAATACCAGTCAAAATGACTGGATATGTAGCATAAATACCCATAACTATATAGATATATACCTCCAGCTCTCTGTAGTACAAATGTATACATACATAGCTAGACATATAAATAAATACCCACATATTCATATATACACATGCAGACATATATATGTAGCCACATGCCGTTAGATATATATATATATATATATATATATATATCTATATATATATATATATATATATATATATATATATATATATATATATATATATATATATATATCTATATATATATATATATATATATATATATATATATATATATATATATATATATATATATATATATATATATATATATATATATATATATATATATATATATATATATATATATATATATATATATATACAGCAATATATATATATATATATATATATATATATATATATATATATATATTTATATTTATCTATATATATATATATACGTGTGTGTATGCAGACATACACAGACACACACACACACACACACACACACACACACACACACACATATATATATATGTATGTATATATATATATATATATATATATATATATATATATATATATATATATATATATTTATATATATGCATAGATATACTATATATATATACAGATATATAGCTATGATAAGATACAGCACTTAAGAATGACATATGTTCACTGGCCATGCCAATGGAGGTTAGGGGACCAAGCAAGAAACGTGTAACACGTAGCATGAACCCCCCCCCCCCAGCCAAACAGGGGAAACATACAAACAAACCCACAAACAATGTAAACAATCCACTGCTCTCCAGACCACAGGCAGGATACAAACGAGGGGGGGGGGGACACAATGGACCCGTGAAGTCTAATCTTTGAACAGAGAAAGGATCGTCCCTTGCAGGACACCCGCAACATTGTCTTGTTATAGGAGGAAGCCTCTGCGACGACCTATCAAGATGGGGTGTGTACATACCCGGACTACAAGGGTGGGAAAGCCTGATGACCCATGGGTCGAGACAATGTATGAGATGAGTTCTGTGAAGTTGAGAGTGGGCAGTGTGTAGTGGTGTGTTTAGACCCGACCTGCACCCAGAGTAAGGATGAGTGTTGTAGAGGAGGTGCAGGTGGGGGAACTATGGGTATGTACTTATAGGTGTAGGTGTGCAGGTGTTTGCTGAAGTGGGTCTATTCAGACTGCTCCAGGGATGTAAGCAATAGTGTTCATTGGGCAGAGCCAGCGCCCAACAAGCAGCCATTCCCGCTATGAGTCCCACTGCAGCACGGTCTATTTCACATGGCAAATAATGGTATAACCAGATGTAGATGTAAATATGTAGAGGTATGTGTGTGTATATATACCCATAACTACATGGGGATATACCTCTCCCTCTCTGTAGTACCAATGTATACACACATAGAATATATATAAATACCCACATATAGATATATACATATGTAGACACCCATACATCCATATGTCGTTAGATATATTGTTTGTGTCTTTCGGCTTTTCCCAGTTAGGGGTCACCACAGCAGAACTCCGGTCCGCTAATGACTGGCAGTAGATTTTTACGTACTGGCTTGCCAGGCCTGATGCACAACCTTCAACGAAGGAACGCCCCATTCACGCATGTCGCTACACAGAAGACATGCCTAACTGTGAGGTGACAACGCTACTGCAGCACCACCACTGCAGTATGTCGTTAGATATATATATATATATATATATATATATATATATATATAGATATATATATATATATATATATATATATATATATATATATATATATATATATATATATATATATATATATATATATATATATACATACAGCAATATATATGTATATGTATGCATACATATACATATATATATATAATATATATAAATATATATATGTAGATATATATATATATATATATATATATATATATATATATATATGTGTGTGTGTGTATGGATATACGTGTGTAAATATACACATATATATAGCTAGGATATGATACAGCAGTTAAGAATTACATATGTTCACAGGCCATGCCAATGTGAGTGAGGGGTCCAATCAACAAATGTGTAACACGTAGCATCAACCCCCCCAGCTAGACAGGTGAAACATACAAACACACATTAAAAGTAAACAAACCACTGCTTCCCAGACTACAGGCAGGATACTACCAGTGGGAGAGACCCACCAAGTCTAATCTTGAAACAAAGACAAGAATGTCGCCTGTGGGACAACCCAAAAATTCTATGATTTCCGGGTTTCCAGCCATTATACTGATGTACAATGGCAGGGTACTCATGTTCTCGGACTACAAGGGTGGGGAAGCCTGATGATCCATGGGGCGAGACAACATACGTGATGGGTCACGAGAAATGGGGAGTGGGTTGCGTGTACTGGTGTGACCAGACCTGACCTTCACCTGGAGTAAGGAAGAGTGCTGAAGAGTATGTGCAGTCTGGGAACTATGTGTATTAAATTATGGGCCTAGCTGTGCAGGTTTTGGCTGAAGCGGTTCTATATGGATTGCCCCAGGGATGTAAGCAATAGCATGCATTGGGCAGAGCCAACGCTTAACAAGCAATCCCACTGCAGCAAAGTCTAGTTTACATGGCAAAGGATGGTATAACCAGATGTGTTGTTGCAATTCCACTAAATGACACCAAAGAACACTTGGTCGCAACACCCCACTGTAGGCATGTAAGCAGAACTAATTGGCATCACAATGTATTATTGCTGTCCAGACCTCTCAACTGTCCCTGATCTTCATGGACGTCCCTAATATAGACTCTGAATTTAGGTCTGTCCCTCTCTCTTAATCCCTCTTAAAATTTGTGAATGCTGAAGAAATGGTGGTGAATTGCCCTTAATAAATAATGATAGTAATTCAGAGTTATAGACGTTTTATGTCAGAAAACCTATATTAATCCGCATTTTCTTATTCTGCAAATGTTTCAGGTTAATAGTGCAAATATTTAAAAAATATTCCTGATTGTCCCTGATTATTTGAGGATTTGTCCCTGATTCTGTTGAGATTTGTCTCCGATCGGTTGAGAGCTATGTTGCTGTCCTCACCCCCACCCAGGGGTGTGATTGTCCAGACCTCCCATGTAGGGTATATATACAGCTGTTGCTGTACAAGAAATGGCCAGCTGTGGACCTTCCCGTCAGCCGTCCTGCACATCCCTGGACATGTCTCCACTATCTGCCCCCCTGTGTTGCCCAGTAACACCACTTACCTACTGACCCCTGTTGCATTCGTAGTAATGTTCACAGTCACAAGTAGGTAACACCCTCCACACAACTATATTGGTAGAATCTGGAACACCCAACCCAGGTGTATTACCGCAGCCATCCCAGACTACACATGTAAATAACACATGAAGGGAAAACCCAAGCACACTTGAATCACCACCTGGCAAAGTCCGCCACCCCCCAACACTCCAGACCCCTACACCAATTACTGACACCTCCTTTCCTGCCTCACATATATATCCGAACACCCTGCAAACTTGCACTACCACTCTCCCACCAATCAGTCGAACGGCCTACTATACAGTTAAAAATGCCCCCGCATACACCTCCACAATTCACATCTACTCTACAATACAGGTATGGCATAACTAAATCTAACCTGAATACCTGAATGTAGCCTAACCAGAAATGCTAAACTGGAATTCCACTTAACCTTACACTGATCTTCATGAACAGTCATACCTGACGTACACCTGACTTAAGCATGTATAATACTGACATGTACATGAAGTAGCATGGGGTATGTGGCAGCAAGCGGGAGTACGCCTGTGTGGGCGTCGGTAAGCATTGCCTTCACAGATTTAGCAAAGAAGAAGCTAACTGGTTAAGAAACTGTAACCGGAGGATAGCAGTGCTTACCATTAAGCAAACCCATGCAAACCGGCGTACAACTGCTTTAAAGTGCCTTAATCACTTTGTACCCAACGGCCCGTGTTCTGCCCAGCAACAAAATAAACTGCCTCTGCAAGGCTTGAACTCTGGACCCTGTACATTACAGTCACAGTAGTCAACCACTAAGCCATCACAGCAATACAGATGAATGAAGTATTAGCAAACTAATCCTCACCACAGGAAAATCAAACCAAACCAAACATGTGAACTGAATCTATGTACAGTGTGAAGTGGTATAACCTGCTACAAAACATAAATATGCGAACTGGAGTACTGCAGTAAGCATAGATGTGAGGTGTTATTGCAATAACGTGTAGAAGTCCCCAGGTTCCTATACAGTGTATGTACACATGAATCATGGTACCAGACACATATATAACCTGTAATGAAGGGTAAATCACTGCCAAAAGGCAAATATAGTGCAAATCAACTATTAAGCAATGCTAACCGCAGCATAGCTCAACTTATTAAGAGTAAGCAATGTGTAGGGGAGCCAATCCAATCTGCGTAGCGGCATACCCCTGTAAGCACCGCCAACCTTAGGTAAGCAGGTGTGCCCATAGCTCAGCCTTTTCAAACCCAGCCAATCATGGAAAAGTGCCGGTAACTGGCCATATTTAAAGCACAACTGGTTGCAACTTCCTACTGCAGGCAGAATGACTGGTGTGGGTGAAGGCACTTGCTTTAGAGTGCAGCACTGGGGCATCCAGGAGTAAAAACACATGGTGTGGCTCCTGGAAAAACACCATGAAGAGACGCTACTGCAGGGCCATTACCAGGGCTCACAGTATAAAACGGAGGCCTGGGACAGTCTCAACCATGACCTCACCAGTGCCACGGGTATCCCCTGGACTGGTGAGCAGGTCAGGCACCTCCATGCTGACCTGAAGTGGTGGAGGGGGTTGTAATGGAACAGTGGATCCAGGAGTCTTGGCAGATGGCTAATGTCCCAGTACTGAGTAAGTAGTCATTCCACTAAGTAGTTAAGAATTGCCTAGCTTGTGTATACTACGGATAGGTATGGCTAAATATCACTGTATTCCTCCGACAGCTGCAGATGAGTGGGCTGCGAACCAGCAAGCCCATGATTCTAGGTTGCAAAGGCTGCATCACAAGGCAGGTTAGTAATTAGTCTGCATGTACTGTCATAAAAAATAAATATAAGAGCCTCATAAAGTGTTGTACCAGCAGAAATAAATGTGTAATAGTCTGTGAATAAAGGTATAACCCCTGGAGTGCTTCTGGTTACTCTTCTGTCATATGTTGGTGAACTGTTGCATACTATAAATAACACTGTTGTAGTTTAAGCAGTGTCACCCACACTGTGGTATGCAGATAAAATGTGTATGAACTCCTGCATAACAATGTTGGAAGTGCCAAGAGGTCAGGCATATTGTACAAGTGAGGGAGACCTAGATAGAAAACAGTAGAAAACTTGACATCAATTCCCTGAAAGCACAGTGTACTGTGATGTTAGCTATAATTTTTGTCACACACATCAGGGGTTTGAATCCTGGGAGTGCTACTAAGTTGAATGCATAACCATACCCCACAACTGTACAGATTTTGTAACAATGTTCAGATAAAAAGCTGTATGCATAATTACACCCAACTGTACAGAATGTGCTAGAATGTTCAAATTTTAGGTTATATGCATATTCATAATCCAGAACTGTTCCAATCTGTCCCGCATTTCCAGATAAATGGCCCATATCACCAGCCTGGTACCCCGTTCCCCTGTAAACTCAGTGTGATGATCCAAGAAATGTAGACAGCCATCAATGACATATAATTGATAGTCAAACGTGTACATAGTCATAGAATATGTTGGAAAACAAACCTGTCATTCTAGCACCTCACCGAAAGTGTATGATAGCAATTCTCAACATATCCTGCATTAACACCTGCATTCTGCCATGCCTGCATGTAAGACACAGGTCACATATATAATAATCTATAAACATAGGGGTGTACAATATAAGGTCATTGGGTAGTGTAATAATACATGTAAGGGAAAGATTACTGCTGTGACTAAAAATGTTGTGAAACTACAATGATATATTAGTTGTTAATCGAACTCTCTCTCTCACCCCTACCATATGTGCATAATAACTCAGTGACACTCCACAATTGGTATGTGTACACCCCAAACATTTGTTGGGACATATGTCGTAATGGTTTATAAATAATCACATCACATGTTAAAATATACCCATATTGGTGGCCTGTTGCCATCAATGAAACCTGCATGCTCTTGTAATGGCCACTGTTGTTCCATATATGCATGTGTTTTGCTTGCTCTGCAACTGTGCTAAATCTAGTGTTTTGGGTTAATGTGAATACTTGTGCATGCTGTTATAGCTAATCCTGAATGCTGTTGACTGTTACTAACCCATATCTGTCATAAACCTGCTACAACATAGCTCATATGGGGAGGCTGGACCCAGCGGGCCCACCTGTCCCACCTCAGCTAGCCATGGCAACAGGCACCAGCACATCTGGGGCCCAACCTGGGACCTCCTCCTCTGTGGGCCCTGCACCACCTTCGGGTGTAACTGCTGCAGGTGATGGGGCTCACCCCCTCGGAGCGGGCATGGAGGGGAATCTGTCACCCGTCAACATGTCTGAGCTGTGCTGCATAGGGAGCTTGATCTGGAGTTGCAAGACTGGCAACGCCAGCTTGAGGGCCAAGTGGCACAATTAGAGGGTGAGCCTGCCCCTCCTACACAGCCACCAGCGCAGCCACGTCTTGGGCCGTGAAGGTGCAGTGGTGACTGCCCATGGATGGGGACCTCATTCCCACTGTTTCCAGTTGGGGGTTCATGGGCTTGCGACTTCCAAACACCCCTATCCGTCCAAGGTGTTTACCCCCCATATGTGTCATATACCACCCCTGTATGCATCTTGTTTGTCTTGTCTGTTAACCTATCCAACCTACCTCCCCAAATATACCTACTACCCCTCCCTAACATCCCACTCTCACCTTAAAAAAATAAAAGGGCAATCTGTTCCCACAAAAAAATCTCACCCCATACATAGCTGTCCATTTTGCAGACATGTCCACTGGACACATGTAATCTGGTGTAATTGGCATCACAATGAATATATGTTGTCCTCACCCATTTCACAGAGGTTTTAAGATCCAAATGTACCTCCAAATTCAGTGTATATGCACAGCTGTTACTGTAGAAGAAACGGGCAGCCATGGACCTTTCCTATACCCATCCTGCACATGCCTAGCTATTTTCCCTACTGTCTTACTCTCTTTGTGCCCCTTTTTTTGCCACTTTCCTATCAACCCCTTTTTCTTTTCTTTTAAAGAAATTAGTGTGGAGGTAAGTGTCAGTAAGCACTTTTAATCAGCAGTAAGCGGGTTTGCATGGGGGTAAGCTATGCCTACACAGGTTTAACAATTCCGAAGATGAGTGTGGGAAAACATAAGCGGAGTTTAGCAGTGCTTGCCATTGCGCAAACCCACGCAGACCCACTTACAACTGCTTAAAAGTGCCTTAATCACTCTGTATCCAAAGGGCCGTGTTCTGTCCAGCAACAAAATAAACAGCTCTTGCAAGGCTCAAACCAAGGACCCTGCAGACCCTAGACAAAGTGATGTATTACTAAGCCATGACAGATACACATGACTGCAATGTTCTCAAACACGTACCATCCAGTCCTATCATGTAACAGTACAGAGAATATATACTAAAACCTAGATGTCTGTGTGTGTAACTATCTTAAAATCTAAACAGACACAACATATATATATATATATATATATATATATATATATATAGATATATATATATATATATATATATATATATGCGTTAGTTTTACTAACTCAATATACACACACACACACATATATATATCTATATATATATATATATATATATATATATATATATATATATATATATATATATACATATATATATATATATATATATATATATATATATATATATATATATATGGATCTACCTGACTACATCGAAAGTTCAGAAGAGCTTAAAACGACTTCACCGATGCCAGAAGATCGACAGTTCACAAACACGACACCTCATACACTGACACATCATAACAACAACAATCAACAAACAAAACAAATCCCTGTCCAAAACCACACACACAACACAAGCACACCACAATCCTTACAAACCAACACTAACCCTTACATACACAACTATCTACAACCCTAAACGAAACCCTAACCCTAAGGTCCGTCACTATCGCACACTCACATAACCAGCGGCGCCTAACCCTAACTCACTTAACCCGCCCTAACCCAAAAATATCACTACTGCACCCTTACCTAACCCGGCCTAACCCTAACTCACTTAACCCGCCCTAACCCAAAAATATCACTACTGCACCCTTACCTAACCCGCGCCCTAACCCTAACTCACTTATCCCACCCCTATCCCTACAGACCATCAACATCACACACTTACCTTACTCGCACCCTTACCTAACCCACGCCCTAACCCTAACTCACTTATCCCACCCCTATCCCTACAGACCATCAACATCGCACACTTACCTTACTCGCACCCTAACGTCCGTCACTACCGCATACTTACACATCCTTTCCCCATCTCAGTGTTCTCAGCGTCGGCGTTTTCCTCCGTCGGTCTTCTGACTTGTTGATCTTCTGGCGTCGGTGAAGTCGTTTTCGCTCTTCTGAACTTTCGATGTAGTCAGGTAGATCCATATATATATATATATATATATATATATATATATATATATATATCACAATATATATGCACATATGTACATGCATATGCCTAAATCGACACATATATGTGTCTACATATACACAGCATGTTACATATGTATACGCAGATATATATCTATGTAGGTATATACGGACATAGTTATATATATGTTAGCAGATATAGATATCTATATAGATATATATGGTCATACATTTGTAGATAGCAATGGCAGATTAACAAATAAACATATGTCTACATACACCATTAATGGGGTGAGAGGCCCCACACCCTATACGTCTTGTACGAATAGGCATCCCCCCACAGCCAAACACATGCACCCTGCAATACACTACAAAGTACAGTCTGCCTCCCATAGGACATGTAATATGTGGAAGTCATCACCGTCACCAGGATACCGATACACAGACACAGATATGCAGCTACGGATATATATATATATATATATATATATATATATATATATATATATATATATATATATATATATATATCCATGTGACTACACATGCACATGCAGATAAATATACAGTAAGATGCATATGTAGACAGTATGGAACTGCCACTATATCTACAGTTAACATCTGAACAACTGGACACTGTATGGGTCACACATACAAATGTCACTCGTTGTCTCAACATATACCCATAGAAAGGTCATAGGAAAGACACCACACACAGGTTTGCAGATATGGGAATCCTCTAATTGTGTACTATAACAGTTCTATATGCCATGTCATATAGCTGTTCAGATACTGGCAACCATATAAACAGAGTAGTGCAAGTGTGAAACAGTTACACCAATACAATAGTCTGGAAGGGTTCACAACTGTTGCTGTCCAGGCCAAGCTCTTCAGATTGTACAATAGTGAAGACAGACTGGGCCAAAGGATACCAAACAATCAACAGTATGTAATGCAGGTGTGTAGTTCAGCAGCCTCTATCTACAATCTGTACAATCTCAGTAGGAGGTAAAGTCATTTTGTGATCAAATGGGTTGTAACTAGTACATAGCAAGGCATAACTGACACCATCATGACCACACTGACAAACAGAACAGTCTGTATGGTAGGAGACAGTAGGCTTGCAGTACCCCAATTCATGTAAGTAATGTCAATATAAGTGAAGTATACGGTACTATACAGTCAGATACCTTGTGGCAGCTCACCCCTGAGACCCCCATATTTTGTAACAGCCTAGATCATTTATGGTGCTCCCCACCTATATTCAATAATACAGGCCCATATACCACTGTTACATACACTGGCCTCTGCAGAGCATAAGGGCACACGTATTGTATAGGTGGCGCCCACACATATATGGCCCAGCCCCACTGTATGTGTAGAAATACAACAGCAGTGGACTAATGGCAGCAATGGCAGTGTGATATACTCACAGCCCACTACAGAACAACCCCTAACAGCCAGACATATGTGCAAAGCTTGGTATGTAGATGGAGGACAGAGGCTGGCACACAGGCTCATATGTGGAACACTGTTGCCATACACTAAGCAAGGTACTGGTGTTACAGGATAGTCTGCAACATACTCTTAGTCAGGGAATTGAAGTTAGAAACAGAAATGGATGTAGCCATGTACTAATAGCATGCAACACACACACACTGCCAGTCTAATATCTGACACAGGACCTGTGTGGTGGACGGACATCACATGATAGGCATACCTCTGTCCAGCAAGAGGATAGGCCCACCGTAGTGAGCTATGCAGACAGACTGCATTCCAAGGTAGACTACTATGTACACACTCACACCCTGTAGCACCAGTACTATACAAAGCATAGCACAACTCTATTCACAGTCTGTCTGTAGTTCTTGATCCTCCTACAAATATGTGAATGCTCTGAGTGTGTAGGTTCTCCTGTAAGAGGTATTGCTACCTGCTGTCTGCAACACTGATGCCCACACACAGGAAGGATGTCCATCACACAGGAAATGTAAAGGGACCACGCCCACATGTTGTAGGGATTTATAGTGGGTAGTTGCCATGACAGTTGTAATCGGAAGTAGTACACATGTGTAAATATATATATATATATATATATATATATATATATATATATATATATATATATGGGTCTACTTCTATTCACCAACTCCCATTTCGTCGAACTCCCATTTCACCGAAACTTCATTAAATCGACAAGCATTTTAGGTGGGGGGCTTCGCTCCCCACACACCCCCCTACTATATATATCAACTCCAGGGTCGCACAACATTGGGGAAGGGGGCAAATGCATGTTGATGTAATGAAGTTTTGGTGAAATGGGAGTTCGACGAAATGGGAGTTGGTGAATAAAAGTAGACCCATATATATATCTATATGGTAATCTAGATAAGTATATGTACATATATCTCCACCATATGCCATATGTCCTGGACATGGAGTGTAGCCCTACACCAGTCCCTATAGTCCCAAAGTTGTAGTGCAAGGGGATGTCAGGTATGTATAGCAGGTATATTACTAGACTATTGCTACTGTCATTAAGATTGTCTTCACAGAAATGGTGTGTGTAGAAGGTGACATCTGCTCATAACATGTGTGCCATTGGCTATTGACAGACATCCTAAGTAAATCATTGTAAAGTACCGCCTCTAGCATGCAATGCCCCTGTGAAGTGCAGCATAGATTTTGGCCAATATATGTGGAAATTTGGACACACCCTGTACAGTCCAGAGGTATACACATAATCCTTTAGTACACAACATGTGTACCAGGCCTGACAATATGGATGTAGACAGCTATGTAGAACACTTTATGACTGGTATACATTTGCCATCATAGGTTTTGGATTCACACACTCCTGTCTGGCCTGACACATAATGACTGCTGGTACAGGGGTTCCATGGACACATACTACCCACTAGATATGGTCATACATCTGTACTGCATCCCACTGCTCTGTCTGACATACATGACTTTTAGGGGAGGCCCAGCAGCAGTACATCTGGCAAGTATCTGCACATGACATCTCAATGGGTAAGTACGCCATGCTGCTAGGCATGTAACAATGCACTGTGCAGGCTACAGATAGACTGGCTCAACACTGGCCTACATTTCGTATGGGGGAATGCACATGTACCTGCATATATAGCAGGCTCAACAGCCATGCCCCAACAAGGGTAGGATACATCTGTGTGAAAGTGCATAACCACAACCAATGTGAACACAGCCACATATGATAAGCTAGCATATTATTACAGTATATGGACTATCTGTTCCATCCTCATATGTGCCACTCACAGAATGACCCTACATATACTGGGCTGCTACACAGTTTGGTCTAATGGCTGTCTGTGGTATGGGACATGTGTGTGCATGGCCCTACAAACCTGTATGGCAAAACGATACCAAACAGTGGGGCAGCATGTAACATCAGATAGAAGGGGAGCTAGAACAATGACATCTACCACAGTCTGTACACAGGCTAATGTACTTATTAACAATACACACATTGCCAACATTCACCATCACTACACAGACCTCAGTACTGTACAAACATCCAATGAATGTCCATGTTATGTCATGAAATATAACCCCTAAGGTACATGACATGTATAGCAATCTGATATATCACTGGCTTGTTATCAGATATGATGACACTATTTATGGTGTACAGCACATATGCACCACTTCATGCACAACATATGTACAAAGGATGACAGAGGTGTGGCTGACAGCACATACACAGGGCGGCTGACAGCACATACACAGGGCCAGTATAGATATGTTGCTGTGATAACCACATATATTTACCATTGTAATGGGATTTGTTGCAACATATGTCCTATGAGGGATATGAAGTCAGTAACCGTCACAGCCTTCACCATCTACAGACTGCAATTCTCACACTACCTTCTGCATTCCACAGATAGATGCATTGTGACTAACACATAAAACCAAATGCAGAACACTGCCCAGTCTGCAGATGACCCTGCAGATATGGATTCCTCATATACATGGCAATGACATGGCAGGTATTGTGACATGTATAACAGCCATATCCAGAAGAACACCATTAAACCAACATTACTCCAAATGCAGTATAGCAGCACTTACAGTCTGTAGTCAGGTCAGGCACATCCCCCTCCTGTTCATTGCCCTCTTTCCACAGTGTATGTTATTAGAGGTAAATCCTCAATCCATCTGAGATGATGTTTGCCAAACAGCAGATCTAGTTCCTGCTCACAGTGACTGAAAAGGGCCGACACCTCCATGATGTTCCTAGGTACTGGATTGTGTTTCCATGCATTTGGCTATGGGAATGTTACCACACCTGTTCCACATTCAATCAGCTAGGGGAGGGCTGCAATTCATGCAGAGGCCATCAGCTGATCATGAGCATCATTTAAAATACACATGCTGCTGCCTAAGCAAAGCAGGTGTGGGCCTCCACATCCACCAGAGAAGGTGTGGGGGAGGCAGATAGAGGCAAATACATGTCAGAGAGGGGTGGGAGAGTAAAACTGAAGCATGTTTGTGTCACACACCTACCAGCTCAGGGTATCAAACCCCTGACAGCTATTTACTGCTACCACAGTTCAATGCAGTTATTCGATGCATTACATGGGTTACCTGCTGTGGAGCAATCATAACATATATGTAATGGTGAGTGACATCTGCAACAGGGATACGGTAGATATGCAGTATGTGATGTACACGTGCCTGTCTGCATGAACAGGTGCCAGCGGCAACACAAGCAAACTCACACAGGGATGCACACACATTGACACACTTGGCAGGGCCAGGAGTGCAACTCATCACTAGTGGGATTGCCACAACACATCAATGTGCAGGTATCACATGCACCACATGGGTCATATGGAGGTCATATGGGCAAGGGGTATGAGGAGGTGTCAGACATCAGACAGCATGCTTCAGTATGCCCTGGGGGGGTTGTAGTGAGTGTGGATGTGGACATACGCACCATACAACACACACAAACACACAGGGTGTCAGTTCTGACATGCATGGGTGCTTGTCTGCATGGGTGTGTGGTGGAGAACTGTGCCAGCAGGCTGTACAAAGGCAAGCAATGGGTATATCTTGGCATCAGGCCACAGGCCAATGGTCTGCATTGTGGCTCAGGCCTGTAGTTTCTGCATTTGCCCACACAGGTGGGTATTGCATCCCTCATCCAGTCACCTGGGTGACTATTGTGTGTGGCCAATGCTGTGCATCACTTGCCATGTATGTGTTCCGTGATCCATGACATGGATGGTGTCTGGGATGTGCACACTTCCCACATGCATGTACAGTGACATGTGCTACTGTACCTGGGGTGTCTGGCCCATGTTGTGAACACAAATTATCATCAGATTTGCCAGTCTTGCCCACCTGAGGTAGGAACTGGTAATGGGCAGAAGGTTTACCCTGCACCTACATTGATAACATGCTAACAGCATTCCCTGATGTCAGTGTCATCTGTCCATACAGGGCATGTTGTCAGGCATGGTATATCCATTGTGAGTCACATGTGAAGGCAAAGTAAGGTTGCTAACTGTGATTGGCTGGCCTTGATGTCACATGCATGGGTATGGCTTTGCACTCCAGCCTCTCAGCTAATTTACATCTGTTATCCCTGTATGGTTGACATTGTGGTATATAGTAGGGCCATTCACACACTCACACCCACCTCTACACAGGGTACGAGTTGCAAATACACACACACACCTGCCATGTCTGGGTGTAGAACACCTACCTAATTCGTTTACAACACTACAGCACTATGCAGTTATATGATGAGCCACAGACATTACTGAAGTACTTCATACCCAAAGATGTATTTCATAATGAATGACATCAGCAGGATTACCAGACTAGGGCATGTCAACTGTACTACGAGTGACTAGCCTAAAATGCATTGCTCCCTCCGCAGACAGTGAGACACACACAAAACATCTACAACTGGCACGTGTGGATATAGAACCCCTGACCGAGGTCTATATCACACTACAGCATGGAGCTGTTATAGGACACACCACAGGGCTTACTAGTAAAACCATTCCCCAAAGGTGTATTTCACAATGACTGACAGCAGGATTGCCAAAGTAGGGTATTTGTAATGTACTGTGAGTGAGTAGCCTATACTGCATTGCTCCATACACAAGTATTGAAACACACACAAAACATCCATAACTACCATGGATGGAAGTGGAACTCTACCAATGGTTCTAAATCACACAACATCAGTACACAGTTACAGGACGTGCTACAGGGATTACTGAGCTGCAACCTTCCCAGAGGTGTATTCCTAGGTGGGTGACTTCAGCAGTCTTGCCAACGTTGAGTATATGATTTGCACAGAGTGTGAGTAGCTTATGAAGCATTGCTCTCTACTCATAAGACACACACAAGCACAACTGGCATGTCTGGGGTTAGAACACCTACCTAACTACTTTATCACTCTACAGCACTACACAGTTATGGGATATGCTATGGAAATTACTGGACTATGATCTTCTTAGAGGTGTATTTCTAGGTGAGTGACATCAGCAGCCTTGCCAATGTTGAGTATATGATTTGTAAGGAGTGTGATTAGCCTAAAAATCATGGCTTTATACTCAGTCAGACATACACACATTCACACACAGTTGGTAAGTCTGGGGTTAGAACATCTGTCTATCTACTTCATCACACTACAGCAGTACGCAGTTACAGGATGCACTATGGAGATTACTGGGGTATGGTTATCCCAGAGGTGTATTTCTAGGTGAGTGACATCAGCAGCCTTGCCAAAGTTGAGTATATGATTTCTACGGAGTGTGAGTAGCCTAAAAAGCATTGTTTTCTACTCAGTCAGACACACACACACACACACACACACACACACACACACACACACACACACACACACACACACACACACACACACACACGCGCCCAGGGTTAGAACACTTACCTAACTATTTTATCACACTACAGCAGTACACAATTACAGGATGTGCTACAGAGATTACTGAGATATGACACTCCCTTCTAGGTGAGTGACATCAGCAGCCTTGCCAAAGTTGAGTATATGATTTGTATGGAGTGTGAGTAGCCTAAAAAGCATTGCTCTCTACTCAGTCAGACACACACATTCACACACAAACCCAGTTGGCAAGTCTGGGGTTATAACACCTACTTATCTACTTCATTATACTACAGCAGTACACAGCTACAGGATGCGCTACAGAGATTACTGGGTTATGATTGTCCCAGAGGTGTATTTCTAGGTGAGTGACATCAGCAGCCTTGCCAAAGTTGAGTATATGATTTGTATAGAGTGCGAGTAGGCATTGCTCTCTACTCAGTCAGACACACACACACACACACACACACACATTCACACACAAGCACAGTTCAGTTGGCAAGTCTGGGGTTAGAACACCTACCTAACTACTTTATCACTAAAGCAGTACGCAGTTATGGGACGCACCATGGAGATTACTGAGCTACAGCTCTCCCGAATGTGTATTTCACATTGGATGACCTCAGCAGGCTTGTCATAATACTGCTATGGGGAGGGCAGTGTGTGCATGGGCCATAACCCATTCATGTAGGGGTTGATATGCCACATGCGGGCACACACGGGGTCATATGTCACAGGTACGTGTATACAACTACTACATGACTACTTCCTTGTACAGTCATGTAGCACAGCTGGCACATGCACCACATAGTCTGTCATGTTGATAAATACTGGTGGCTAGTATCTGCAGTGAGTAACATCTGCACCTCATGTGTTTGGGGCCCTTTGGCTGTGTGCTGGGTGGAACAGGCCCAGATGGCTTCTTGTCATGTTCATCCTCTTCCACACATCTATGTCCATCTACATTTGGCTTATTATAGTGTGTTGTCCGTACATATATGTCTGTATTCCTATCCACTGTGTGTGCAAGGCAGGAGTGGTGTATACTGACATGTGTCTGCACTAAGAACTGCGACTGCCACATATGTCTGGTCTACTGGTGTTTGCAGACATGGCCTTCATGTGTTTGTGTGTGAGCATGCCCAGTATTATCTTTCAGTATGTTATTGACTGACATTGCCTTCATTCCTCTAAGTGTGTGAGCATGCCCAGTATGGCCATCTGTATTGCATGTGTGGATTAAGTCCAGCTAGTTTGTACTGCGGTGCTGACCTTTGTGTTGTACACCAACAAGTAGCATGCTGTGTCTGCAGGGTATCCATCTGTCATTTGGCAATGACTGTTGCTACATTTCTGCATAGTGGGGGGGGGGCGCCTGACTGTTTCTACTGTTCTACACAGGAGTGGGGGGCACACCTGACTGTTACTATAAGTGTATGTTGGATGGGGGGGGCACACCTGACACTTGTACACATTTGCTAGGACTGTAGTGGTATGTCAGGTACTCCATTTCAGTCTGTAGTTTTACCTATCATGCTGGCTAGAGGCATACCAGTGTACTACAGATCTTAGCTTTAATTGCCTACATATTAGTTTCTAACTTCCTAGCCTTCACAACTTACATCCAACTGCATGGTCTGCTGTAGTCTGTCTGTGTAGGCCTGGGGGAGGGTTACCCATTGGGCTTATTCAGAGGCCATAGTACAGCATTTGTTTGTGTTTGTCTACACCTGTCCTGCTGGCTGAGACTGTTGTTGGGTATGTGAACCTTCTTGACTGGCATGTGTGGCTCTTATGGACACACATGTTGCTCAGCCCATTTCCTGCAGTGGGTTTTGTCACCCTGTGTAGTACTGGCTACTATGGTGACTCCAGTATGCATTACAGATGTCATGGTGTCACTATGGGTGTCTCCTGTCTGCTGCCTTAACATTCGGCCACCCAATTCCCTTGCATGCTCACATCCATACCATAGCTACAGGTAACAACACATTCTACTCCATTTGGCAATTGGTAGGTTGATTGACTTACCTTGAGGGTGTGCCAAACTTGAGGATGGTGCTGGAGGGCTGCCTATGTCGGATGCACATAGTACACTCCCTATACATAGTTGAGCACAGGTAGTTTCATGTTTGGCATCCCTTTTACTGTCTGTGCGTGTCAGAGAGAGGTGTCATTCCCTGGGTCCCTACTGTGTCAGTGCATGTGCTATGCGTTGTCTCTTTTCCAAGGCCAGGGCATATTGGGCACACCTCCTTCTGCCTACTGGGGCATGCTCAGTTTGTTCCTCTTCTGAGTCAGTCTGTGCCTGTACAGGCCTTGCCATTGGTGGAGGGCTGCGTGGCCCTGCTCCATGCTGTTCCTGCTGCAGCTGTTTCTGCAGGATCATATTGTGTAGATTAGCACATACCATAACAAATTGGGTACATATAGCTGGTGAATACTGCAAGGCTCCACTGGATGTGTCCAGATACCAGAACCATGACCTGAGCATCCCAAACACATGGTCTATTATATGTCTGGCCTGTGCGTGTGCCTCATTATGGCATTGTTGTTCAAGTGTGTGTGCATTTCTGATGGGTGTCATCAGCCACAGCTCCAGTGGGTACCCAGCATCCCCCACTAGGTGACCGTAGGGGAAGTCCACACTGGCAAAACTGTGGTACAGCTGTGTCAGATGCCATATGTGTGAATTGTCGTAGCTTCCAGGGCAGCCAGCACACACACATTCATTATAATGCCCTGGGCATCACATACGACCTGGCAGTTAATGGAGGAGATGTCCCTGCGGTTGATGTAGGCCCAACCCTGCTCACCGGGTGGTGCTTTGATGTGTAAGTGCGTGCAGTCTATAGCACCCACTACTCCAGGGTTTTCTGCTATTTGGTGGAAGATATGCATATTTCTGGTTAACACCTCATGTGTGTTGAGTAAATATACGTGCTCACTGGCATGTGCTGACATGGCATCCAGGAACTGATGGAATACTCTGGATGCTGAATCCTGTGAGATGCCCATGATATCCCCAGTTGTGCTTTGGGTGGTACCTGTGGCTAGTATACCAAGGACTACACATACCTTGGTATCCACTGTGATGGGTTCCCCTTGGCTAGATTGGTGTGTCAGGTGTGGCCTGCACAGCTCAACAATTTGCTGTAGGAAGTCTCTGTCCACCCTATAGCACGCCACTATCTCCAGCTCATTTAGTCCCTTGTAGGTTACCCTGGGTCTGTACACTCTTCTCTGTCTCCTCACTGTGGATTGATCGGCAGCATTTACATCCTCACCACCCTCAGCCTCTTGCACATGTTGTTCTATGTTGCCTGCTGCAGCTCTTCTCATTTTGTAGGTTTGTTTGTTAAAATTTCCCCGCTTATATACACCGGTGGTGTAGAGTGTGGTAAAACCAGAGGGGAAAGTGTTTGCTTAGTTTATAGTAGTGTTCCCGGCTTGCTGGTCTGCTGCCTGTGTAATTAGCTGATTCTGATACATTTCATCTGTCAGCTCAGCTAGTTCTCCTTGATTACCTTCCTACTGCTGTTTTCCCTTCACATTGCCTCCATGTTCAAATGTGCACAGAACTGCTATTTCCTGGTTTAACTTCTTTTTTCTTAACCTACAACCCAGTGCACAGCACACACACCCTCTTACAATTTGTAAAGGGTGATAGGCAGGTTTAGACACACCCCTAGTTTAGCTGTGCTAAGCTAGGAGCAATCCCGAGCCACAGGGCTCCACTCCCCTTACAGTATGCCTGACACCCTCCCCATGATGTCACCTATATCCTAGTCTTGCACACAGCTGTTTATACTCTTACAATCTTGGGACCTGCTTCACACCCTGGAGAAAACTGGGATTCACTATCCTTCACCTCATTTGCATAGGATTGCCTGCTAATGCATAGTTACATGTCCCACACTGAGCCTCCCCCCTTAGCAACCATTACTCACTGGCCAGGTTGTCTTCTGCCTGCCATTGGCTTGCATGGCAGACTACTGCTTTTAGTTAGAATGCTTATTTTAGGTTTATTTTGTTATTTTCCCTCCGATCCCATTTGCACGCCGCTGCCCTATGCTTCAACGGACGTGATCGATGGACGTATCATAAAAGTTGTATTTTGTACATTTGGCATTGTTTGCAATGCCAATGGCCTTCTACATGTCCATTGGCATGCTTCCTCAATGCTATGCAGCCTTTTTTGGAGCTGTCATAGCTCTGTTTTGCAGTTTGTAGTACCGTACTCAGTTACTAACCGACTACATTTCTGCATATTACGCTAGTCCTGCACGTCCTGATTCCTGCTTCCTGGATGGCAAATTTACCTCATTTGCATGGTTTTGACCTGCAAAAGGGGTGATTTGCATACAGGGGCTGGGGACGTGCAGCACTAGTGCTACAGCGCTCGCGCACGTCAGACATGCACATACATGGATCGCTCATCTGCCATATTGGCAAAATTTCATCTAACACTAATCATGCACACCTTGCAAGCTTTTGTGAATCCGTGGGTTTGTCTATTAACCACAGATTTTAATTAGAACCTAGTAAAAAAGAGACAAAAACAGTTTTAGATCCAGCTACTGACATAATAGCCTCATAGGAGAATAAGTTTCATATTTATGGATCTTGGAAATAGCAAATAAATGCCCAAACCCTGAGTGCTCCGTTGAATTTAAATAAATAAATAATGTTTATCAATGTATATCATTATAAGCAGTTATAAAAAAAAATCTTCAGTTTCAGAATAACCATTCAAAATTTAATTTAATTGTTTCTACTTATAAAATGTTACATCAATCATTTCCACCATTTCACTTTTGAGCCAACCATATCCATAACAGCCAATCCATACTTTTTGACAGCTTTCATAACTCTGATTAAATTATCATTAAACAAATTGTACATTGCAGACCTTTTCTCATTATTTAAATTATTAAAGTTGTTTTTACTGCCATAAATGTCTCTTTCATAAGGCTTTTCAAATTCTTCTTTCAGACTTGCCAGGGAACAGTTTCCTGTGCCAGGCCTCTTTAGTATGTTTGTATTGACGGAAACACCATCTCTGAATAATAGTGCTAATTTCAGCTCTCTGCTGAAATAAAAAGGTGCTACAGTAACATAGTCTCCTGTATAGAGTAAAATGTTATCAGTTCTGTAAAACTCCTGACTCATTTTCAGTCAAAATTCTAAAAGCTGCATTATGACAAATTAAAAGCCTTAAAAGATAAAGGTGCAACATTGCAACATTATAGTCCAAACCTTATTTTACAGCACTGGTGTAACCACCATATTCAAACTCCTAGTGCCTACGGACCCAGTCGGTGGATTCTCTCTACAAACACAGTCGTTCTATCCCGCCTGTCCTGACCTTGAATGGCTCAATTTGCAATGAAGGAAAATTACCTGAAAACTAAAAGAAAATCACTCCTGCTTTGTCCCTCGCTACGGAAAAGGACTGCAAAGGTCTTTGTATTCCACCTGTCCTTACCTTGAATTGCTCAATTTGTGCTGAAAGAAACCTACTACCTGAAAACTAAAAGAAAATCATTCCTACTTTGTCCCTTGCTAAGAAAAAAGACTGCAAAGGTCTATATCCCATTTGTAATTGTCAAGCTTGTAAATTACTTTGGCTGAACTGGGTCTATGGCACACACAGCTAGCCTAGGGTCCAAAGATAAATACAGCTTAATACTATTTGTATTCCTAATCAGGCTGCTGTATTGAACAAGATAACAACAAAATATAGCATTAACGGCCTGAATAAAACAGACCCTCTTACCAATTTCACCTTGTTGTTACTGGTTAACTGTTAGCATATATAGTAAAAGAAATGAGTAAAACTTACTGTAAAAGTGTATACGTTTAGTTTACAGAAAACCTGCATACTCACAGACCTTAGGAATCCTGTGGTCTGGTTTAGCCTATCAGAAGCTTATTTTTCCACTCCATGACTAGTTACATATGCAAGCTTACTTCTAGCAGTGCTGTAACTGCCCTATTCAAACTCCTAGTGTCTACGGACCCAGTTGGCAGATTCTCTCTGCAAATGCGATATGCTAGACTTGATAATAAAGCTTTTTATTAACTGTATGTAGAGATTCTAAAATTTTTAAACTTAGCAACATGTACTGAAGTGACATGATAATAAGATAGTTTAAGTAAACTGAGGCATGCTACTGCCTAGTAACTGTACTAAAAGCAGAAGTGGATTACAATAATAGTGAGTGGATTTACCTGCAATGCTTTTGTGTCTAATACTGATAGCATATTACGACAACTGTAACTGACTGTATAAGGCTCTCTGAGCTATCTGTGCTGATAGCTGCTGCTCTGCCTGAACGTTTAAAGCAGTTGCATGTTTTTTATATAAGCTAAGGTTCCTATTAGACTACATGAACTGACTTACTGTACCTTATTAGGTCTTTCTATCCCACCTGTCCTTACCTCGAACAGCTCAATTTGCGCTGAAAGAAACCTCCTACCTGAAAACTAAAAGAAAATCATTCCTGCTTTATTCCTCACTATGGAAAAGGACTGCAAAGGTCTATATCTCATTTGTAATTGTCAAGCTTGTAAATTGCTTTGGCTGAACTGGGTTTTCGGCACATACAACTAGCCTAGGGTCCAAAGATAAATACAGCTTAATACTATTTGCATTCCTAATCAGGCTGTTGTATTGAACAAGATAACAACAACATATACCATTAATGGCCTGAATAAAAATGGACCCTCCTACCAACTTCACCTTATTGTTACTGGTTAACTGTTAGCATATATAGTAAAATAAATAAGTAAAACTTACTGTAAAAGTGTATACATTTAGTTCACAGAAAGCCCACATACTCACAGACCTTAGGAATCCTGTGGTCTGGTTTAGCCTATCAGAAGCTTATTTTCCCACCCCATGACTAGTTACATATGCGAGCTTTGTTCTAGTACTGCTGTAACTGCCATATTCAAACTCCTAGTGCCTATGGACCCAGTCGGCGGATTCTCTCTACAAACGTGGTATGCCAGACTTGATAATAAAGCTTTTTATTAAGTGTATGTAGAGATTGTAACATTTTAAACTTAGCGAAGTCTACTGAAGTGACGTGATGATAAGACAGTTTAAGTAAACTGAGGCACGCTACTGCATAGTAACTGTACTAAGAGCAGAAATAAATTATAGTAATAGAGAGTGGATTTACCTGCAATGCTTTTGTGTCAAATACTGATAGCATGTTATGACAACTGTACTTGACTGTATAAAGCTCTCTGAACTATCTGGGCTGATAGCTGCTGCTCTGTCTGAAAGTGTAAAACAGTTTTCATGTTGTTATTAAGCTGAGGTTCCTACTTGACTACATGAATGCTCTGCCTGACCGTTTAAAACAGTTGCATGTGGTTATATAAGCTGAGGTTCCTATTAGACTACATGAACTGACTTTCTGTATCTTATTAGGTCTTTCTATCCCACCTGTCCTTACCTCAAATGACTCAATTTGCACTGAAAGAAACCTCCTACTCGAAAACTTTGTCCATCGCTATGGAAAAGGACTGCAAAAACTTTGTCCATCGCTATGGAAAAGGACTGCAAAGGACTATATCTCATTTGTAATTGTCAAGCTTGTAAATTGCTTTGGCTGAACTGGGTCTATGGCACATACAGCTAGCCCAGGGTCCAAAGATAAATACAGCTTAATACTATTTGTATTCCTAATCAGCCTGCTGTATTGAACAAGATAACAACAAAATATAGCATTAACGGCCTGAATAAAAATGGACCCTTGTACCAACTTCACCTTATTGCTACTGGTTAACTGTTAGCATATATAGTAAAAGAAATGAGTAAAACTTACTGTAAAAGTGTATAATTTTAGTTCACAGAAAGCCCGCATACTCACAGACCTTATGAATCCTGTGGCCTGGTTTAGCCCTGCTCTGCTCACCCTCGCTATGCTCGGGCTCGCTCCATGCACCACCCTGCCCCCCCCAAATTCCACCCACCCCCACTGGTGCTAAATTTAAAGCTCAATAAACCACACCCACTTTCCGCAACCTATCACAGATAGCCCAGACTTCCAAATACCACCCCTTCCTGCCACTAATCCTTCTGTATTCCCAATCCACATACCTTAGCCAAGTGCTACATTAACTATCAAAACGAGACCAATAATGTTCCTAATTCCAATAATGCTCGTGCCATATCTCCTCACCACCTATGAAAATCAGCTGTACCTTGGCTTTCACCACCCCTTATCCCAAACAAACACTGCTCCTACCTTAAATAAAACAGATCAACTCATAGTTCTCTATAAACCTGACTTATCCACTTTTAACAACCTCCAACTAACCAGATTATGGTCCGTCTCCCCCAAAACCAGATATTATCATAAAATAATTAGTAAATCCCTGAAACTAATAATTACTGTACAAAACAGTCTGATATGGGATGGAGACATCCACCCTAACCCTGGTCCTACCCCTCCCACAAGCTCTAGCTCCCAGCCCACTACCTCTACTAACATTTGGCCAACTACATGGACCCCTAACTCTCTTCTGACCTGTCACCTGAATATCAGGAGCATAACTAACAAGGTCCATCATCTTCAAGCCCTCTTAGCAGCCTATTCACCTGATGTACTATGTCTCACAGAAATCTGGCTAAAACCAGGAACTAAAGACAATGAGGTTATCCCACCAGGGTACAACATACTGAGACTAGACTGTAAGTCTAGGAGAGGTGGGGGAGTAGCAGTACTGTTTTAAAAATACACTAGATGTCATATTAGCCCCACAGCAATTCCCATTGTTCAATAATACAGAAGTTATTGTTATGAAACTACAGCTTAGCAAAATTAAATCTATATTCATCGCCTGCATTTGCATCCCCCCAGGCAACAATACAAATACCGTAGAGAACTTCCTCCAATGACTATTTAATTTGTACCCCCATGAAATTATGGTGTTAGGAGATGTTAATATTGACTGGCACAATTGTTCCTCTAAATCTCCCACAACCCATGTAAACCTTCATGGCTATACCCAACTCATATCCTCACCCACCAGAATAAATAAACTCTACAACAAAGGTAGTATCTTGGACTGGATTCTTATCAACAATCACCCAGTCCTGCACAACACCGGTACCCTCCCAGATGATATAAGTGACCACTTACTCACTTACATCATTAAGCATAAAGTATATAACCACTACCAAGTTCTCTATAAATCTATTAGAAACAACAAGAACTTCAACGCCACTGATTTTCAGAATTAACTCAAAGCATGCAATTGAGCCATCTTAAAATATCTTCCACTGGATGATGCTGTAGCCTATTTTAATTCTAAATTCCTCACCATTCTAGATTCCCATGCTCCTGCCCACACCCTTAGAGCCAAAACTAAGGCTGCCCCCTGGCTCTTTAAAGTAACCAAAGCCAAAATTATTGCAAGAAATAAAGCATGGGACAAATGGCGCACCTCAAAAAACCCACTCGACCATATTAAATTCTGGCAGCTAAGGAATGATACTAAGAAAGCCATATTGTTAGACAAAAAATACTTCTATCAGCACCTTCAACAAAAACCAAACCTCAAAAGTTTTGGGCAGGAATAAACAAACTGCTCCACCCCAGAAAATCCACCACTCCCACCCCATCAGCTTGTAACCTAAAACCTCCAGAAGAAACTGCAACCATCTTTAACAGTTTATTTACTAAGACCATCCAATCACTAGCTAGCCAACTGTCTCCCAGCAGCTCCAATCAGGATTCCTCCTCGACCACTACCCCACTCTTTTTTAACTTCCAGCCTGTATCTACATCAACCATCAGATCTCTAATTAACAAACTAAAACCCACTACCCTAGCAGCTGATCTCCTCCCACCAGAATATCTGCAGAAAGGGGCAGATGCCATTGCATACCCTATCGCTATTATTATAAACTGCACCTTGTCCAAAGCCACCATCCCCTCTGTCTGGAAGGTTTCCCACATTATTCCCCTCCATAAAGGAGGGAACTCATTAGACCTCTCAAACTACAGACCAATAGTCATACTATAACCACTGGCCAAAATAATGGAAAAATGCATCCATAACCAATTAATGCACTATCTCACCCATAATAAACTAATGGCCGACTCTCAGCATGGCTGTAGGCCAAACCACAGAACCACCTCAGCCCTCCTATCCTCTCTAACTCTATCAACCTCAACAGAAATAATAACAAACTTACCTCAGCTCTCTTCCCAGATCTCTCTAAGTCCTTTGATATGGTCAGCTACCAACCACGCATCCATACCCTGAAGAAGCTGTCACTAAACAACTGTGCAATTAAATTTTTCCAGTCTTATCTGTCTGAAAGACAACAAGCAGTTTTATGGCAGAATACACTATCCACTCATCTACCCATCATACTAGGAGTCCCCCAAGGCTCCATACTAGGACCACTTCTCTTCTCAGTCTTTATGAATGACCTACCCACCATCACTTCCAAGGCCACCTGCATCACGTATGTGGATGACTCCACTTTAATCTGGGCAGCCTCCTCCTCAACTGAGCTTAAGACCCTAACCCAGAATACTTTCAATGATGTAGAAAAATGGTTTGCAAACTGTCAGCTTATTTTAAACCTCAACAAAACTAAGCTGCTAATCTTTCCCCCCACCTGTAAATCCTCTTCATCATTTTTTACTATAAGATCCAACAATGGCACAATTATATCCCCAGATGCTCACACCAAACTCCTAGGGGTCACGGTCGACAATACCCTGAAATATGATACCCATGTCAATCAAACCATCAAAACTGTCAACAAAACCTGGGCTCCCTCTATAGGATCAAACCTTTCCTCACTCCATTTGCAAGAACTTCTATCGCTTGCTCTCACTTACTGTCTACCCTTCTCTATGCCCCCCCCCTTTCACTAACTTGAATAAAACCACTCTTACCAAACTTGCTAGCTGTTACAGCTATATTGCAGGATTTGCTAAAGGTACAACATCTAGGACCCACCATGGTATCAACTTAACTCAACTAGGATGGTTTGAATGGACTAGTCTTCTCCAATACAACCAATTTATAGTCCACAAAGATCTAAACCACCCTGATAAGACACCAGCACTAAACAAGATCATTAATCCCTACAGCAAACTGAGGTCACTGTGCTCTGCTGACAAACTGTTGGTTCAAATGACCAAAAGCATAAATGTGGCTGGTGACTCTATTTGCCAACTCTGTAGGCAAAACCTGGACCTCCTGCCAAACACACTCTCCAGCCCTTTCTAACCCAGTTCAAAAAAAGCCTCAAACTACACTTTCAAATGCACTGGCAATGTCCCTGTTCAAACCCTGACTAACTCTCTCCCACTGGTCTTGGATACTTTTGCCTAATCAAATTGGTCCTTTGACTCTAAAATGTATCTGACTTATCTTTGTGGCATATCTAGAGCTCATTAAGGGATTAAGCCCTTATCTGTGTGAAGCACTGTGCAAAACTTATATGCCTTATCTAATTGTGTCAACAATGTTCTATAAATGTAACCTTACTGAAGACTGTATACTATACTAATCTGTAAATGTTTCTAATGTAATGTAGTCTGCTAACTTGGATCTTTTCTCCCAGGGCCTCTGCTGAAAATGGACATATATCCAGACGGACCTTCCTGGTAAACAAATGTAAAATAAATAAATAAAATAAATTTTATGTTGTCTATTCCTGATTAATCTGTATTCTGTTACACTAGTTCAAGTATTCAAAATCCAGTTTCCATTACCAGAAGTTTTCTGAGTGGAGTAGATTTAATAATGTTAAGGTCTCCTAATTAGTCCTTGCTGGTGATGGTCCAAGCTGAATGAAAATTATTGAATTTGGACTGGTGCACCATGCTGCCCTTATTGCTTTGTCTTTTTAATGAACAGCATGGTTGTCACTTCACTGTCCAAGATATGTTTCTCATCTGGCAACTCTGTCCTAAAAACATGCATGGTCTGTACTATGTTATTGGTTTTGCCATCTTCTTTAATTCAACTCTCACTGTTACAGTCACTTTTAATAGCAACAAGTAACAATCTTTCTTTCTAATCTACCATGTTTCTTATTTTTTTTTATATTCAGCTAAGATCACATTCTCATTATGAATTGTATTAGCAATGTTCACTATTATATTAGCCAACTTTTCTCCAGTGACTAGTAACATTAACTGACAATAGTTAAACTCAATTGAACTATTGAGGTCATTTCCAATTTATTATATTCATATACTCAAGTCCCACTCTTTCATTGATTAATTCAAATTTCTTCCTGAACTCCTCACTTGGGGCTAAATCAGCGGGACTCCTACAGAATGCTGTTGTTATATAAATTTTCTTCAAAAAATAAATAGACCCACCGTAATCTTTTACATTTTAATATCTCCTTCTCCAACAGATTAGACAAAGATTCATTACCCAAGCTAGAACTACTAATTCTTTTAACAGTCACGTCAGTTACAAAATCAATGGAAGCTGGCTTAAGTAGCTCAAATAAATCAGGGTAAATACCTTCAAATTTTCAAATGTAGCCAGCACAGCTATTGCAATATCAGGCTTCCAAAGTCACTGAGATCAACTCAGCTCTGATAAATTTTCATGGTTATAATACCCATGGGAACACACATGCAACTTTGCTTAATTCAGTCTTAATGTATGTGTCCAGGCTACTCATAGTTTTAATTTCAGCAGTTTCCTTGCAGGGGAACAACCTTCCACTCCTACTTGTGAACTCACTCTCAGTGGAGATGTTTCCATTTTAAAGCTGCTCACAGTTCCAGGCTGATATAAACTAGACCCTACACAATTTATGCTTACCCTTTGGCCTGGAGAAGTCCTCCCACCTTCTGCAGTGTTTAGTTGACGCTTCTTTACCACTGGAAAACAATGCATACACTAAGTGTACACTCATTATACTTAAACAATAAATGCACTAAGTGTACACATATAATACTTAAACACTACATGCACTAAGTGCACACACATAATACTTAATACATGCACTAAGTGTGCACATTTAATACTTAAACAATGCATGCACTAAATGTACACACATAATACTTAAAGAATACATGCACTAAGTGTACACGCATAATACTTAAACAATACATGCACTAAGTGTACACATCTAATACCTGAGATACTAGAAGGCAATGATAACGAAAAAATACTAGCAACATATTTCTGTTTCCTCTACTGATTTTCTGCCTCCCACTGTAAACCAGATTGGCATCATACCGCCTAAGGCCACTGTACCAACAGGTACTCTGATCAACAGAACAGATGATGCCAATGGTATCACTCAATGTTTCTTCCATCTCCTTCCAGGTATCTACTTTCCTCAAATGGCCATCTTATATTGGCCAAGCAGACAATTCCTATAGTTCTTCCACAGAAAGAGTCTGGTAATTCTGCTTTTATTTGGTGTGTAATGCCACTACCCTACATCAGTCCAGTTCACGAGAATTGTAGTTCTGTGGGCAAGAATGCACATTCATGAATGTTATGCAGCATAGTGCTGCATAGTGGTGCTGCTCATGTACACCTGCCTAATAGATGAACATACTGGTCACATAACTCATGTTCACTGGAACATACACAGCTGGATGTGACATACATGTAATGCACTATGCACCATCAGGAATTCAGACATTGTCACTAAATGGATTCAGTGGTACAACTGCCGGATTAACTGTCAGCTGTTAGTACAATATAACGTGTTGGTCCCACTTTCTGCAACATCACTGTATAGATATGACGCACAGGAATACAACTAATCCCTATGCAAATGTGGAGTTTCACAGAATCAATAAGGGAATCATGAATATAATGTACTTTAGGAGAAAAAATACTCTGTGGTGGATGTCAGAGAGAGTGAGGCAGCTATCATGGTATATGTGTAACTAGGAAACCATGACACTGGTGTGACACATTAAACATCTGCCTATATCTGGAAGTTTGCAACTACAAGCATAGAAAACTACCAGGGAAAAATGCCATGGGGGCCAGATCCATATGCTGAGGCAGGTGGACAGTACATAAATGGAGGCGTGAGGACATGCAGAGCATGTAAACCTCTCAACCTCTTAGCTCAAGAAATCTAAACAAAGTCTAAAATAATGGATGGACAAAGGCACAAAAATATGGATGGATTTTAAATATTGCTTTTATAAATTTAGAAATTTGCTAGAATAACATGTTTGTTTTAGCATGCATTTTTCTGAAGGATATGGAGTCAGAAACTCAAATTTATATAATTATTTAAAGACTTCAACCTCAATGATTTGCCAGCAAAACAAAAGTTTTTATGAGACACAGACCAAAAAATGAGGTAAAAATCTGGACAATCTGTGAAACCTGGACAACTGGGAAAATATGACAGCATCAACTACAGCTGACAACCAGTTGCATCAAGGGGAAGAGGCTGTAGGCATGTTCTTGGTCATGATACGGCATGGCATCTGCATCCACTGGCTGACATGCTTGCCCACTTGTGTACAGGTATTACCATGGCCATCTGACGTTGACAAGACCTTGGAAGGTGGACTTACCAGGAAAATGAATTGGTTCTGAAGAAGCCTTTTCTCACTTGGCACATGATTCCTAGACAATAATGCTATACTCGAGGATTAATTGGTATAGGATTTGATACAGGTTGGTCCAGGATGTGAATGATGCAAGTTACTGTAATAGGTATCCACAACATATGCAACAAAAGGGGTACTGTCATGATATTCCATGCAAAAAAAAGGCATAATACAGTGCAGCAAGCAGATCCACTACAGAGGATGGACTACCAACAAAAAAGAAGCTCACTGAGGTTACAAAGTTTTTAATGTTGCTCACCAGCCAGGGGAGGCCCCCAGCATCCCTCAAGCTTGCATACGTGTGGAAAGTGGAGTGACACCAAGTACCTATATGGCAGTAGGCAGGTATCAGATCAGCAATATCGATTAGAGTACCATACTCCACTGTGCATTCAAAATGAAGGACTGGCCAAGGCCCACCTACATATCAGTCTTTACAGCCCCTCTGTTCAAAATCTGCAGCAACCTGCATGGCATAATATGTCTTCTAATGGATGTTGTTGAAGCATTTTCTTGTGTATCAGTAAGCATGCCGCAGAGATTTATATGACTGAAGTGCATGGGCTGACAATAGTGTCATATGTGTGTTTATTCCTTCACAAATTCCACTTGTGGGTGGCCCAGTACAACAGGATAGCACAGGGCAGACATTTGCAGAGCAACTGTAACTGATGGCTATATGCAAGTGACATAGTCCACTGCCACACTGGCACTCTCTGCAAAACTACAATAGGAGGAGCTCACTTTCTTTCACTAGTACACATCCTCCTGTAGAGGTACAGGCTAACTACACAGCTTCTCTCATTTATGAGAGATATCTTGTACCTGACAGTCCCTCCACCTGTGTTCGTAGCCGAAACAATATCTAAAATAAGCACCACCTCTGAGGTGTGCATACCCAGAGCTGTTGCTAGGTCAATTGGTGTCCTACGCAATCCCCTCGGTTGATACTCTCCTAACAGCACAGTGGTGCAGCTGTTAACGTTGTCGCCTCACAGCAAGAGGTTCTCCGGTTTGATTCTTGGCTGGGGTGCCTTCTGTGTGGAGTTTGCATGTTCTCCCTGTGTTCGCGTGGGTTTCCTCCAGGTACTCCAGTTTTCTCCCACATTCCAAAGACATGCATCTGGAGCGTTTCTCCCCGGGCCTCCGCTGAAAACAGGCTCTGTGGAACCTAGTCGGACATTCCCGGTCAATAAATATTAAATAAAATAAAAATAAAATAAAAAAAAATAAATAAAAACAATAATCGAGGGCCAACAAAAAAGTTCTGCAGAGCTGAGGATCAAAAGATTTCAGTATAATAGTTCTCTCAGAATCTATTTCCAAGATCATGCCTACTCAAATTGGTGGGCTGGGGAGATCATGCCTACTCATCCTGATGAACTTCTTTGAGAAGGTCACCAAAGTAATGGATGAGGGCAAAATCATTTACACCGCCTACCTTGATCTGGCCAAGGCATTTGACACAATACCCCACTCGGGCATTGTGGACAAACTCAAGAGGTTAGGTACAAACCTGTATGTCACCCAATGGATAGCCAACTGGCTCACAGACAGGACCCAGGAAGTTAGAATTGGAGAGTCCACCTCTACAAAGAGGCCAGTCACAAGTGGAGCCACTCAGGGATCAGTCCTTGGACCGCTCATTTTTGGCATTTACTTCTCAGAAGTCAAGACCAATGTCAGTGGTCTCTGGCTGACTAAATATGTAGATGATTGCAAATTGGGTTTATATTACATTATAGAAAAATCAGTTAACCAAACAGCACTTAAATCTAAAATGCCATTCATTGAATTCACTCTTGTGGGGACTTGCGCACCCCATACCCTCCGCTAATTATATATACCAACTCCAAGATTGCACTACAGTGAGGAAAGGGCAAATTTTCTGATCTTCACTGTACCATGATCTCACTATGAACCACTCGATGAATGGCATTTCCGATGCAAGTGCCATTCGCTGAACTGACTTTTCGATAATGTAATAGGGACCCTTGCAAATTAGGACCTGTCACTGAATCTCACACTGACACAAATGTTCTCCAGGAGGGGGTAACACAGACAAATATCTGGTGGCAGAGCCATGGACTAAAACTAAATGCCAAGAAATGCATAATAATATCCTTTTTTTAAGTCATTCATCTCTGGTAACTACCATACTGACAACACACCCCTTATAGTTGACCCAGCAGTCAGAGACTTAGAGAGTAATCTAGCCTTTGACCATCGCGTGTCTATAGTGACGAGGAAATCATTCTAAGTGTAGCTTTGCTAGATTTTTCTTTTTGTGTTTTTTAACCAGTTGGTTTTCCTGTGTGACCTTTATACTCATTGTTTTAGTTTGCTAGTTGGGGATATTTTGTAGAGACCCTACTGTTTATGGATATCAGTTGGGTACAATGGGTTGATATTACCTGACTGAACGTTTAGGTTAGTGAGTACCTAAACATCGAACTGGTAATAGTGAAAGCAAAAAAACACAAACGGACAATTTAATGCAGGGAAAGAATGTGGCTTTTTGCTCCTTTTCCTCACTGTAGAGTGATCTTGGAGTTGGTATATTTAGTTAGGGTGGTGTGGGGGGGGGGGGGAGAAGCCCCCCACTTAATTTTGCTTTTGTTTTTTTTTGCAAGGGAAATCATTCCCTACCTTAAATTGGCTGTTCACTGTTTTAATTTTTCAATATTACCAGTTCAACGTTTAGGTATTTGCTAACCTAAACATTCGATTGGGTAATATAGACGCAGGTACAACAACCCTGCATTTTCAAAAGTCAAACATTCCTCTTATGCTGTGCTGATGATGCCATAAGAAGGCAGAAACATGCATGTCCACAGCTAGAGGGGTTTGACTTTATTGACCTGAAATTGTCCATAAATAGACTTAAAGGTAAAAGTAAAAGAAAAAAAGAAAAAGTCATGGACATTCAGAATTGCCATTTAGCTGAAACACCTGATATCTTTAAGAGGTGATTTGCATGTATCCCATGTTGCCTCTGATGCAAGACGTTTAAGGGTTAACACAGTGGAAAGTCTAGCCTTGCTGGATTTTTCTTTGTGTTTTTTAACCAATTAGTTTTCATGTGTGACTTTTATTATCATTGTTTCAACTTATAAACAAATGTATGGCATCTAAGTCCAAGGAAGTCATTGTTCCACTGTATTCGGCTTTCGTCAGACCTATCATTGAGTACAATGCCCCCTTTGGTAGGGTCTATATTATATGCTTGAAGAGTCTTTTCTCGAACACGTAAAGGTCGATATGTCAAGAGCAAAAGCTGTAAACCGCGAATGGCCACTTCTGTGAATTTTTTCCTAGGGAAAAAAAATCACTTGGCTGTAAACATAAAAGCAAACTTTAAAACCCTAATCAAGTGGGGGCCTTCACCCCCCTACACCCCCAGTGTGGGGGGCTGTGCCCCCCATACCCCCCCTAACTAAACATACCAACTCCAAGATCTCTCTACATTGGAGAAAAGGGCAATTCATGATAACGGCCAGCCAAATTTTTTCACAGGGGAAAAAATTCACAAAAGTGGCTGTTTGCAGTTTCCAGCATTCGCTCTTTATGTGTCGGTGTTTAAGTGTTCAAAGAAAAGACTCTTCAAGCATATAATATAGACACTTTGGTATGTATCTAACAAGGCATATCCAAAAATTAAAGAATTCAGGGCATAAGTAAAATGTCCTATGCAGACCACCTCAAGGCAAAATCCCTGTATTCTGTTTCCTACAGGCTGTTGAGGGGAGATCTATGCCTGGCATACAAGGCATTATCAGATCCCACTCTGATGGACCTCCTGCATATCCACAAAACAAACAGCACCAGAATTACCTGTTCTAAAAACGTAACCCATGCCTGTGATAAAAATTGGACCTCAAGGAGAGATAGGCATGTATCCCAGACACTAACCCATCTATGGAGGTTACCCTTCCATGTGAAGCAGAGTTCCTCCCTAACCAAGTTCAAGTGTAACTAGTTGGACAACTGGATGGGAAACCAGAAATTCATCCCTAGTTTGTCATCTATGTCTCTAATGGGCACAGGCAACCTGTAAATGATTCATCTTCCAGGCCCTTGCTTACACTTATCATGGGTATCAAAACTTGTCAGAGATTTGGGATGCATGGCTAGGTTTAAAAAGGCACTTGTGGTTTCTAGCATAGTAAACATCAATGAACCTATGAACCATGTCAAAGCTCCTAAAACACACACACACACACACACACACACACACACACACACACACACACACACACACAGAAAGAAACTAATCTGAGCAGCCACAACTGAGATCATAGTAGCTTAAATGGCTACCGATACTGATGCCATAAAACAAATATATCACATTAACTTGTAAAGGCTGACTGGCATAATCCACTACAATACTGACTGTGCCTTTTAATAACTTGCACATTTAGTAGCCACTCCCTTCTACTCACATTAGCTCTGGCTCTCTGCATACCCAACATGCTGGATAAATGCATAAGCGGCACAGTACCACCAAAACTCCAGAACTATCCCTTGCAATGGTACAACATGGGGAATTAATTGTCTGATATGCAGGTCAATTATCCATACACAGTTGCAACCTGCACCACTATAGAGATCCAAAGTATGCTTCATGGCTTCTGGGAAGATGTGCACTAATTGCACAATGACATAGGATGTAAAAAAAGGCAGGTACTGCTGAGGTCATCGATGGCAAATGTTACCTCTGTGGATGCCTCAGTGAGACACATTCCAAATGACACCTGGTCTAAATCCACAGAAACTGTAAGTCTCTGACCATTGGAGGGTCCAGCTGTGCAAAGACTGAGTAGAATCCTTCTAATCCAAGTTGATGTAACCAATGGAGAGACTGCATCAGTGTCACATGTGGGCACAAAATATGTCTGATCATGGGTGTCATTCGTGTCACAAGTTGTGGCAGCTCATTGGTTTATCACCTGAGAAATCTCAACAGACTGCGCTCACATGTTCCCAAGATTTTACATCTTCTTTGTCACCACTGGGCATATAGCCTATCACTCTTCACATCATGTTAATCAGGCTGAGCACATGCAAAATGAGGGCACACATTGTCCTGTATGTAGTTCTACTCCTTCCTGTCATCCATTGTAACAAGCGCTAAAGCCATAAGCTAACAATGTAAGTACTGGCAAACTTCATGTTGCAGCAACATGGTCAAACCACTGGTTGATAAGATCCCTAATGCCCCACTGAATTCTAGAGTATGCATCAATTGTGATAAACTTCCATGAACCTATATCACATTATATTGTTGTCCACCCCCCAACTTGTGTGAATATGGTGATATCTGATACACAAGACTGACAGTCCATGCATTGCCTACATAGCCTGGGTGTGGTGCCACATGCATCATTTTATTCTGTGTTATCTGTGTCATGGCCTATAGTTGTGGACCAGATGCTGCCTCTTTAGTAGTGCTGCAATGCATTGCACCAAATTTTGCTTCACCTATGGTACTGCTGATGCTAACTGTTCTACCCCTGAACTCCTACCATGTCAATATTTTGATGGGTATGGAGGACCCGCCATGATTTTTACCCCACTCTCCATTTGTTTGCACAGTGCATTATTGTGGAGCATGGCACATACAATAGGTTCATAGGTTCATAGGTAAGAACTAGGCTATCTGCCCGAGGGCATCTATAAGCTTAGCCAGAATGTGTTGGCTTTCACTGCCCCCTTAGATTAGTTCCCTGTGCCTCTGTCCAGCAGAACTACTAGTTCCTTGTACCTCTGTCCAGCAGAGCCACTGCAGTGATCCCCAGGGTAAATTTTCTTTTTCCCATCCACTCGTCAAGGTTTGTCTTGAAGAGTGTTAGTGAGGGGCTCTGCCTAATGTAGAGTGGAATCCTGTTCCAAAGCATTGGAAGTCTATGGGACAGGAATCTATCCCTCCAGCACAACCTATTTATCACTGTGGTGAGGTTTAGATCCCTAGAGCGTGTGGCTCTCGGGGATTTGTTCTTTTTTTTTAGGTGGAGCATGTCCATCAATTCTGGGTTGGACATTGCCTTGTATGTCAGGCAGAGATCACCTCTGAGTAAGCGGTATGCAACCAAGTACAGCTGGAGTTTCTTCAGTCGAGCTGCATAAGGCATCTGTTTGAGACCAGTAATCCTCTTGGTAAGGTACTTCTGTGGTCTTTCCAGCTGCTGCAGGTGTCTTGTAAGGTACATCCCAAATGGGGCATTGTACTCTATGATGGGTCTGATGAGTGATGAGTAGAGGGTCATAATAACCTCTTTTGTTCTAGATGTGAACCCTTGTGTGATTAGGTGGGCCACATAGAAGGATTTTCTAACCACCTTGGCAATAAGATTATCAAAGGAGAGATTACTATTTACTTGGGTCCCCAGATCCCTTATTACATTTTCTGTATTTAGGGGACAACAAATATCTTGCTGCATTATATCTGGACTGTATTGCAATTGTCAACCTGAAGATTATTAACATTGAAAGTATCTCTTCAGTAGTCAGAATACATGCACTGTTATGTTTTGCATTTCAGTTTGAGCTGTTATAAACACATCCTGCATGACCTGGAGGGGTGCATATTGAAGTCATCCACTAGGGCTTTAGGGCATATCCAACACTGCATGCTGTGGACAGCAAGTAACATATTGTTTGGATCCTCTTTCCTGACTGAGTGGTACCTATGTGTATTGGTCTGTCTGTTTAGCATGTATGTATATCTACTAGATGAGCCTATAGCAAGCACCATTGCAAGAACCACTTGCATAGGTCAGATGTATGTCAAATGTGTGAATCATGTAAACTGTGGTGCATGGACATATTATAAATGAAGCATTGTGCCTTGCAGACAGGATTGCCAGATTTGTAAAGGGACAGGTAGGGACCTAAAAAAAAAAAAATATCCTTCATGCTAAGTGAAGACCAAATAAAAAAAAAAGGTCTTTCATGTGGAATAGCAGGCAGTTCTGCAATAAACAGAAGTAGCTCACTTTGCATTTTTTGATTGGCTCATATGCCATTATACGAGCCAATCAAAAAATTGCACAGCAGAGCCTCTTCTGTTCAATGTGGAACAGCCCACTGTTTCGCATTGAACAGAAGTGGCTCCACTTTGCGATTTATGGTTGGCCTGTATGCCAGTATATGAGCCAATCAAAAATCACAAAGTGGAGGCTGTTTCATCAGGATTTTAACTGGCAGTGCGGGACTCAGGATTGGGCTGCTGATGCCAGGACAGTCCCACTCAAATAGGAATGTCTGGCAACCCTGCTTGCAGACCATCTGGCAGTTCCCACAAGTGCAAGCCCTTTCTATTAATGTATTGCAGGCCCATACATCCAGGTGGGACCTTGGTTGCAACCTATTGCTTTCAGAACTGTAAATCAAAATGTGTGTATATACCTTTAAGAAGCTATCCAAGGACTTGTACAAGTGTATAAATGCTGAGTACTTGTGAGCCCGACTGCCATTTTGTAGTTAGCTGTTGAGATGCGAACATATATGTATGTAAGCTCTGTCTGTTAGTTAGTTTGTTCGTATTTAATGATGCTGCTATCCATCCTGATGTATTTCTATATGTTAAAGCATCTAAACAAAACCCCAGCCTTATTATTATTGGTGCCAGAAGTGGCATGTCTAAAGAACATGAAGTCAGAACCGGCATATCTAAAAGGGCCCGAAGTCAGAACTGGCACACCAAAGGGGCATGAGGTTTGAAATGAAATGGCTAAAATGATTAGAGGCACTTGGCTATGGTTAGAGGAATGTGCACAAGTGAATCATCCTAAAAAAGGGATACAACTTCACAAAACAGGTCAGAAACAAATTTCAGGTATTAAAAACTTGCTCAGCACTGTTTATTTTTTATATAATATGAAACAGGGCACACAGAGCATTGCACACAATATTCACATAAACAGGTATGTATGTTATTAATAGAACTTTTCAAATTACTGTGGAACATGTTTGAAGTAAAGTCCAAATTGCATAAAACAAATAAAATAAAAGGAAACAACTGCATTTTTGCAAAGCATGTGTATTTTTGTATTAAGCAAAAATATCCAAATTTTCAGAAGTGTATAAAGTGTTTGCATGTTTGTGCAGTGTTACACAGTGATGGGAGTAATATATTACAATATGTAATATATTCTTCTTCTCTTTCAGCTGTTCCCATTAGGAGTCAACACAGCGGATCATCTGTTTCCATTTCTTCCTGTTCTCTGCATCTTGCTGTGTCACACCAACCACCTGCATGTCCTCTCTCACCACATCCATAAACCTTATCTTAGGCCTTCCTCTTTTCCTGTTACCTGGTAGCTTCATCCTTAGCATCTTTTTTCCCAATATACTCAGCGTCCCTCCTCAGCACATGTCCAAACTAATGTAATCTTGCCTCTCTGGCATTGTCTCCAAACCTTCCAACCTGGGCTGACCCTCTAATATACTGATTTCTAATCCTGTCCATCCTTGTCACACCCAGTGCAAGTCTTAACATCTTTAACTCTGCCACTTCCCCCTCTGAATCCTGCCTTTTTGTCAATGCCACTGTCTCCAACCCATGCAACATATCTGGTCTCACTACCCTCTTGTAGACCTTCCCTTTCACTCTTACTGGTACCCATCTGTTACAAGTCATTCCTGACACTCTTCTCCACCCATTCCACTCTCTTCTTCACCTCTCTTCCACACTTATCATTACTCTGAACTGTTGATCCCAAGTACTTAAACTCATCCACCTTTGCCACCTCTATTCCCTGCATTCTCACCATTCCTCTATCCACCTCTCATTCACACACATATATTCTGTCTTAGTACTGCTGACCTTCATTCCTCTCCTCTCTAGAGCATATCTCCACCTCTCCAGGGTCTCCTCAACCTGTTCCTTACTCTCACTACAGATCACAATGTCATCTGCAAACATCATAGTCCACGGGGACTCCTGTCTGATCTCGTCTGTCAACCTGTCCATCACCATTGCAAATAAGAAAGGGCTCAGAACTGATCCTTGATGTAATCACACCTCCACTTTAATATATTACTGTAATATATTACAGTTTCTATTAACTAGTAATATAACTAATTACTTTTTCATAATAGTAACTAGTAATAACAATATGGTACATTTCTGGTAACTAGTAACTTAAATGTGAGTTACTTTTAAGTTACTTTTTGCTTAAACCAGTGGTTCTCAATGTGGGTGATAAAGCCCCCTAAAGAGTGATGGAAAACATCCAGGGTCCCTATGTAGTATGGATAGTAATCAGATGTTAGGAGGTAACAGAGACTTTGAAGTGGCGATATGGATAAAAAATTACAACGTAATATTGGCACAACTCATAACACATAGCATTCATAATAGATCATTATAATTAGTCTGGAGGAAAATTGACTTCATTTTTTTTTAACTGCAAGGAGATGAAAGCTTATGATGACTAGACTCCAGCCCTGCCCTGGTACTGTGGGACTCTCACCCATTAAAACACCCCCTAACACTGCAACAATTCTAGCCTGCTAGAGATCATATCCTTACCTTGCCGTATAATAAATGGCATTGGTTCTCCATACCACCATCAATTGGAATCAAACTCATCAGTCATCAGTTGAACACCCGATGCCCCAACCCACAGCAGCAATCAGGACTCTTCAAGTGGATCTATGGTCAACAACTTTTGTCTTGACAATTTTTTGTTATGTTCTATTTAAAATTCTTTTTGAGTTTTGATTTTTAGTTGCTGAAAATAGACAAAATGTGATTGTTTTTTATAGGTCTTGTACTGCTGGCTGGTTTGGTTTAATTATTATCTGTACCTGTCTAGCTATTAAGACTAGTCTTCTTCTTCTCCTTTTGGCTGTGCCCATTAGGGATCACCATGGTGGATCATCAGTCTGCAGAACAAGTTGCAGTGGAGTTTTACATTGTCACGTTGCCAGCCCAGCATCCATCCTTCTTCAGAAGGCATGTGCATGCACACACTCACACCTAAGACCTGTTTAGAATGTCTAATCCACCTGCAGCATGTCTTGGAAATGTGGGAGGAATCTGGAGCACCCTGAGGAAATCTGCTCAAACACAGGGAGTGTAGACCATAGTGTGTGTGTGTTGTGCCTTTAAAACCCCTGTAGTTTATGAGCACATGCATAAAAGTACTGAGCACGTGCAAACAGAGTGTTATTTTTTGTAAGCAGCTGGAGTGAAAGCATGTATGTGTATAGCAGTCAGTCAGTTATCTAGTTCACTTAAGTTTTATGTTCCTGTCATCCACCCTGATGTGTTTGCAATAAATATCTTAAATGAACACCAAAGTCTCATCATCTTATTTGAATACACAAGACAAGTGACATGGTGTCAGAATAAGATCCAAAGTCAAAACTTCTGAAAACCATGAGGCGCACAGTCAGAAATGGAGAAATATACAAGAGTGGCGCAAATGACTCATAAACAGGTCAGAAATTATTTCCAGGTACTTAAACTTCTTTAAATTTTTTTCCCTTGACGAATATAAAGTGAAGCATTCCAAACCAATTTCTTAATAAACAAAATGATGAAAATTGCGACATTGAAAAAAGTATTTGAAATAATTACAAAAACATTGGAAACAATATCCAAATTGTATAAAATGCTCAAAAAGAGAAAACAACTGTATTTTTTCCATTAACTTTAACTAAAGCTATTTAAAGTATCTAAAGTGTGCTAAGTGTTGGCAGTGTGTGCAGTATTACAGCACAGTCTTTTCAAAGAGTACAATTATTTCAAATAGTTTGTTGTGCAGTCAAATATAATTCCAAATATGTGCTGTGTGTGTTGCACTTATTTGGCATGGCAGAGGGATTTCACAGACCTGGTCCACTTGTGTTTGATAATAATATTGCTGAAAATTGGAGAGTATTTGAGCAAGAATATGATATTTTCGTACAGGCTGCTTTTTCTGATAAAGATGTACTTACAAAAGCATTTATTCTGCTCAGTTTAGCTGGTTCAGAAGTCATTGAGAGAGAGCTTTCATTTGTGTATGCACCTGCTATTTTGTAGAGGCGGGGGAAGACTGCCATATTGTGGTACAGGCTGAAATGTGAGAAGACCCTGAGTGCTTAAAACATAAATTTAGAGATATGTGCAACATTCAAACTAATATTACAATGGAAAGGCACATATTTTACACCAGAGATCAAAAGCCTGGTGAAACTTTTGCATCATATATAACTGACTTGAGAAACAAGGCAAAAATGTGCAGATTTGGTGATCTGAGAGATGAGTTGATAAAAGGCAGGCTTGTGTGTGGAGTTAATGATGCAGTGAGAAAGATTTTGCTTTGAGACAGTAATTTAGCTTTAAGCAAAGTCATAGAGATTTGTCAGATATATGAGCTTACAGAAAAAGCACACGAATATGCTTATGAATGAGAAGAGAGTGCTTGCAGCTTCTTCCAGCACTAATGTTGATAGTATGCACCATGAGTTTAAGAGGTATAGGCCAGAGGGTGTGCCTCCCACAGTGAAACCTAGGGCAGCTTTAGTAAAACCCAGGACACACTCAGCAAAACTGAGGGGTGATTTAGCAAACCCATGGTAACCCTCATAGTCAACTGCCGTAATAGTGGAGGTTATCATGAACCTAAATAAGAAAAGTGCTTAGCTTTTGGTCAGTAGTGTCACAAATGTAAAAAGTGGAATCATTTTGGAAAGCTTTGTAAATCTAAAGAGACACATTCTATTATTAAGATCAAGTAGAATGCTGCAACCCAACTTTCTATGTTGATGGTGTCTCTGTGCTTGGGGAAAACGTTAATGCAGTAGATTTGTTAGCAAAGATTAAGTATTTTGTACCATACTGATTAATGGGAGACTTGTAGAGCTCAAAGTTGATACTAGTTCAAAGTGCAATGCTATGTCAGCACAAGTGTTTGCTAAGGTAAAAGCTAGTGAAAAAAGTTGATTTGGCAAAGTGTGCAAAGCTTTTTGCTTATGGTGCTGAAGAGAAATGTTTGCTAAGGTAAAAGCTAATGAAAAACTTGAGTTGTTAAAGTGTGCAAAGCTTGTTGCTTATGGTGGTGAACAGGCGAAGAGATTCAAACCGAAGGCTCAGTAGTGCTTTCATGCTGTTCTGCTAGGAACAGCCATGACTTGTAGTTTTACATAGTCAAAAGACATGTGCAGTCATTGTTAGGCCTCAAAGATAGTTTGATAATGGGAATGATTTAATTTAATAAGGAAGTCCACCATGTAAGCATCAACAACAACAAAGGTTAAAAAACAGAATTTTTTTTTTCTGAATATGCCTATATTTTCAAAGATATGCTTGGCAAACTCTCAGTTGTGTACTCCATGAATGCATATCACTAGGTAAGCCCAGTTGTCAGACCAGCATGGAAGGTTCCAGTAGCAATGCAGGCAAAGTAAAAGCAGAACTAGATAGAATGGCACAATTAGGAGTAATTTTTTTCCAGTAGAAGAACCAACTGAATGGGTATCTTCCATGGTAGTAGCTCATAAGAAAAACTCAGATGACATTTGAATATGAATTGATCCAAGAAATTTGAACAAAGTACTGAAACAACCTCATCATCCAATGCATATAGTTGAAAATTTCCTGCTCTCATGCCAAATGCCACTGTTTTTTTCTGATTAGATGCAAAAAGTTCATTTTGGCAGATTTTACTTGATCTTCCTTGCTAACCATTTTCAGTACACCATTTGGATAGCACAGATTTTTGAGAATGTCATTTGGGATAAATTCTGCCAATGAAGTCTTCCAACGTGCAATGGAGCAAATTTTTTCTGGTTATCCACGTGCTGTTATAGTACATGATATTCTTGTAGGAGACAATTGTGAAGTCGAGCATGATAGAAACCTCAGGAAAGTTCTAGATCATGCTCGTGAATCTTAAACTGAATTATCATAAATGTAAATTCAGGCCAAAAGAAGCTACTTATGTGGGTCATTTGTTTACTAGTTCAGACTTACAACCAGATCTGTCCAAGTAAGCTACAATTCTTGAGATGGCAGCTCAAAACAATGCCACACCTTTACAACGTTTTCTTAGCATGGTCAACTATTTAGGTAAGTTCATTCCTGATTTAAGTGAGCCTTCAGCACTCCTACAAGAGCTGACATGCAAAAATGTAACTTGGTCTTGGTTGAAACAACACCAAACAGCATTTGATGTTTTTGAACAGAAAACTGGCAGTCCACCCACTCTGAGATATTATGATGTTCACAAACCTGTAAATCTTTCCTGTGATGCTTCAAAATATGGCCTTGGTGCAATGAATTTAAAGAGGGCTGACCAGTAGCCAATGCACCTAGAACTGTAACTCATATTGAAATGCATTATGCACAAATTGAAAAAAATAGCTTTTGGCAATAGTGTTTGCGTGTTTGAAGTTTAATGATTATATTTATGGCTGACCTATCCAGATCGAAATTGATCACCAATCTGCTTACTATTTTGAGAAAAACAATGCACACAGCTCCAGCTAGATTGCAACACATGATGTTAAAACTGCAAAAGTACAATTTCAGTATGGTTTACACAAAAGGCAAACTTCTTTATCTTGCTAATACGTTATCCAGATCACCCAGACAAACCAATGACCAGCATGACAATGAAAAAGCTGATATTGAAGTTATGGAAGTGAGAAATATTTCTTCCACACATCTTGATGAGCTTAGAAATCACACAGCTTCCAATCCAGTTCTCCAGAAGCTGAACCATTTTATCAGTAATGGATAGCCAGTGAAACAATATTGTTTACCACAAGATGTGCAGCAGTATTTTCCTTATTGAGACAAGACTTTGATGGAAGATGGTATCAACATGAAAGGTCCAAAAATGGTAATTCCAAAATCCTTGCAACAAGAGTATATTAAAATCTTGCATCAAGGTCACCCAGGAACTGATTCTACCAAAATAAAGGTGAGAGGACTAGTATTTTGACCTTCTATGTCAAAAGATATTGAGAAAGAAATTTCAGCGTTTTCAATTTTTAATTGTACTAAACCACACCAGCAAAAAGAGCCACTTCAGCTGAACCAGATTCTTGTACCTTGGTCGACAGTAGCAACAGATATTTTTGAATGGAATGGTCAACATTCTTTGGTACTAGTAGACTCTTATGCAAACTGGTTTGAGATTGACCTACTTCCTAACCTAACTTCCATTACTGTCATTACAAAACTGAAGAAACATTTTTCTGTCCATGGTAGTCTGCACAAAGTAGTTTCTGACAGTGGTGCACAGTTTACAAGTCAGCAGTTCAAAAGATTTGCTGAGTAATGGGACTTTGTTCATTTTACTAGTAGTCCTGAGTGTCTGCAATCTAATGGCTTGGCAGAAAGTGCAGTTCCTAAAACAGTTGTTGGAGAAATCCAAAAGAGACAAAACCAATAGTTTTCTCAGTTTGCTTAATCTTAGTAATATTCCTAGAGACAATTTATTTGGTTCACCTGCTCAGAGATTGATGTCGAGACAAACCAGAACTGCACTGCCAATCAGTAAGAATTTGTTGATTCCAAGTGCTAAAAACAACAAAGCAGTAAAACTCAACTAGCATTTGTCACAGAAATTCCATTATGACAAAACCAGCAAATCTCTCAAACCATTAAAAGAAGGAGAGATAGTGAGCATGTAGAGAGCAAAAGGTTTTGATTGAATAAGACTTGTGAAACATCTATGCGTGAAACCGAGATCATACATCGAGTCACAAAGAATGGAATTTAGGTGGAATCGGAAACATTTATTGCCAATGACTGAGCCAGTATTACAGCATCTTGTCTGTAATTCAGACTCCAATTTAATTCTCAGAGTATGTTATCAAATATTCCTATTCCAGAGAACAATGCATCTTCTGTTCTGTTCCTGAAAGTGTCTCTGAAGTTCCTAATGAAGAGCATGCCCCAGTAACTGCCCTTGTTGCTAAACCCAGTACTGATTATTATATAACAAAGAGGGGTCATATCGCAAGCCTTAATTCTAGATAGACAGCAACTTGGACATGATTTTAATTGTTTATGTGTTTATATAATTTTTATCTGTATCTGATTGTCATTTTTCATTTGCATGACAAAATTATCAGTGAGGGAAAATGTAGATCAGTGTGTTTGTTGTACCTTTAAAGCCACCTTAGTTTGTGGGCATATGCATATAAGTACATGCAAGCAGAGTGCCATTTTGTGTAAGCAGCCAGAGTGAAAGCATGTATGTGTGCAGCAGTCAGTCAGTTAGCTAGTTTGTTTAAGTTTTTTTTTTTTTCCCATAATAAATTTTTATTGATATATATTTTCAAAATACAATAAAATCACACACATAATTCACTACTATTACTATCAAAACTATATACAATATCTACATGAAATGCTTCCATATAAAAATTGTCATTATTCCAAAAAAGAAGACACCAGGAAAAAAAAACAAAGCCAAAACATTTGTAGAAGTACTTTGCGTCCATACATATCATACATATTTTCAAAACATTGTTTCCTCCACATATACATCCAAACTTTAATATATTCCTAATAACAGTAATATGCTAATATAATGTTAAAAACCTTTTCCCATATTTTCGGGTTATTAATATTTTTGTTACTTTGCTTCAGGAGTAATTTATGTGCTAATATATGCTTTATAGCCACAAGCTTGAAATTATCCCATGATGTCTTATCTGGTTCTAACCAATTTGTAGCTAGATATAACTTCATCAGCAAAAAAATATTCATACATATTATAGTTTGTGACCTAGAGAGCTCTCTAGGAGGAACATGTAGAATCATAAATTCCTATGATAACGTTGAACTTTGATAACCCATCTTTTGTAGTTGTGTTCTAAGAGAGTTCCAAAGTTTATATATACACTTGCAGCTCCAGGACATATGAAGAAGATCCACCATTTGATTTGTGCAATATGGACAAGTTGGAGAATTCCTAGGATTAAATTTATGTAACCTAAGATGAGTATAATAAGCATTATTCCAAATCATCAACTGCGTATACATCAACTTTTAAAAAGAGACCGATTTTATTGTTAAATCAATTGCTTTTAATACCTGATTATCTGCTACTGTCATTTTGTTTACCCAATACCCTGACAACAGAATTTTATCCTGGAATTTTAAATCTTTAATTAATTTATTTGTTGTTGTTATAAATTTGACCTCCTGTTGGAGAGCCTGCCACAATTCAGAGCATTTATCCACAATTCCAACTACCGGTTTAAAGTTTTCAAAATGACTCAGAGCAAGTTCTCTGATTTGTCTCATGACAACCATATAACTCTTAGGAAGATTCAATTCCTGCCTAACTTGCGAAGCCGATAAATGAAATTTATTAAAAACATCAATCAAAGTCAAATTAACTATTAATGTGAATTTACTAAGATCAATCAACTGATTATTTAGTTTAAAATTGGGATTCCTATGGAAAGGCTGAAAAACCATCATATATTGCAACAAGTCTACTGACTGGAATAAATTTTGCAAAGATGACACATATGTTTTTAAGTGGTCCATAATCCCATACTTTATCAAACTACTTTTATCCAAAAAGGGTAAAGCTTTAGGATTTATGTTCCGATCTAGAATATGCTTGTAATTCAAGACCACCCAAGTTGGTATCCACTTTGTATTAATTACCTCATAATTAGCAATTCTTAAACACCTGTTGGCGTTCACAATTAAATAGTATACTTCAAAATTCGGTAACTCAAGTCCTCCTCTACTCTTCGGTGTCATTCATTTCTCATAAGATATTCTAGTTTTCTTTGGCTCACAAATAAATTTAGCTAGATCTTTATGAATTTGTTTAAAAACTGTCTTTGTAATTGATACTTGAGCAGACCTAAAGATATATAACATTTATGCTAATATATTCATTTTCACTATTGATACTTTTGCCAATACCGGTAGTCTTAAATTCCTCCATCTGCCACAATCAGCTACTATTAGTTCCCATACTCGTTTAATATTATTACTATAAAAGTCCTTATTATCCGTAGAGAAGCTAATACCCAAATATTTGATATTTTCTCTACATGATATCTTCCCCAATAGGGACATTAATGAAAAGGGTTTAGGGGTTCTTAATGGGAAAATACTAGTTTTCTCCAAATTAATTTTATAATTAGAGACTTCTGAAAATTTGTTTATAACATTTAATATCTTTTCACTATCAGAAATTGGGGTTGTACAATAGATAATAAGATCATCAGCAAATGCCGACATTACTAATTTATTCCTATAAAGTATTGGTGCATTATTATACAAATTTTGCTTAATATATAAAAATAGAGGTTCTAAATAAATGTTAAACAATAAGGGGGACAAAGGGCAACCCTGCCGTGTACCATTTTTAATCTGTATTCTTTTAGAATAACTCATATTAATATATAACGTAGTATACAGATTACTATATAATATTTGTAGTATCTGAATAAATTCCTGTGGCATATTGAAATAAGGCAACACATCAAACAAAAAGTTTATATACACTCTATCAAATGCTTTCTGAGCATCTATTATAAGAGCATAAATATTAGAGTTGTTTTGTTTAGCATACATCATCATATTATGTAAAGTGTGTTATCACTAGTTTGTCTAGTTGCCATAAATCCAGCCTGTTCCTTAGAAATTAAATGGATCATAATCTTTTTTAATCTACATGCTATAATGGTAGTGAGAATTTTCATATCCACATTTATTAATGCTATTGACCTATAATTATCCGGGCTTTGGGGGGTCTGAATTAGCTTTATGTATAAAGATTGTTTTTGACGCATTAAGGTGAGGGTCACTAATTTTATTTCTGATTATGTAGTTAAATACATGAGACAATATTTTACCAAAACTATCAGCAAACTCTTTATAAAATTCAACTGTCAAACCATCAGGACCTGGTGACTTAAGTACTTTCATATGTTGAATTACATATACTATTTCCTCTGAAGATATAGGTTTAATCAGATCACCTTGCAGACTCTCTTCTAATTTTGGAAAATTAATTTTTTGCAAGAATCTTTTATTCTGTTTATGTATAGACCTATCAATTTGACCCTCATAAACCTTGGTATAGATTTTTTCGAAAATATCAATAATATCCTCAGTTTTAGAATACACTGTGTCATTGTATTGTATTTCCGAAACATGTACTGTTGTTTTCGATTGATTTATAATCCTTGCCAATGGTTTTGATGGTATTTGAACACTATTGGCATATTTCACTAAACACCTATGCTCCTGAAGTGTTACTCTACTATTATGCAGCAAGAAGAGATCCCTTTGACATTTCAACATTTCCTTCTCTGTTTGAGCATTAAAATTCTGAATCAGTTCTTTATCAAGTAGCTTCACTTTTGTTTCTAATTTTTGAATGTCATTGTTTTGCCTTTTCTTATAATATGAGGCTTTTTGCAAAAGAAATCCTCTAATTTGAGATTTAGCTGCTGCCCATTCAATATCAGGAGTATGTTCCTGAAGCTTCATCCTATCTGTTAAACCTTTCAGATATTTTACAATTCCATCTATTATATCCTTTTTATTTAACAGATTTGGATTAAGTGACCAGTTATAACCTCTATGCATTCTTGTATCTTTTAAATCTTTAGAAAACCTTAATGAAATTTTTGAGTGATCCAATAGATATCGAGTATGTATAACCACTACTGGTTCCAAATTAATTAATGCTTTGGATATCAAGAAAAAATCTATCCTAGACCACATTTTGTGGCATGGTGAATAGAAAGTATACTTAATTGCATTATTAATATTATGTGCATAACAAAAGGGGTCATATAATTGAAAATCTTCCTTGAGGTCATTTAATGCTATCCCGGCCTGCTTATTAAATGCTCTTTGTGGACAAGACCTCTCCAACTTTGGATTTTGATAGGTATTCCAATCCCCACCCACAATAAAATAATAACCATCATACTGTGTTAAGATTGGATATAATGATGTTATGAAACTTTGTTTGTCATTACATGGTGCATATATATTCAAAAGTAAAAGAGGTTTATCAAACGCATTATCCGATAAAATAACATAAAACCATCGCCCATTTTGATCCACTTTAGAGTCTAAAATCTTGTCTTTGTATTGAGTTTTAATAATTATAGCTACTCCAGCACTGTTTGTCTTACCTTCTGATGCCACTACCGCTCTAATCCAGTTCTTTTTCCTAATATCATCCCACTGATCATTTAACAAGTGTGTTTCTTGTAAAAATGCAAACAGTGCTTTGTCCTGTAGCAATATGTGTAGTAACAGCTTCCTCTTCTTCAAGTTCTGGAGCCCTTTAACATTCCATGAGTCTATTTCCCACATTGACAGGTCTAATTATCCAATAATAGTATAAAAGGGAAATCATCCAATGGATATGTATTAACTGCATACTAAACATAATCTGGAAGCATTTCCTACATCTCATCCCCAGCCAGTGCCTACCCACTTTACCCCTGGACCAGGACTTATATAGGTCTGGTATGTAAAAAAAACATGAACAAGGTTAAAAACACAAACATATTTAAAAGCTTCATGTAATAAAACTTAAAACATTTCCTAAACTTACAATCTATATATTCTAACTTAGCTACTACAAAGTCTAAACTAAACATTCCCTAACAAACACTGCTATTGCTCTACAGCTTATGTTCCAACTATTAATTAAGCAAATCTCTATTGTAAGGTATTATTACCATTTAAAGAAAAAAATTTAATATATTAACTAGCTACTTATGCCTACCCCAAATACCTCTTTTGGTACAATCATTATTTATATACCACTTTTGTTGAGAGAGAGAAAAAAAGAAAAAAGAAACAAAAAAAAAAAAAAAAAAAAACACAGACAGAAAAAAATAAATGCATCCCACATTATACACAGTGCCTGCAACTACCAATTATCAAGTTTTGCAATTGCATGCTTTAGTTCCTAACTATACTGACATTCGTTGTCTAATTAACACCACCCAATAGCCACTATTTACCTATTTATATTCATATATATAGTGCTATACCTTGCACCCACTGCAGATATTGTAAAAATATAATTTGGTTCAATACTATAAACATAAGGGAAAAAAAAAAAACAGGAAAAACAGATGTTATTATATGTTTCACGTACATATTCTAATGTTATTTACTTGTTAAAAAAAAACATTAACACATTATGTCAGTTCTTTTCAGCTTCTCAAACCAGGAAACCATCAGTAATACTCGCGACGGGGGACCGCTTTCGCAACCGGACCACAGGAAGTGTTACATCGAAATCCACACTCTCAGCTGCATTCAAGAGATTTCCTGTTTTCCACTCGATGAAAAAAGTTCGTCGAGGTCATAAAAGTTTGGAAAACGGCCAGCAGACCCTCGGATTATCACAAACAAACAGTTTTATTGCTTTTACAGAGCCCTAAATGACTTAAGCAGGGAACAAAGGCTTACCTAAGCCTCGAAGTATAGTAGATACTGGTTCTGACCTCAGGAGCATGTCAGTCTCAACGGAAGTTTCTTTCAGCCCTCTGATGCAGGTAAAACTTTAAAAACCTTCAGAAACACTCCCTTTGCCTCATTTTTAGTAGAAACAGAATATTTAATCCCATCCACCATAAATGTAAGTGCACATTAGGATATTTCATCTGGAATTTAATTTGCTTGTCAATCAGAAATTTACAGTATGTAGATAAAGACTGCCTAGCTTGCCTTACTTGCAGTGGTAAATCCTGAGCCAGAAATATTTTACTATTTTCCACATAACAAAGCCACCATTCTTTTTTGCAGTAAAAAGTATTTTACTAACATCTTGAAAGTTCAATATCTTAGCATATACAGGTCTAGGCATATTAGAAGCTTGTACCTCTCTCAGTGCTCTGTGTGCCCTTTCAATAACAATTTGTTTCACTCCATCAGCATCATTTAACAAAACTTCAAGTATTTGTGTTATAGTTGGTATTAGCTCTGCATACTGAATGTTTTCAGGGATCCCTCTAATAATAATATTATTTCTTCTAGACCTCGTTTCTAAATCAATAAGTTTGCTTTGCATGGCTTGTAACTCCACATCATGTACCTTTGTTTTCTTCTCCAGCAAGTCTATTTTGTCCTCGGTTTTCTGAAATTCTAGCCTCTGTTTTGTCCATTCTCTGCAGCAACTGATTACATAAAACTCCAAAAGTTTGTATTTGAGTAGTCAGGTCCTTTAAAGCTTATTGTATAGGCAATAAAGCATGTTTGATATCGTCCATGTTCAGTGGCTGATCAGTTTTAGATCTAGTCTCTGGTTCCTGTTGTTCCTGCTGTCTAGTAACTCTTTGTTTTTTCGCACTCCCATCCTTTACTGGTGACTGTAATTCTGACAGCTTTGTTTTGGTAGTAGTTGTTTCCATGCTTTTTCCTTCTTGTGACATTTTCCTTTCCCCAAGCTGACAGGTAAAATGAAGAATGCAGACAGTCCTTTGTTTATTTCTCACTTCAGAGCTAGCTAATCACTTGGAATCCTGTTAGATAAAGACTTTTTTTTCCACTTTTTTTCCTGGTTATAGATTTATTAAGTGTAGATGCATCTTTTTTTACTTTAATTTGACGTTCAAACCTCTTGGTATTGACTCAGGTTACAGATTTTTCTCAGGTTTATTGAGGAGCTGCAGGTCAGCAGTGTTTACAGAATGGCAGCCATCTTTGAATCTATTTTGTTTAAGTTTTATGTTCCAGTCATTCATCCTGAAGTGTTTGTGTGTAATAAACATCTTAAACACCCAAGCCTCATCATCCTATTTGAATACACAAGACAAGCAACAAGGAAGACATACAGACTTTGTACAGAAGGCACCCTATCAAAGAATTGGACCAGAGACCATTTTGCTCTGAGTTGATAGCAGAAACCACTGCAGCACTGTGCCACCCAGCTATAAAGAGTAATCTGCTGGAATTTTTCAACTGTTAAATGCTATTCATCATCATTGTAACTTTGTGTATACAACTTTGATAATGCACTAATATGCATGCACTTACTTGTGTGAGTAAATATCGATATTATAATTGATAAACTACACTTATGTAAAAGTAATGCCTTTAGTTAGTAACTAGTAATGGCAATATATTATTTATTTTGAAAAGTAATAAGTAATAGTAATATATTGCTTTCACTGAAAAGTAACTAATAGTAACTTATGACTTTTAGAAGTAACTAGCACAACACTGGTGTTACAGTAAAGCTATTTTGCAATGTACAACCATTACAAGGCATATTTCACAAAGTACAGCCACAACAGGGCATATTTCACAGAGTACAGCCATTACAGGGCATATTTAACATAGTAAAGTATTTTGAAGAGTTTCTTGTGAATTTGAATGTTGTTACAAGCTCACAGATCTGTTTGTTAATACATAATTACAAGGGCCATATTTTCAGTGTGTTTGTGTATACTTTATGGGCATGGCAGATGGATGTTGAGGGTCTATATTACAACGTCGAACTAACATAAGTTCGAACATTGTAATATTGAACCCAAAAGTCTGAAACCCAATAAAAATGAAAACACAGAACAGCGATTTTTTTTCCAGGAAAAAAAAAATCGCTGTTCCATGACAAAAATAAATAAATAAACCTTAAACTTAAACTAAAGTGGGGGGGCTGTGACTCCCACACACCCCTACTTAAATATACCAACTCAGAGATCGCACCATAGTGGAGGAAATAGCAAAGCCCCGAAAATGGCCCACCAATTTTTTACCTGGGAAAAAAATTGATGTGCCATAACTTCACTATTTTTGGATTTCGTACTATTGGGTTTGATATTACAACATTCAATCTTTTACAAGTTCGACATCGTAATATAGACCTGCATTTTTAAAGCTCAGTGCATTTGTGTTTGACAGAAATTTTGCTGAGAACTGAGAGTTTGAGCAAGAGTACGACATTTTCATACAGGCTGGATTTTCTGATAAAGAAGGCCATACAAAGGTATTTATTCTACTTAATTTAGCTGGGTCAGAAACTATTGAAAGGGAACATTCATTCATGTATGCACTTGATATCTATGCTAGAGAGAGGTAAAACAGTCATATTGTTGTACTGGCTGAGTCAAGGGAGGACTCAGAGTGCTTAAAACGTAAATTTAGAGAAATATGTAACCCTCAGACAAATGTTACAATGGAAGGTCACTTATTTTACACAAGGGATCAAAAGTCTGGTGAAACTTTTGCAGCATATATAACTTTCCTGAGAAATAAGGCTAAAACATGCAGATCTGGTGACTTAAGAGATGAGTTGATAAAAGACAGACTTGTGTGTGGCATAAAAGATGATACTGTGAAAATGATTTTGCTTTATGACAGTGATTTAACTTTGAATAAGGCCATTGAGATTTGTCAGATATATGAGATTACAGAAAGCACACAAATATGCTTACAAATGAGAGCAGCTCTAAAAGGCACTGTGATAAAGCTCATATTGATAGTATGCAGCACATTATTGAAAGAAACAGACACAAGCACATAGCAGCAACTGAAACCCCTGCAGCACTCACTGGTAAACCCCAGAACTTTCTAGCACATTCCAGACTTCACACAGTCTCAGTGAAGTATAAGAGTGAGTCAGCACACTCAGACCATGGGCTCCAACCCCGTTTCATTGCCAGCTGTCATAATTGTGATGGTAATCATAAATATAAAAGGGAAAAGTGTTTAGCTTTTGGTCAACAATGCCACAAATGTAATAAATGGAATCACTTCAAAAGATTTTGTAAATCAAAAGGCCCACATTCTTTCATTAAAATGGAACATTTTATGTAATGAGATGATCAATTAGACTTTGGCAAGCCTACTCTTTATGTTGATGGTGTGTCAGTGCTTCATGAAATGGTCCATGCAGTTGATTTAAGGGCCAAGAATTAAGTATTTTGTACCATTTGGATAAATGACAAACCCATAGAGCTCAAAGCTGATACAGGATCCAAGTGCAATGTTATATCTGCAGATACATTTGCTAGAGTGTGTAAAGGTGAAAGGCTTGATATGGCAGGGTGTGCAAAACTTGTTGCTTATGGAGGTGAAGAAATTCATCCCAAAAGCTCAGTTGTGCTTTCATGTTATTCTGCTGGAAGAAGCTATGACTCATTATTGTATGTGGTCAAGAAGCACATTCAGTCATTACTAGGCCTCAGAGACACTTTTAAAATGGGAATGCTTTCATTTGAGAAGTCCACCATGTTAGCTTAAAAGACCACTACTCTAATTTTGCCCAGCACATTTTTCTACCTATGCTGATCTTTCCCAATGCAAACTAGGCAAACCTCCAGTTGTGTACTCCATGAAGTTAGATGCAGAGGTCAGTCCAGTTATCAGGCCAGCAGGTAAAGTTCCAATAGCCATGCAGGACAGAGTCAAGGCCAAGTTAGATAAAATGGTGCAACAGGGTGTGATTTGTCCAGTGGAAACTCCAACTGAGTGGGTATCTTACATGGTGGTAGCTCAGAAGAAAAGCTCAGATTTATTTATTTTTATTTATTTATTTATTTTACATTTGTTTACCGGGAAAGTTCGACTGGACACAGATCCATTTTCAGTGAAGGCCCGGGGAGAAAAGCTCCATAAATAACACAAAACAATACAATACGATATACATAAGAGAGAGAGCTAACAAATCATGCATATAGCATTCGTACAATATGGCAGAGATTACAGCTAGTAACAGTGACAATCATTGAGGTACAGAATAAACTTAAAACATTTTTTTACAGTTAAAATTACAGCAAGATAAAGATCAATGAGTTAATAAGCTTTCAGGAGAAAGCTGCTTCTGCATAGCTGAAGCTCTGAAACAATCTTTTGTAATGAATTAACCTGGGGATTGACCTGAGCATAGCCAGTCATTTAGATAGTGGGTTTTCAGGAGTTTTTTGAAATGAGAAGTGAGGTAGTAGAGGTTATATGGCTTGGTAGTGCGTTCCAGTTTTTAGCAATGGTACTGGCAAAAAGGGATTTACCAGCTTCATTTGTTTGCTTGATGACAGTTATGAGGTTCTGGTTACTAGATCTTAAGGCGCTAGAGGGAATGTGGGGCTGTATTAGATGCTGAAGTGCTGGGGTTATGTCAGGAAAGTAGTAGAGTTTGTGTGCTATAGACAGTTGATTGAACAGGAGTATATGAGGCAACTCAAGCCAGTTGAGTTGCTAAAGGGATAGACAGTGGTGGGACCTATATGAGGCTTCAGTTATAAACTTGGCAATCTTGTTATAGCAAGATTCCATTTTATTTACATTGGTTTGGCGGAGATTAGTAAAGATGGGAGAGGTATATAGGAGGATGGATAAAATATGGGTTCCTACAATGGTAGCATTGGTATGTTTAGTGATAGAGTGTTTGTTCCTGTAGAGGAGTCCAAGTTTTTTGTTAACTTTCCTGACGGTTTGTGCTATGTGTATGTAGAATTTCAGGTTATTGTCTATTTCCATGCCTAGCAGTTTGGTGTGTGTGGTTGGGCTGATTTGAATGTTATCTTTGGAGTTGATGGTAAAATTATTATTTAGGGGACGTGATCTGCCTGGGCCGAAAATAATTAGTTTCTTTTTTTTTTGGGATTAAGAAGAAGTTTGATGTTAGTGAACCAAGTTTCGGCTAGGGTGAAGTTATTTTGGGTTAGGGTTTGCAGTTCATTTAGGGTGAGGGTGGCACATATAAGGGTGGTGTCGTCTACTACACACAAACCCTTACACTTACCCTGGCCTAAATGAAACCTGTTAAATCTTGTGTTTTTTAAAGATGAAATTTATTATTTGTTTAACAACGCTTCTTTCATGGGCGTTGTTTTGTTCTAAGTAATTAGATGCCTTCAGAGGTTAATTTTTGGTAGATAATTAAGCACGTAAATGAGTGCAATCACATGTTTTTAACCTATTTAAATGGCTGTGAGACTGAGTGTTTTTATCTGAAGAAGTTTGATCATTGATCAAATGAAAAGCGCTTTATATTGACTGTTTTTACAAGTGAATAAACTTCAGTTTTGGCTGTGGATTCAGTTTCCAGTACATATTTGTTATTTTTGTAGTTGAAGTGTCCAGCTTGGTTCAGTCTGGGATAGTTGGTCTTGCCAGAGAACTGCTTGCTGACAGCCTGATAAGTAGCTGTTAAACCATGATATAGAGGAAGGACTTATGTTTAGGGTGGATAGAGTTTCAGGAAGCATACTGTGGTTTACCATATCAAAGGCTTTTGATAAGTCTAAGAATATGGAAAATACAAATGGACCCTTGTTTCAATGGTGGTTAACTATGTTGGTGAATGATAGTAGTGCTGTGGTGGTGCTGTGGGAAGGTCTAAACCCATGCTGAGATATGGAGAGAAGGTTGTTATTTTGGAGGTACTGCATTACATGGGTATGAACAGTTCTTTCTAATATTTTGGACAAAGGTGATAGAATTGCTGTTGGACGTTAATTAGTGAGCTCTAAGGAGTTACCTCCTTTATGCAGTGGAATGATATGTGATGCTTTCCATGAAGTGGCTACTTTGCTTTCTGGTAGAGATCAATTTATGAGAATAGAGACAGGATAGGCTATAGCATCAACTGATATCTGAAGGAAATCTGCTAGTAGGTTATCAGCTGCTAGTGTGGTTGGTTTAAGTTTTTTAAGGATTTTGGAATTTACCTTGGTGGATATGGAGTGAAGGTTGAAATTGGGGGTATTGTTTGGTAGGTTGGGGTGGTTATTGGTTTAGGGCATCTAGTATTTTGGGAATCGGCAAGGGTCTGGACAGTTTCAGTAAAAAATTTGTTAAATTGTGTGGGAATGTTTATAAGATTGTTTGGTAAACAGGGGTTGGAGTAGTGGATTTTCCTAGGTACAATATGCTATTTATAGTGGCCCAGAATTTTTGGGGATTGTGGGCATATTTTTTGTTTTGCATGTTTTTATAGTAATTAATTTTGTCTAATTTGATTTGCTTTTTGGCTTTGTTATGGAGTTCTAGCTAGTTTTGTCTCAAGGCAGTGGTTTTGTTTTTCTAATATTGAATCCAGGCCTTGTCCCTTTCTTTTATTATAGTTTTAGTATATTTTTTATCAATAGGGCATAGCTAGTTTTTATTCTAATGGTTCAGGAGGGTGCATGATGGTTTAAGATTTTTAGGAAAGTTGTATTAAAGTATTCTACGGCTTCATCTAGAGATAGTTGTTTTAAGGGAGTCCAGTTGCAGCTTTTTAGTGCATTGATGGAGTCAGTAGCTATAAAATTCTTTTTGTTGTGAACTACTCTGAGGATGGGATGGCTAATGGTTTGGGATCTGTTCCTAATTTCATAGGTTGGATGATGGTCACTTAGACTATCTGGAAGACAGCCGGATTCCTGTGCATAAGTGGGGTCAGATACCAGGACCCTGTCTAAGATTGACTGGTGTTTGGATGTTTTGTCAATTCTAGTTGGGGTGGTTATGGTTTGGGTAAACATGTGGAGGTTTGTAAAGGCAGAGGGATTGTTGCTGGAGCAGTTAATCCAGTCAGTATTAAAGTCCCCTCATAGTATGGTTTCTTGTGGAAGGGAGTTAAGAGATCCAACTAAGCAGGTTTTCCATTACAGTGATGTTATTGCCTGGTGGGATATAACCACCTGCAATAATAATGTGTTTGTTGGAATTAATTTTTAATTTGGCAAGGATTAATTCTACATCTTTGACTTCTTGGGTACTGTAATCCAATTGCTCTATGATTAGATGATTTTGGAATAATATTGCTATACCACCTCCCTTTTTCTGTAATCTGTCTTTTGAATAATATTGTAGACAGGGGTAGTAATGTCATTATTCTGGTGTTCTGGTTTAAGTCAAGTTTCAGTTTATATCTGGTTTGTATAAAGCTAGTAGGGCATGAAGGTCTTGAATTTTGTTAAGTATGCTTCTTGCATTAATGTTTAAGAAGAGGAGAGATGAGGTAGGTCTGTAGTATAGGGCATTTAGCTGATTTAAGTTGGGGTTGGTTGATGTAATGGGTCCTGGATTGGGGTGAATGTCTCCACAACAAGTGAGTTTATGGAGTAGGTGTAGATAGTTTGCTTAATTTGTGAATTATTTTATTTTGTCTTTGAGAAATCTGAAGGTTTATTTTGATTGTCAGTTTATTGCGTAAGAAAAGGGTTGGAAGTAGGTAAGGTCGCATGGTGATATAGGGAAGATTTTTAGTTTGATGAAATTGCCTGTGGATTCTTTCTGCCAAGGGGATAGGGTGTGGTTATGAAGCTGAGTGTGATAGGAGGAGAGGTTAGAAAGCAGGAGTAGGGTGAAGATTGTTAATGCGTATAGTAGTGTTTTTAGTAGTTGGTTGACTGTGTGCTACACGTTACTAAGTTACAGAAAGAGTGGAGTGTATACAAGGGTATTATCTATAACTGTGGGAGATTTGTGTTGTGTTAATTGTACAGTAATAAAGGTGTAGTGGAGTTTGTTGTTAAGCAGTAATAGATTTTAAGTGATAAGTAATAATGAGTGTTAGAATTGATAATGGGAGTGGTCTATAGGGTTAAACTGAAGTTGTGTTAAGGACTTACGAGATATTACAAGCTGTTGGAAGTGCTGGGCGTGTTGCTTATGTAAAGTTTTGGAGAGTATGGCTAGTGCCAGAGTTATCTATTGTGTGTTAGGGAGATGCTGTATGGCCAAGGAAGCATAGGACAGGTAAATAGTGTCCCCTAGATAGGAAAGGGTAACAGAGTTAGTGAGTTAAGAGATCTGGGGAGGGGGGATAATTGTTACTTGTCTATAATGCTGTGCTTGACTATGAATATGTATTGATCCACAAGACTTGAACAAAGCCCTAAAAAGACCTCATAATACAATGTGCACAGTCAAAGAACTCACATGCGTGATACCAAATGCCACCATTTCTTCTGTCTTAGATGCAGAGTTAATTTTGGAAAATTCAACTTTACCAGAAATCATCATTGCTCACTACCTTCAGTACTCCGGTTAGCAGGTACAGATTTTTGAGAATGCCATTTGGGATAAATTCTACAAGTGAAATCTTTCAGTGAGCAATGGAGCAAATTGTTTCTGGGTACCCTTGTGCTATCATAGTAGATGACATAATAGTAGGAGTTTGTGATGAACCCGAACATGACAAAAACCTCAGAAAAATTCTAGAAAGGGCACATCAAGTGAATCTTAAGCTCAACCCACACAAATGCAAATTCAGACTCCAAGAAGTTCCTTATGTTGGTCATTTATTTACGAGTACAGGCCCATGACCAGACCCTTCAGAACAAACAGCCTTTCTTCACATGCCAGCCCCAGACAATGTTCAAGCCCTGAAATGTTTTCTTGACATGGTCAACTATTTAGGCAAGTACATTCCACACTTGAGCCAACTATCTGCACCACTCAGAGAGATGACACGTAAAGATGTATCCTGGTCTTGATTACAGCAACACCAAAGAGCATTTGATGTCCTAAACCAGAGACTTGCTAGTCCACCAATGTTCAGATACTATGATGTTCACAAGCCAGTTACACTTTCCTGTGATGCTTTGAGATTTGGACTTGGTGCAGTCATTCTACAAGAAGATCAACCTGTTGCCTATGCATCGAGAACTCTTACGCAAACTGAGATGCAGTACACTCAGATTAAGAATGAGCTTTTGGCAGTTGTGTTTGCATGTTCGAAGTTCAATAATTATGTTTATGGTAGACCTATCCAGATTGAAACAGACCACCAACCATTAGTCACTATCTTGAGAAAACCAATGCATTCAGCCCCAGCCAGACTGCAATGCATGATGTTGAGATTGCAAAAGTACAATTTCAATCTGGTCTACAAGAAAGGCAAACTTATTTATCTTTCTGATACATTATCCACATCACCCAGAAATATCACCGAACACAATGAAAATCAAGGTTCTCTTTCAGCTGATGATTTTGAAGTCATGGAAGTGAGAACATTTTCTTCCACACGTCTTGCTGAACTGTGAGATCCACAACAATAGATACAGTTTTACTGAGGCTCAACCATTTTATCAGTCATGGATGGACATCAAAGCAATCTATTTTACTTTAAGAACTGCAACCTTATTTTCTATACAGAGATGAGATTTTGTCTGACAAAGGTATCATAATGAAAGGTCTAAAATTAATTGTTCCAAAGTAACCAGAGTACATTACTATCTTGCATCATGGTCACCCAGGAACCAAATCTACCAAAAGAAGTGTGAGAGAGATAGCATTTTGGCCTTCTATGTTACAAAAGATTGAGAGAGCACTTTCTTCTTGTTCAGTATGTAATAGTACAAAGCCACAACAACAGAAGGAACCACTTCAGCTTAACCAGATTCCGGAATTACCTTGGTCGATTGTAGCCACTGATGTCTTTGAGTGGAATGGTCAACATATTTGATGTTAGTAGACTCTTACTCCAATTGGTTTGAGATTGACCTACTTCTCAACCTAGCATCCAGTGCAGTCATTACTAAGATGATGCATCATTTTGCAACACGTGCTAGTCCACACAAAGTTATTTCAGACAATGGCACACAGTTTACAAACCAGCAAGATTTGCTGAAGAATGTGAATGTCACAAGTAGTCCTGAACACCTGCAGTCAAATGGTTTGGCAAAACGCACAGTGCAAAGTGCAAAATAGTTACTTGAGAAATCAAAATGAAATAATACTGATGTTTTCTTAAATCTCTTGAATCTCTGAAATATTCCTCATTATATACATCTTGGTTCACCTGCTCAGAGACTTCTGTCAAGACAAACCAGAACCACATTACCAATCAGTAGTCAATTGTTGGTTTCATTGGTCAAGAACAGCAGATCAGTAAAAGCCAATCTGTTGAAAAATCACCTATCCCAGAGATCCTACTAAGATAAGACCAACAAACCACTCAATCCATTACGAAAGGGAGAAGTGATAAGGATGCAAACATCCAAAGGTTAAGATCAGATTGGTGTTGTGAAGAATATTGGTCTAGAGCCAAGACTGTACATTGTGGAATCAGAAGGAGCAACCTTTAGGTGGAATCAGAAGCATTTAAAACTGGTATCTGAGCCTATACCACAGTAAATAGCCTGTAAGACAGACTCTTTATCTCAGAGTAAGTTGTCCGGTATTCCAGTTTCAATGGAAGTTCCAGAGGACATTCCTGTTCCTATGATGAACCCAGAAGTTCCTGATATGAGTTGTGCACTGGAGACAGTCCCTGTTGCTAAATTTAGTCCCAACTGTTATGTTATGAGATATGGTTGAATCTCTCGACCCTGTAGCAGATATGAAGCAACTTGGACATGAACATTGTGTTACATTTCCGATGTATATAGTAATGCATGCCTAGTTTTGATATTCTTTTGCATAAAGGGCAATCTTTTTAAGAGGGAGGATGTAGATCAATATGTGTGTATATGCCTTTAAGAAGCATGAGCACGTACAAGCCTGACTGCCATTTTGCAGTTAGCTGTTGAGATGTGAACATGTGTGCATGAAAGCTGTCAGTTAGTTTGTTCATATTTAATGATGCCGCTATCCATCCTGATGTGTTTCTATGTATTAAAGCATCTAAATGAAACCCTGAGCCTAGTTATTATTTGAGTCAGAGATGAATGAATGACAAGAACCTTAGGGAAATGGGCTGTATTCAGAATACAGCCTCATGGTTTTGGCTGTCTTCTCTGATGTCTTGAAGAATCAGATCTATTCCAACACATGCTGTAATGTAATGTCAAGGAATAGATTTAGGATCCATGAAGGTGACACCTTTGATATCTCTAATGTGTCCCCTCTCCTGCTGGTCTCTGAAAGGTCCCTTTAAATAAGATAATTAAAGCTACACATACCTTTGCATCCAAAGGAATGGGTCCACCATGCATCTTCCTCAATTCAGCTTGTGAGCAACACAATTCCACTAGGTCACTTACAGTACCACTTGCCACTCAGAAACGGTTCAAAATCTATGTTTTAATAAGCTGGCACTATGCAAACTTCTTCCAGTGTATAATGCGGCTGTGATACATAACACAGGGGAAGTAGCTATCATTGGGCAATCCCATCATATGCTGCTGTGGTACCACTGCTGCTCTGCCTAGCCTAGTTCCCATAATGCAAGTCATGAATCTCAGTTTTCAAAATGGATGTGTGTCACTGTGCCACACTACCATTTTATACATGTCTTAACAGTGCTGCTATTTTTCGGTTCCTTTAATTTGCATAATCCATGTAGTTCATTTGCAAGAGATTCCACATTTGAATCTCATTATGCACTCATTAACATGAACTGCATATCATACTGATTCTGAAATTGCACAGCCATGCTATCTGTGTCTTAAATTCAGCACATCCTGGCCATTTGCACTACCGGTGTTAATCTATGCAGTGAAATGTGATGTTTATGAATTTTAGTCAGTGTCTTTCTTCATTTTTCTTTCAGCAACATACACAAATAGGGTCTTTTAGCTTCTACCACAAGCCTAGTTAATGGCTATCTTGGTATGGTGTTCTGTGTTTCCTCACATCCCTTTTAGATTACTTCTGAGCCCTTTTACAGTCAAGAATTTTTGTTAATATTTGACTATTATCAAGTATATTACAGTTTCCAGCTCCATAAATAAGAGTTTTCTTCACTACTTCAATGTGACAGACAATTTAAACTACTTATATCTGTACTATGTAGGTTGCTGTTTCAGGTCAATACTTAATACTATAAATGTTGTTTATTAAGATATACAATGTTGTGCTAGAAATTTTCACTTCTTTCTTCTCATATCTCTTAATCATTGGTTAAGCAGTTATGAATGTAAAAGAACAAGGAAAAAATAACAGTGTTTTAACATAAAGCTGTATGTGCCTTTTCGTTTTTTCACATCCGGTTATCTCTTGACAGTTTTCTTCCATTTCCCTACATTGATCATTTATACAAATATTTTCGCACTTCAGATGTTATGATTATTTCCTCACCAGTGCTAATATGTTTTCTTTGGTTAATTTGAAGAGATAATGGACATTGTTAGCAGATTACAGTAAAGAATGGAAAGTCAGTATAGCAGAGATCAAGCAAGCTGAGGGAAATATAATTATTTTTCAGAAAAAATGTAAAAGCTGTGCACAGTCTGTAATTGTAATTTCCAGTAAATCATGCAACACGCAAAAGACAGAAAATATGTCAAACTGCATGAGTCAAACATTTTTTCAGATTTGTTTGAAGTAGTATGGACAACCATAGAAGAACTTTACTTTTTCTTTTTTCTTTCAAAGGCTTTTGCCATAAAGAGACTGCAGCTTCTTATAAAGCTGAGTGATT
>NC_056734.1:257433289-257468289 GCF_019279795.1 Protopterus annectens
CTAGCAAGACTGATTTGTGGTCAGATCCCACCAGGGATGACCATACACTATGGGTGTTGCAGTGGTCCCCTATGTTGGTGAGCGCCAGGTCCAGGATGTTTGATCCTCTTTTGGGTTTGTCAATCAGCTCTTCAAGGGCATTGGAGTTAACAACGTTCATGAACCTTTGAGCAAGTGAGTTAGAACATGTATAATTTACCAAGTCTATGGACAGGTAATTAAAGTCACCCAAAACCACTGTGTTTGGTTGTGTCTTGATTGACTCAAGTAGATCCAAGTAGGCTGAGTGGATGTCCTGATTCATGGAGGCGGTCCTATAGCTGACAATGACTTGAAGAGGGGTCTTAGCTACAGCCAGTTACACCTGAAGTAATTCAAGGGAATCATGCTGTTTAACCAATCTTGTCTTTGTCTTTAATGAATATTGATACACCATCTCCTTTAGTTCTCATGCTTGCAGTTTGTGGTTTGAACCTGTGGCAGGAAATGTAACCTAGTATATTTGGAGTGCACTCTGCAGCCTTTAACCAGGTCTCAGTGACTGCACAAATGTCAGCATCTTCTAGGATGTGGACTGCTTCCAGGGAGTGTAGTTTCTGGTTTAGACTCCTAGCATTTAGCAGCATAACCCTGAGGTTGTTTTTAGAGGGTATTTTTACTTCATGAATTTTGTTCTTGTAACATTGCTTAAAAAAGGACTATAGAGATGGCAAGAACATTAGCCAATAACCGAAATCCCAGGCATGACAGAGGAAGACCATCTCTGGCAAAGCATCAATGTCTGTCAACCATGCCATCCCAGGCTTTATATACTGGATCACCTTTGAATGACACCAGAAACAAAGCCAATTGTTGATGTCAGTCATTTTTTTTTTTTTGTATTGCGGTATCATCCTACGCAAAGGTAAAATGTTATATAATAATGCTTTGTACAAACATGCAGTTAATTTTACTGGATTTAAGAGGTTTGCTTTTTATAGTGCTGGATTACATGAAGTTCTACCAAAGACAGTGGCGGCTGGTGACTTCAAATTAAAGGGGGGCTGCAGGAGACAGCTGAATGGGTGAGGCCAATGGGAAGGGGTGTGGTCAACTAGAAAGGGGAGGAGCTATGTTTAAAACCACAACAAATGGAACTTTATTTAAATACGCTGCCCTGGGTGCAAAACTGTCATTACGAGAGTCCAATCAAGACAAAATCAAGTCTAGTAGAAAAAAAATATTTCAATGCATTGGCTACGTGACAGCTTACTTAATATCTAGATGGAAACAAAAAGGTTGTGAGGAATTAAAAAATAAATTATTTTTTAAATATATTACTGCAATACCAGTCAAAATCAAGTATATAAAAAAAAACAAGCTTCTCCTTGCACTGCAGTTCTAATTATAATTTATATTCAGCTTTCTAAAAGTACCAAGTAACATGCTGAAAGTAACAATCTCTGTGATGCCCCCACTTGTAAAAATGTTTCTTATCCAAAAAAGACCTGCTGCCTGACAACAACTATCTACTTGTTTCATGGGGAAAGCATGATCAAAGTCAAAAATGAACAGCAAACAAGAAACAAGCTCAAGATAATTGCTCAAAGGATTACTGCACAAGTTATGGACTACACTCAGACTGACAACACAATGCATTCCTTGCACGAGAAGGAATGCGTTACACAGCCCGTACGGCTGCAGCTGCACGTCCATAGATTAGAGTGGCAGCAGCTGTGCTGTTCAGGCACTTTGCACTACGGCAAAGTGCTGATGCAGCCATTTGGTTTCGGCGATGTAGCTCGCAGGCAAATGTCTCGCGAGCTACACGCCGGAATCCAAATATTCTCTGCATGGCAACAACAAAAAGGCTTTCAGTGTTGGTAATTATTTAACAGTATGCTTATTAAAGGTTACTTGCATCTTACAATCTCAGATAAGCTTACCTGATGGTCATTAAAGCATTTCAACTTAAACAAAGAGCAACACGGCACTGTGATAGCATGCATTTTCTGAATAATAAGACGCATAAATCATCAGTATAAAATTATGACAGGAAAACCAGAACATTCTGCAAAATCAAGGACAGATGAAAAGCCACTGTCGTACTTGTGTCTACCTTTGATGGTGGAATACTCTGCACACTTACACTGCATAAATGCTCTTTGCCTTGCTTGGACACATCCAGAGTCACTACATGGGGGAGTGGGGTGCAACAAGTATGTCACAATTTGAAATGTCTCTGGCTGATGGTGATGGCTCTGACACTCATATCTCTCAACCTTGGAGCAAGAAATCTGGACAAAGTCATACACAGAAGTGGGACAAAGGACAAAAATTAAGGACAATTTTTAAATATCACTCATAAACTTAGAAAGATAACAGAATAGTAGCAGGTCTTGTGTTAGTATGAACTTTCTGAAGGGTATGAAATCTGAAACTCAAATGTCTGTCATTATTTTCTAATGTCATTCCCTAATGATTTGCCACTAATTTGCCAGAAAACCACAATTTTATGAAAAATGGACAAACGTGATGCAAAAATATAAAATTGCCACACAATACAGCTGGGGACCTGTCAAAGAAGGGACACTTTTTTAATAATAATACTGTTAACTTGAGCAGCTGACAAAATAATGGAATCTACATGCATTTCTGAAATAAAAGTAATCTATAACTCTGATCATTACAGTTATTTATAATTGTAAACCCTCCACGTTGTTTCCCAAAATTGCCATTTTGTTTAGGGTTGCCATCTTTTCAAATGACCAAAGTGGGACATTTTTGGTACAAACATCAGAATTTACAGGCCGACACATACCCACTGACAGTACAAAGGATAGAACTTAAATATTTTGCCTAAATAAAAGCTTATTATTGTAGCATTTTAGTTTCTTATTCTGTTTCTTATAACATTTAGGTATTCTAGATACAGAATAACTGTTTTATGCAACTATTACATAAAATATAAGAAATAATTTTGTCCTAAAATCTCAGGACATTTGCCACTTTTAAATTTTTTTGTCAGGACACAACTGCCCAAAGAGGGACTGTCCCTCGCAAAGTGGGACAGGTGGTAACCCTACATTTTGTGGAGCAATTATTAGGGGGAGAGCAACATTTTGATCCAAAATTGGGGACAGTTGAGAGGTTTGGATATTCCTAATTCTATAAAGCTATTTATTTGCATGGACCTCTTAACCTCTTATTGCAGGAAATCTGGACAAGGCCAAATATATTGGGGGAACATACAAACAGTCTAAAAATTGCTCTTGTATAAACTTAAGACAGTTGATAGAATAACAGGTCTTGCTTTATCATGCATTTTTCTGAAAGTTATGAAGTCTGAAACTCAATGTCTGTCATTATTTAGTGACTTCATTGCTAAATGATTTGCCAGAAAACCATAAATTGTATGAGGAACAAACCAAAAATAAGAAGCAAAAATCTATTCATTCTGCAAAAATCTGGATAGTTGAGAGGTATAGTTTAGCCAGGGCTGTCTTTGAGTTTGCTGCCCTTCTCCCCCTAACAAAATCATGGTGGAATGCAGCCTCCCCCCTGCAGCCATTCCAATGTCCCACTCCTTGGTTATTTCGCCCCATTTACGATAAACACTGTAATATGCATACTGATTTACATCTGTGATGAATTAGATTTCATTTGAAAGTTTTATTTTGCATTTTAGAGTACAAACACTAATAGACATCTGGTAAACAAAGCAATGCAGTTTCACAATGAAAATAGACTTAGCATTAAAACATCTCTGTCCTTGAAACTCACATTCATTGAAACAGCATTGAAACCCACAGTCAAAGAAAATACATTTTGCCAGTGGCAGACAACAGTTAACTTTGGGCTGTTTTCAAATCATAAGCCCCTTGCACACGAAACATACATGTGCTCTTTGATAGACCTTCCTGATTGTATTAAATCATATTCCTTATACAATACAGTACAGTTGTTAGAAGACAAATTAAATTTATTGTTTTAAACATTTTCCAGTAAACAATGAAACAAAATGCACGCACCAATAATGACAAAACTGCCCAATTCTGAGCATTTCCATCATAAAAGTGTACTCAAACGTCTACAGTCCACCAGTATCAGTAAATATTCACAATCACTGAAGAAATAAAAGTCATCTAAATAATTCCACATTAAAGAGATCTGTAACTAATGAAAAGGTTGCTGCTAGCAAACAACTTTATAGTTCATTGTTTCATCTATAAATAAAGTGCCTGCTGCCCTTGAGGAATAAATTGCATATATTACATTAAAAATGATAAGCTAGTAATACTGCAATAGGAAATAGATGGCAAACTGATAACAGGTTCATAGTTACTAGGTATCTTTGCCAGAAAGAACTGCAGCACCCCCCCCCCTTTACAACACAGTACAGTATCAGAAATGCATCTCCCTACTGTGGGAGTAGAACCAACAGCCTTCTTCATCAAAAGCAAGTACACTACTGGTTGTGCTATTAACAATGCAAGCAGACTCAGCAAAAGCAGCACTAAACTTCAGTTCCCCGGCAGCTCTCAGCTCCTTGTAAAATCTACTCAACACTCAACTGTATCTCTGAACTTTGCAGCACAAGAAATCTGGAAAAAGCCAACATTTTATGGGAGGGGGACAAAAGCCCAAAAACCAGGGATACATTTTAAACATTGCTTGTATAATGTTGGAAAGTTGCTAGAATAAAATGATGTGATGCCACCATACATTTTACTGCCAAAACTTGAACCCAGGTGCCTGTGCAAAACAGTCAGAGCAACATTCCACTATGCCAAATCAGCTGTTTTGTGAAAGAGAGGAAGACTGAAACTTAAATGGCTACCATTTAGTGAATTCAATTCTCACCATAGCTGTCAACCTCTTAATATAAAACACTTGAACAAAGTCAATAATGGGGGAATACAGCCCCCAAACATATTCAGTGAATACAGTTCTCACAATAGCTCTCAAACTCTTAACAAAAATCACCTGGGCAAAGCCAGTAATGGGGGAATACAGCCCCCAAACATAATCAGTGAATTCAGTTCCATAGCTCTCAACCTTAGCACAAAAAACCTGGACAAAGCCAATAATGGGGGAATACAGTCCCAAAAATAGGGACACATTTCAAATATCCATCTTACAAACTTAGAAAATTGCTAGAATAAAAGGTTTTGTGTTACCATGTACTTCCTGAAAAATATGAAGTCTGAAATTCAAATGCCTGTCATTTTTATTTATATAACATTTATTAATCAGGAAAGTCTGACTTGCAACAAGAGCCAATTTTCAGCAGAGGCCCAGGGAGAAACAGTCCAGGCATTGAATATAGCTTTTTCTACTTAAAACAAAATGAAGCACACTAATACCAATTCAGGATGGAAAAACAGCCACATGAAGACCAAAAGAGAAGATAATTCACTTGATTAATAATCAAGTGAGTTATCTTTGGACTTCATTGTGTGGCCGTTTTTCATTCCGGAATCGGTATTAGTGTGCTTCATTTTGTTTCAGGTTACCTTTTATTATTTACAGCACCAGGTGTATAAGAGATTCCAGCAGACCAGCACCTACCTCTGTATGTATCTCGTCTTCCTCTCTGCTCTCTCTCACTGCAGTCAGTGCAAGCTCTTTGCCGCCCAAGACAAAAAAAAATAAACTTTGACCAAGCAGTAAAGCACCACCAACGACAATGCCACTGAATCCAACGGTCCCAACCTCTTGAACAAGACCAGTACAGTATTACTGTGCTAGTGCTACTGATTGTTTCTCATTCTCTTTTTTGAGAAGAGAGCGAGAACCAATCAGTAGCAATCCAGCCATCCATGTTATGTATGTGCCTGCGGACGTGGCAGTTCAAACCCCCTTCTAATTTACGTTGCAGTTACACCGCTTAGACTTCTGGGCATCACACTGATCCTTTTTCTTTTATCTGGACTGCCTTTTACAGCAGTCAGATACTAGATGCTGCTATGTTGTTAAAAAATAAAAAAAAAACGGAACTCGATGAGCATGCACAGTTTGAGTTCCGGGACTTTGCGGACTTGTTATACTGTGTTGTGTAGGTTAGAAAAATATTTTTTTATGGCAATATTGGCAAATGAAATGTAAATGTCAACTACACTTTCTTTCGTCTTTTTCCTAGGAGGGCTGCAATCCTGTAGTCCAATAGCACGAGCTGCCCCTAAACCTCCCAATCTTAGACAAATTAGATTAGAAAGCAATAAACAACTGGAAACATGCTGGGATGCTCTACTCAATTATTCAAGATACTGTTGATGAGTTCTACAATATTATTAATCTCTGCATTCATAATTTTACTCTGTTAGTGTATAAATATACAGATAAATTACAAATAATATTAATAAACTTTAACAGATTCACAGGTTGAAGAAGTTAAACAAAAGCAAGGAGAGTTTTTTTTTTTACAGATTTCAGAAATCACCCTATTTGCAGAACAAGAACAGGCTAAATAAAGCACAGTAACTCTTTACTCATATTGATCTCAAATACTGAATGGAATAATAAGGAAGTATTTAATTACACCAGAAAACTGAAAGGGGTATAAGGGAGATCAGTGAATGAAGCATGTATCAAGAAACAATGACATGATCACTCAGCTCAAAGGCATATTGAATGTGCTTGCAGATAGTGTTTGCAAATTTTACAACAAGTAAAGACATACAAGTATGTATTTATTTATTTACTGCATTGTATTATATTATATTGTATTGTATTTGATAATTGTAATTGGCTCATATTTTTGGTCTGTTCCTCTTAAAATGTGTGTTTTTCTGGCAAATCAGTGAGAACTGAATTCACTAAATAATGACATCTACTGTAAGTTTCAGTCTTCTTATCTTTCAGGAAATGCATGTTAATACAAAACATTTTATTCTAGCAACTTTCTAAGGTTCATAGGTTCATAGGTTCATACTAGGCTATCTGCCCGAGGGCATTTACAAGCCTAGCCCATAGTTTTGTGGCTTACGCCACCCCTTTAGTATGGGGAACTATACCCATTATTTTGCTGTGCCTCTGTCGAGCAGTGACACTGAGGTAATCCCTGGGGTATATCTGCGATCTCCCATCCATTGGTCAAGATTTCTCTTGAACAAGGCCAGCGAGGTGCTCTGCCTCACATATACCGGGATTTTGTTCCACAGCATAGGGAGTCTTTGGGTGATGAATCTATCCGTCCAGCACGTCCTATTAATAGCCGTGTCGAGGTTTAAGTCTCCCGCCCTTGTGGCTCTGACGGATCTAGATTTTTTGAGGTGAAGCATATTCATCAAATCTGGGTTTGACATGGCCTTGTATGTTAGGCAAAGGTCACCTCTGAGCAAGTGGTAAGCGACTGAATAGAGCTGGAGTTCTTTCAGTCGGGCAGCATAGGGCAGATGTTTGAGACCCTTTATCCTTTTGGTGAGGAACTTTTGTGGCCTCTCCAGCTGCTGCAAGTGTCGGGTCAGATACATTCCGAATGGGGCATTGTACTCAATCATTGGTCTGATGAGTGATGAGTATAGGAGACTATGACCTCCCTTGATCTAGATGAGAATCCCTTCATGATAAGGTGGGCAATGTAGAAGGTCTTCCTAACTACTTTAGCTACATGGGTGTCGAATGACAGACTACTATCAACCTGGGTCCCCAGGTCCCTGATAACTTCTTCTGTGCTCAGTGGATTGCCACCTATTTGGTAGCTAGGGGTAACCTTGTTTTTCCCGAAGGGTATGACTATGCATTTTTTGGCATTTAACTTTAGGCCATGGCTCTGGCACCAGTTATCCGTTTCTGTGAGACCCTTCTGAAGGATATCTGTGTCAGATGTGTTTTCTACTATGGCCCAGTTTGCAGTCATCTGCAAACTTTGTCAGCCATAACCCTCCTGTGTTTGCTTGTACTTGGAAAAGTAGATGCCAAACAAGAGTGGGCCCAGGACTGAGCCCTGTGGTACACCACTTGTGACAGGCTTTGAGTCTGACATGGCACCAGCAACTCTGACCCTGTGGGTTCTGTCACTCAGCCAGTTTGCAACCCATCTTGTGATGTATGGGTTAACATTTAAGCTGATGTAATTTTCAATGATACCCGAGTGGGGTATTGTATCAAAGGCCTTCGCCAGATCGAGGTAGGCTGTATGGACTGCCTTTCCCTCATCAATGGCTTTGGTGACTGTTTCAAAAAAGTCAACCAAGTTTAGAAGGCATGATCTGCCTTTGATAAAGCCAAACTGGGATGGATCCAAAGTCTGCAAATTCCCTATGTCTTTATTTATGAGGTCCATTATGATCCTCTCCATGGCTTTGCAGATAAGGCTTGTCAAGCTAATGGGCGGTAATTTCCAGGGTCGGTGGAGGCACCGCCTTTGTGAAGTGGGACCACAGTTGCAGTGCGCCACTCCTGGAGTGCGTATCCAGAGGTAAGACTATGATTAAACAGCTGTCCTAGCTGTGGGTTTAATTCCTCGTTGAGTTCGTGGAGCACACAGCCTGGGACACCATCAGGTCCCATGGATGCTGTGTTTTTGCTTTGGAGAGAGCAGTTCTCACTTGGGCGTTGGAGATGTTTGGGGGCTGCAATCGCTTGGTATAGATATCTCTCCTTTTGGGGAGGGGAGAAGTTTGCACTGAACCTGTCAGCCAGTATGTTGGCAATGTCTGTAGGATCAGTAATCTTCACATCATTTTGAACTAGTTCTGAACATATCTGGGAGTTTCCTCCCAGGTTTCTAACATAGCTAAAGAAGGCCTTATGATTGTCTTTTGAGTCTTTAGCTATTTTTCTCTCAAAATTTGCTTTGGATGATTTTATGAGAGCTCTTAGTTTTTTACTTATAGTGATCAAGGGTGTCTTACCTTTTAAGGATTTTGCTCTATCTTGTAGTAGCTTCCTCCTTTTGTTGTAGAGTTTGTTTATGGCTGGGGTCCACCAGACTGGACGCTTGCCTTTGGTACAAAGAGTCTTTGTTTTGCTTGGGATTGCCTTATCCATGCAGTCCTGCAGGTGCTGGTAGAAGGCATTTGTAAGTGATTCAGCGGCTTGAGTACTGTTTCCCGCCGGCTCGGGAGCCTTAAGGGAGACCACACTAGTCTTTAGAAGTGTGAAGTCGGCTTTCGAGAAGTTTTTTACTGTGGTCTTTTTTATTTCAGGTGGGGGTGGGATGAGGACCTCCAGCGAGATTAGTTTGTGATCTGATCTCACCAGTGAGGGGTATACTTCCGGTGTTGAACATTGTGTTCCCATGTTCGTGATGATGAGATCAAGTATATTTTCTCCTCTTGTGGGGATGGTGACTAGTTGTTCCATGGCATTTGAGTTTATGAATTCCAGGAACTTTTGGGCTAGGGTGTTTGGGCTTGAGTAGTGTTCCCAGTCTATATTAGGGTAATTGAAGTCACCTAGTATGATGGTGTTTGGTGATACATTTATCCCCTCTTGTGTTTTCAGGAAGGCCATGTGAGGTTCCTGAGTCTGTGAGGGTGGCCTGTAACATGCTACAATTTGCAGAGCAGTCTTGCCTATGGTTAATTGCACCTGGATGGTCTCCGATGCATCGTGCATTGCCACCAGTCTTGAGGTGTGGGTGTCCTTGATGAATATGGATACCCCCGCTCCTTTCTTGGTATTGTCCGGATTTTGGGGCGGACGCATGATATGAGGTAAAACCTGATAGTGCTGGGGTGCTCTCAGGAGCCTTGAACCAGGTTTCTGTCACAGCACAGACATCGATGTTCTCCATACTGAGAAGGGCCTCGAGTGCGTGCATTTTGAGATTTAGACTTCTGGCATTGAGCAGCATTACCCTTAGTTGTTTTCCTTTTTGTGTTCTAGGGTGGTAGGTTTAGAATTTGAGCCTTGCGTAAAAGAGGCAGTAGGCTTGGGGCAAGAGCCTTTGCCAATATCCGGAATCCCAGGGGTGACAGGTGCAAGCCGTCCCTTGCGAAGCAGCGTGGCTTGTCCAGCATGTCATCCCAGGCAGACAGACATTGGATCCCCTTTGAATGACACCAGAGTTTAAGCCAATTGTTAAAGCTGATCATCTTATCTCTGTATTGTGGCATCATTCTTGGTGAAGGTAGGATACTGCTCAAGGTCAGGGTCATACCTGCCTGGGCTACATAATCAGAGAGCTCCTCAATGTCTCTTTCATGTAGTCCAAGGAGGTACGTCTCAGGTCGTTTACACCAGCATGGACAATGACTGAGTCGTATTTGTACCTGCTGTTGAGAGACCTGAGTGCTTGCGTTATGTGGCGGATTCTAGTGCCCGACAGGCAGCTTACTGTGACCTTCTCCTTACTCAGTCTGGTGAGCGGGACGTCAGTGTGTCTGACTATGGAGTCACCAATGACTAGTGTGTCTGGCATTGTGTTTGGCCTTAAGGGCTGTGACTGTTTGACACTCTGATTGTGAGGTCTATGTGTTGCAGGTGTTGTGTTCTGAGGTGGTGGTTGTTTGGGTGTCTGCTTTGGTGGCCTCTGCTGTTTTGGTAGATTTTTGATCAGAGCCTCCGAGTATGTCTTTGTGTGTTTATGTGTATGATTTGAGGTTATACAAGCAATGTTAAAAATGTGTTCCTGGTTTTGTACGTTTGTCCCCCCGCAAAAAAAAATGTTGGCTTTTTTAGATATATTGTGCTACAAAGTTGACATATAGTTGAGTATCAAGTTGATTTTACAAGGAGCTGAGAGCTTCAGGGGAAGATGCATTATTAGTAATACAAGAGGTAGTATACTTGCTTTTGATACTCCCACAGGATGCAGATAGATCGCTGATACTATACTGTGTTGTACTTTAAAGGGAGTGGATGCTGCAGTCCTGAGAATGTCCTCCTTTGAAGGAGACACCTAATAACTATGAACCTGTTATCAGTTTGCCATCCATTTCCTATTGCAATATTACTAACATAATTTTTTAATGTAACATAGGCAATTTATTCTTCATGGGCAGTGGGGACTTTATATCATTGTTTCATCTTCAAATAAAGTTGCTTGCTAGCAGCAACTTTTTAATTAGTTAGATATCTTTAATGTGGAATTATTTAGATGAATTTTGCTTCTGCAGAGATTGTGCACATTTACTGATATTGGTGGATTGTAATGACAGAAATTTGAGTAGACTTTTATGATGGAAATGTTCTGAATTGGGCAATTTTTTTTTCATTATTGATTCATACATTTTGCTTCATTGTTTACTGGAAAAATGTTCAAAACTATAAATTTAAAATGTGGTCTAACAAGTGCTCCTGTATTATACAAGGGGTATAATTTTGTTAATATATTTTATAATTTAATAAATCAAGAAGGTGAATCAAAGAACTTTTGCATGGCCGTAAATGTGTGCAAGGGGTCCACGATTTGAAAACAGCCCAAAGGTAAACTTAACCCACCACTGGCCAAATGCATTTTCTTTGAATATGGGTTTCAGTGCTGTTTCAGTGAATGAGTTTCACAGGCAGAGAAGTTTCAATGCTAAGTCTGTTTTCACTGTAAGACTGTATTGCTTTGTTTAGCAAATGTCTATCTTTGTTTATGCTATAAAATTTTAAATAAATTTGTAAATTAAATCCAAATATCTGTAATCACTGTAGAAGTAAAGCATAAAACAGTGCGCACACAGAGTTTTTAACACTGGAGGCAATGTGTTTTCGGAGCTGTTGATGATTTTCTTTCTTTAACATAATACTCTGGGAGGGTCAGCCAGATGCTAGTGACCAATGTATTTTGGGGGCTGTTGATGACTTTCTTTTTTTTAATATAATATTCTGGCAGGAGTTAAAGAGGTACTAGGTATGCAGTATGTTCTGGAAAACCATTTGTGGATGACATCTTTTTTTTTTTTTACCTAGTATTTTTTGTAGGGTTAGTCAAGATAAATTAGGATGGTTTATCAATGTTTTGTTGTTGAAACAAACTCTACTTTTGCATGAGTAAAGTGTGTATGGGTGAACTGATTAAGATCACATGCAAGTTCTTGGCTATGTGATGTGAAAGAAATACAGTAATGTAAGTGTGGTCTTTTCTTTTCATTATTTTAAACCTTGTAGGCTCAAAATAGATTCTCTGTGTAGGCAGTTGGGATAGGGCAATGCTTATGTGCAAATGGAACAACTGCAGTTCTAGTTTGCTATGCAAGACCTGCATTTGAGTGAAGTAAAATCAACCATAAGCTCTGAACTGAGTGTTGTTTATGTCAAAAAAAGAATACTTATCTTAATGACAGTATTATCTTTTTTTGTTGTTTTTGTTTTTAACCTCACAAGATCAAATCAGATCCTGTGGGTGGGGTAGGCACTGGGAATTGGGGCTGGGTGTGAATTAAACAAATTGCCTGCTGTTTACTGTTGTAGTTATATATTTGCAAAACTGTAATTTTTTTGTATTTTAAGATGAATGTAAATAATTAGTGAGATAATGAGTATTTCTGTAACATAGGTTCATCTCTTTCTAGTTGGCCACACCCCTTTCTAGCTGACCACACCCATTCAGGTGTATCCTGCAGCCTCCCTTTGATATGAAGTCACCAGCCACAACTGGGGAGGGATAATTTATATATGAATGAGTGTAGTTTTATTCTTAGATTTAGGATGATGGTATCATTATATGTTGTCATTCTCGCCTTCATTCTTGCTGGATGGGTTCGGAGCCGATCCTCGGCTCCGACTCGGCATATACTATAGCCCGAGAGCTATTTTTACCGGTTCAAGGCAGCCCTATATCTCACAATACCATGCGCTAACTCCCCAGATCTCGTTTGCCGCTTCGCTGCGAGTTTGCCTTTTTTACCGGCTCAGGTCAGTAAAGGATATTTTTCAACAAATTTCTAATTTTTTGAGGTAGTTATTAGGCTATATTCCCTACTTTTGTTCCCTATCGATATTTTACTTAATAGAGTTTGTTTCGTAAGCCCTACCCACCCCTGTAGTTAACTTTTATAATCAGGCCTACAGGCCTTAGTTTTTCTGTTTTACTCACCTCTGTGTGTGTGTGCTGTTGTTTTAATCAGTCCCCTCATCTCCCCCTTGTGTGTAAGTGAGTGAGTGTGTGCTGATTGAATGACTGTCTTAGGGCAATGTCCAAAGACGTTAAGGTCTCGGGATTCAAGAAGTGTGACTCGTGCTGTCAGAAAATGTCTCTGACAGACGGTCACACTTCTTGTGTCTGTTGCTTGGGGCCTTTACACCTGCAGGACTCTTGTTCCGTTTGTCACGGATTTAGTTCAAGAGTCCTGCAGGAAAGGTGTAACAAGCTTATTCTAAGGGGCTTGTTAAAGCCTAATGACTCCCCATCCAAGTCTGGCTCGGGGAAGTCATTAAAAATCCGCCAAACCCTCGGCTCCAGCTTCTGAGCCGAGGACTGGTGTTGTCGAGACGGCTCCGACCTTGGTTCCGGCTGGCTCCGAGGTGAGAAAAGTGGGTTCCACTTCGAAACCATCATTGGAGCCGATCCCAGCACACAAGCACTGTAGGTCCCCTTCTTTAGAGTCCGTCAGATCGGCTCCGAGCTCCCCCCTTCTATCGGAACGGAGTCATAGGACAAATTCATCTTCCAGGCTCTCTGATCACGACCTCGAGAGGGTGGTCAGTAGACTCATAAAGTCTCAGGCACTGGCCCAAATGCTTCAGAGCCCATCTCACCAGACTGTGGCTCCTTTGATACAGTTATCCATTCCTCCACCGACTCATCTCTCGAGTTCGGAGCCGGAGTTCATCGGAACTGTGACCTTGCCCACGTCGGAGTTTATACCCCCTCCTTCAGCTCCGGTGTCATTGGCTCCAACCTCTTTATTGGTTCCATCCATGGAGAGATCCGGGCACCGGGACTCCATTGTCGGCTCCGAGGGGGCGAGTGGCATCAGACCCTTGTCTGACCCCGCTCTCCCTCTCGGAGCTTCGGCTCTGGTTAGTTCGGCCCCGGCATCATTCTCGGAGCCTTCTCTGTTGGTTCCGGGGGTGGTTCCGGCCTCTTCGAAGCCGGGGCTACCCTTGGTGTCTGATAGGGGAGCCTTCGAGGTGTTGAGGAGTGTGCTGGACCCAGTGTCCACTCCAAGGTTAAATTCTAAGGCTCTTCCCTCTGTAGTGCCTGTTACGGTCTCTGGCCACCCTCCTATACCCGGCAGCAGAGATCCAAAGCGTAAGGTACCCACTTTGGGTGCCTCCTCCTCTTCCGAGGGTTCCCCTGAAGTTTCAGGGGAACCCCCTAGGAAAAGAAAGTGCAAGAGGAAGCACATAGACTCCCCCGAGTCTGTCACGTCGGACACCAACTTGGATGAGTCAGAGGGTTCCCCCAGATCCCCCTCTGAGGATGTCTCCTTTTCAGACATCCTGGAGATCCTAAGACCGAGGGGAAATTGGTCCACTCTCAAACCTTCCGAGGATGAGTCGGTTTACCTTGCCGCCTTTGGATCTCGCCCTTCCATAAAGAGTCCAGGACCATGGACAGGTACGGCAAGCGGACCTTTGCTTCAGCAACATTCTCTATGCGATCGCTGAACTATTTATGTCATTTCACCCACCTTCAAGGAGTCTTGCTCACAGAGCTGGGTGAAATGGTACAGGATCCTTCTGCTGCGGGGTTTAAGGACAAAATAAACTCTCAGCTGGCTACCATGAACTCCATTGTTAACTCCTCCATGCAGCTAATCTCTTATACAGCTGATGGAACGAGTAGGGCCACTGGCACAGGCGTTGCGTTGAGACGCCATGCTTGGATGCAACTCTGTAATTTTGCTGACCCCTTCAAGGCGTCCTTCACCAACACCCCCTTTGATGGTTCGGAATTGTTCGGGCCTCAGGTGAAGAATACCCTCACCAGATGTGAGCAAGATGGTAAGACTCTCTCTGCCATGGGAGTCCATTTTTCCACACCTTCTAGACCTTATCCTAAGGAACAGAGGGGTGGAAAGATGTGGTTCCACAAACCACAGGGAGTCGCGCCTGCTGCACGTGGTGAGTTTCCTCCTAGAGGCAGAGGGGGGAATAATAACAAACGCCACCCCAGGGGCAGAGGGGGTCCACAAAACCAGGGTTCCAGGGAATCTTTCCCTGACCAACCCTTTCAGCATCCCTGAGAAGCTGCCCGACTGTCCGCCTTTGGAGGCAGTCGGGGGAAGATTATCTCTGTACCCGGAAGCCTGGCAATCCATCACTCAAGACACATGGGTACAGAAGATCATATCCGAGGGTTACAAAATTCCTCTCACTTTCCCTCTGGTACAACCGCCAAAACCCCTACCAGACATACCACCCATGCAGAGGGGTCAGGCTCAGCTAGAAATAAAAAAGCTGTTAAACAAAAGAGTCATCCAGGCAGTCCCAACAGATCAGCTAGGATCCGGAATCTACTCCAGATTCTTTTTGGTACCAAAAAAGACAGGAGATTGGAGACCCATTTTGGACCTCAGCAGGTTAAACAACTATGTGTTAAAGACAAAATTTTGGATGGTAACACTGCAGTCCATTCTACCCTTTTTGGGCAGAGACAACTGGATGTGCTTGTTAGACCTCCAGGATGCGTACTACCACATAAAAATACACAGGCACTCCAGGAGGTTTCTTCGCTTCCGGCTGGGAGTCAGTCATTTTTAATTCAGGGCCCTGCCCTTTGGTCTCACCACAGCCCCCCGGGTGTTCACCAAATGTTTGGCAGTGGTCACGGCTCACCTGAGACAAAAAGGATTCCAGGTGTTTCCATACTTAGACGACTGGCTCATTTCCGCTACCACCAAACAGGATCTCATAATGGCCAGGGATTATACTATCCATCTTTGCAACAGCCTGGGTATTTCTATACATTTTGCAAAGTCCTCCTTGTCGCCTTGTCAATGTATAAACTTTATAGGCACCGTATTAAACACCACAGAAATGTCTGCGACATTACCACCTCAGAGAGTGACAGACATAAGGCGGAATGTTCAGCTCCTGTTTCAGCCCAGCAGAGTCCAAGTCAAGCTAGTATTGAAAGTGTTGGGTCTCATGGCGGCGGCGATTCTTCTACTTCCATTAGCCCGCTTCCACATGAGACTCCTTCAGTGGATGCTGTTTTCTCAGTGGTCCTTTCAGCAGCTGCCAATGACCCACAACATTTTGATAACACCATCTTGCAAGAAACTTCTCTCCTGGTGGATGGTTTCCCCTCAGCTTTTTCAGGGCAGACCTTTTGTTCTCCCCCCTCCAGTTGCCACTGTCACAACGGATGCCTCCCTGATCGGGTGGGGGGGGGCATTATCAGGGCAGGACGGTCCAGGGCACTTGGCAACAGTCAGAATGCCACCTGCACATAAATGTCCTGGAGATGAGGGCGGTGCTTTTGACGTTGCAGGCCCTTCAGAGCTCTCTTCCCACAGGGACTATAGCAATTCAAACGGACAATATGTCTGTGGTGTGGTACATAAACAAGCAGGGTGGAACAAAGTCCTACCCTCTCTGTCGAGAAGCACTCAGACTTTGGCAATGGGCGATTTCATCTCAATGGTTTCTGATAGCAACGCACATCCCCGGGAAGTCCAACGTCATAGCAGACAGATTGAGCAGAACTATCCTCATGCCTCACGAGTGGTCTCTAAATCAAGCGGTAGTAGACGGAATTTTTCGGAAGTGGGGCCAGCCTTGCTGCGACCTTTTTGCAACTCCGCAAAACAGCAAGTGCCTCAACATCTTCACACTTTTCCCTCTACCAGCCCAGCCCCTCAGAGACGCTCTTGTTCACGTTTGGCCCCGGGGTCTTCTTTATGCCTTTCCTCCCTTTCCATTGATCCCGCAACTAATTCAGAAAGAAACCGCATTGAGATCCAAAATGATCCTCATTGTCCTGTTTTGGCCTCGACAAGTTTGGTTCCTGTTCCTGCACAAATACCTACTGGAACAGCCTTGGCATCTGGAACCCCTTCCGGATCTGTTGACCCACCTCACGGGCAAGTTGCATCAGTCTCTACATTCCATCAACCTCACAGCTTGGTTGCTCCACTTCCAGCCATAGCCAGGCTTCCCCTTATTTCTCCTCCTGTTCGTGATATCATTCTGGCTTCCCATAAGTCCAATACTAGGAAGACTTATGCGAGTAAATGGAAGCGTTTTTCACACTGGGCACAAACTAGATCCTTAGATCCTTTCCATGCACCCATTCATGAGGTTCTAGACTTCCTGGCGGAGCTTTTTCATTCGGGGTCATCATCGGCCACTATCAGGATACAATTAGCGGCCATTGCTAATTTTCATGTTGGACTCTCAGAAGCAAATATTATGGTCCACAAACTCTGTAAAGCCTTTCTCAAGGGCATTTTGTTACTCAGACCTCCAGTTAAAGATCCACCTCCACAATGGGATTTGAATTTAGTTCTAACTTCACTAATTCTACCCCCTTTTGAACCGGCAGCTTCTTGCTCCCTCAAACTTCTTTCTTGGAAAACGCTGTTTTTAGTAGCTATAACATCTGCCAGAAGGGTATCGGAACTTCAAGCCTTGTCTGTCCATCCTCCCTATTTGGTTTTTCATAAAGATAGGGTAACTCTCAGAACAAACCCTTCCTTTCTACCAAAAGTGTTATCGGAAGCAAATCTAAACCACTCCATTCATTTGCCTGTCTTTTTCCCAGACTATACCAACAGGGCTGAACAAAAATTACATTCATTAGATGTTCATCGCCAATTATGGTATTACCTACACAGGGCAAAACAGTTCAAAAAATCAGACCAGCTCTTCCTCTCTTATGCTGCAGGCAAGAAAGGGCTTCCAGTATCGAAAGTTACTCTTTCCAGATGGCTGACATCTATTATTACCTTAATCTATGAGTTGAGACACAGGCAACTACCCTCTAGGCCTAAAGCTCATTCAACCCGGGCACTATCAACTTCAACGGCTTTTCAAGCAAGGTTACCACTAGATGCCATTTGTGCAGCAGCTACATGGGCGTCCAAACATACCTTTATTGCCCATTACAAGCTTGATCTAGCCTCCAGAAATAGAGCTGATTTTGGTTCCACTGTACTCAGGAGTCTGTTCCATTGAGCCACCCAGGACTAAGATGCTAGGGACGCTGTCCCATCCAGCAAGAATGAAGGCGAGAATGACAACTTAACATTAAGAAGTTATGTCTTACCATAACGTTCCATGTTAGTTGTCTTCTTCTCGCCTTCTTTCTTGCGTCCCTCCCTCCTGCCTCCTAGCCTGGATAGACTCGAAGTTCTGAGTCCTTCCATTTCTAGAGATACAATATGTTGCATCTTTCATGGTATCCTTAGTGTTACTAGCTGGTAAACTGTACTCGTAAAAGAGGATTATAATATTATTATTATAATATTACTTTTTATACTATGTCTTACCTTCCAAATGAGATCTGGGGAGTTAGCGCATGGTATTGTGGGATATAGGGCTGCCTCAAGCTGGTAAAAATAGCTCTCGAGCTATATTATAGGCCGAGTCGGAGCCGAGGATCAGCTCCAAACCCATCCAGCAAGAAAGAAGGCGAAAAGAAGACAACTAACATGGAACGTTATGGTAAGACATAACTTCTTATTCTGTTAATTCCTGAGGTTATAACTAGGGTAGGGCTGTAAGAATCTTAGGTTTAATAGCTAAGAGGCTGACTCCCATAAATTATTGCCACCCTGTTGAATTCCTTACTTCATATTAGTGAGTTTCCTATTAGCCTTTATGACTTGTGTTGTAGCCTGAGTACCATGCTTCCAGTTATGTGAATTTACTAGCTCTGTAACTTTCAGCACATGCTGTCTCTACGTGCATATGTAGAGTTTATAAACAGTTTTCTTGTAGTTAGATATAACAAGCCATGGCTGAAAAGGGTAACTGAATCAGGCCACCTATTGGCTTACCAAAGAGTAAATAAATAAATGTGAATTTATTTTAATCTGCATTATGGCTTCAAAAAGTCTTTGCAGCAGTTTGCTTACCAGTTAACAAATAAGCAGGTAATTAAATAAGAAGAAATAAACGCTTATTAGAAAATGTGACATTAGTCTGAAAGGAAGACAGAATGGTTGGAAGGAATGAAGGAAGAAGTAGGTTTATGTAACAGGAACACAGGCTGGTTTTAGTTAAGATCATGGTAGAAAGAAAAATGGGAATATCTGAACATTTAATGTAAATTCATCGCTGGTTATTAAATTGTTAAAACAGAACTGACCTTTTAGATCAGAGTAATGAGAATAAGAAAGTGGTCTCTTTCACATGCTTTTAAAGTATATACATGAAGCAAACTTTTAACTGGAATTTTATGTTAGACACAATGCAGCATTCAAGAATGTCTGAAACATGTACTGGAGAACTCCTCTATAAGAACATGTAAAGGCATGGGCAATGCATGAATGCTGTGTCTTTCGCTGGCTAATAAATTACTACTAGTGTGGAGCAGCCGAACAATTATCATGTGTTGCATGTTCTAGCAGCATTTTTGTTTTGATCATATAAATTATTTGGACAAACTCATTAGTGTACCAGTCAGGCATTGCATTAGAGACAAAACTAACTACATATGACAGTTCCACAATTCTTTGACATTTGCTATCAATCAGTGAGTCAATTAAAAAAATAATATGTGTCTGTTTCTCCTGCTGCCTGCCTCTGTTTTGGATAGGATCATTTGTTAAGTTTGTTACCATAGTCCTATGCTGAGCTTCAATTACATTCATCTTGTTTAGTGAAGTACTTATTTATTTTTCAGAGTTTAGCAGATGCACTCTTATACTCCCACAAATGTGTACACACACACACAAACACGCACACACACACACACCCACACACACACACACACACACACGCACACACACACACACACACACACACACACACACACACACACACACACACACACACACACACACACACACACCTCACTTACTTGCTGCAGTTGACTACTGTTGAACTCATGCACACCCAAGACAAAGCTGCAGAAATGCACACTTGCAGAGCTGCTTAAAATCTCCTTACTTGCAGAAATACACTCGCTATATACACTGAGAGGTTGAAGCTGTAGAAATATGCCCAATACACTGAGAGCTGCTTAAAATCTGCTTACTTGTTTGCAGTTGAACACTTGGAATTCCCTACAAAAACATCCACTGGGCTTACTCGTGATAGTAGCATTTAAACTTCATGTTAACAGTCTGTGCAACAATGCACATACACAGACGTGATGTGAATGAACTGGAAATGTGCTAGCCAGTGCCACTAGCTGTCCAACCATCAAGGCATATCACTTACGTGGCAGTCCGATTCCCTTCCATTTCTATGCGGTTACAAACTGCATAGACATCTGAGTATCACATTAATGCCTTCTCTCCTTAATGTGGACTGGTTTTATAGCAGTCCGAATTTCAGAAACTGTTTTTTTTTTTTATCCCAGAACTCACCAAGCAGGTGCAGTTCGAGTTCTGGGACCCTAAGCAGCTAGCCAGCAGTACAGACAACATACAAATATAAATATTTTATTTTTTAATAATGTTCTTCTTTTTTCTTTTTCTTTCCACAGCTGGGGGGGCTGCAGTCCTGCAGTCCAATGGCACAAGCCACCACTGGCCATTGTGGAGTCTTATTGGGGAGCTGGAGAGAAAAGGAGAAACCAGCCCCAGACTGACTGTGATCTCCTTGTGCTCTTAAGGGAAATCATACTTTACTGTGTGTATTTATTATCCTTTCCCTATATGGATGCCCCTCACTGGTGTTAGTGGTGAGGATTGAGGCACCTTGATTGCTGGGCCAGTGCACGGGCATCACACTAACAACCAAAAGTAACCATAAAAACATATGTTTTGCATTAGGCTTCACCTAACTATGTACATAGTTGCAAAACTTTGACAGCAAGGGGAATAACTTAACTAATTCAAACTCATAATGTTAAGTTGTCAAACTCGCCTTCATTCTTGCTGGATGGGTTCGGAGCCAATCCTCGGCTCCGACTCGGCACTTGCTAAGCTTGGGAGCTAATTTTACCAGCTCGAGGCAACCCTATATCCCATGATGCAAGGCGTGACTACCACGATCTCTTTTGCCGCTTCGCGAAGAGGTCTCCTTTTACCAGCTCAGGTAAAAATTTAGTATTTTGTACTAAAAGTCAGTCAGGAAAACTTCCATTTTCCCTATTTTCTTTTATTATCAGTTAGTGTATACTATTTAATCTATCTAGCCCTATATTACCTTTTTAGTTTGTATTAGGGATACTTTTTCCTCCCTTCAGGCCTTAAGCCTCCCTTCCATTATTTTTCTATCAGGAAGTCTGTGTGTCTAGTCAGTTTTTCCCTTTTATTAGTTAACTGGTTGACTGGTGTGTGTGTGTGTGTGTTGCATACTATGTCAAAAGAAGTAAAGGTCTCAGGCTTCAAGAAGTGTGACTCATGCTGTCAGACAATGTCTCTGACAGACGGTCACACTTCTTGTGTGTACTGCCTGGGGCCTTTGCACCTGCAGGACTCCTGTGCTATTTGTCACTCTTTCAGCCAGAGAGTCCTGCAGGAACGTAGAAATAAATTAATTCTACGTGGCTTGTTGAAGCCAGAGGGGTCCCCGACCAAGACTGGTTCGGCAAAGTCCTCTAAGCCACCTAAAGCCCAGACTTTGGCTTCTAAGCCTTCATCGGTGGCTCCGACTCCTTCGGTGTCGAGATCGGCTCCGGCTGGAGCTGATCTCTCTATCTCAGAGGTGGTGGTATCGGTGCCGGCTGGCTCCAATACACTTGCACCTATGTCGATGTTCGCTCCGGCCGGAGCCGACATATCCTTGACCAGGACTGGTGCCGATAAGCTGTCGGCTCCATCTGGAACCGAGGGGTCTTCGGCTCCGATGGCTCCTTCCAAGAAGAGATCTCGGTCTCCGTCCCTGGAGCTGATTCGCTCAGCTCCGGGATCTCCTCTACTTTCGGAGCGGAGCCATCGGAGCCGATCTTCAAGGTCTTCTAGGCTTTCAGACCATGACTTGGAGAGAGTGGTAAGTAGACTGCTGAAGTCACAGGCACTGGCCCAGATGCTCCATAGCCCATCTTAGCAGACGACCGCTATCCCAAATCCCCCTGAAATTCCTCCTCCAACTCTCCTTCAGAGTACGGAGCCGGAGCTGCTTGGAACATTGACCTTGGGTGCTCCGGAGCCGATACTTCCCCTGTCGGCTTCATCGTCTTCGACTCCGATTTCCTCCATGAGACTTTCCTTGGAGGGATCCGGTCGTCAGGTCTCCCTTGTCGGCTCCGAGGGGGCGAGTGGCATCGGACCCTTGTCTGACCCCGCTCTCCCTCTTGGAGCTTCGGCATTGGTGAGCTCAGCACCGGCATCGGCCTCGGAGCCTTCTCTTTCGGCGGGACCGGGGATTCCTGTTTCTTCGGAGAAGGAGTCTTCTGGCCTCCCTGGAAGGGGAGCCTTTGAGGTGATGAGGAGTGTTCTGGCCCCGGAGCTGAGTCAATGGTCAATTCCATTAGCTCCTCCCTCTTTGGTGCCTGTTGATGTCTCTTCCCATTCTCTTGCTCCCAGACCTAGAGATCCATCGCCTCAGGTTTCCCCATTGGGAAGAACTTCCTCTTCCGAGGTTTCTCCTGATCCTTCAGGAGAACCCCCGCGTAAGAGGACGTGCAAGAGGAAGCACACTGACTCCCCCGAGTCTACGACATCAGATACCGACTTAGATGAGTCGGAGGGTTCCCCACGGTCCCCCTCTGAGGATGTCACATTTTCAGTCATCCTGGAACTCCTTAAGCAGAGGGGGAACCATCCTTCCATTAACCCCTCCGAGGATGAGTCGGAATACCTGGAGGCTTTTGGATCTCGACCCTCCACCTCCTGGGTGTTTCCGCCTTTCGACCCACTCATGGAAGTGATGGCTCAAAAGGCATGGGCGGCCCCGGATTCTGTGGAACCAGTCCCCAGGAGGCCTTCTAAATTCATCACGGCCCCCTCAGACAAACAGTTTCTCACCAAGGGTGTCCCTGTTGATGCCATGGTGGTGGCGGCTGCCACCAAGAAGGAACTTGCCGATCCTTCTGTACCTGTCCATCCTCCTAACAAGGACTCTAGGACCATGGATAGGTACGGTAAGTGGATGTTTTCTTCAGCGACCTTTGCTATGCGCTCGCTGAACTATCTCTATCACTTTACCCGGCTTCAGAGAGATATTCTCAAGGAACTAGGTGAGGTAGTTCAGGATCTGTCAGCTGCTGGGGCTCAAGAAAAGATTGCCTCACAGCTCGGAATCCTAAATTCTATAACTAACTCCTCCATGCTGCTCATTTCTTATGCAGACGATGGGGCAAGTAGAGCCGCAGGCACAGGAGTGGCACTTAGGCGTCAGTCCTGGATGCGGCTTTGTAATTTCGCAGACCCCTTTAAGGCGTCCTTCACTAATACTCCCTTCGATGGTTCGGCTTTGTTCGGACCTCAGGTGAAGGACACATTGACCAGGTGTGAACAAGACGGCAAGACTCTTTCTGCTGTTGGAGTCCATTTCTCCACCCCTTCAAGACCCTATCCCAAAGGTCAGAAGGGAGGGAAAATGTGGTTCCGCAAATCTCAGGGAGTCACGCCGGAAGCACGTGGTCAGTTTATCCCCAGAGGCAGAGGGGGTAATAACAATAGATGCCCCCCTATGGGGCAGAGGGGATCCGCAGAATCAGGGTAGCAGAGAGCCTCTCTCTGATAAACCCTTCCAGCATCCCTGAGGTGTTGCCCGACTGTCCACCCTTGGAGGCAGTCGGGGGAAGATTGTCGCTGTACTCAAAAGACTGGCGTTCCCTTTCTCAAGACATATGGGTACAGTCGATCATATCTGAGGGTTACAATATCCCTTTCATGAGATATCGTTCATCATCAATCCCTCCCGGACATTTCACCCGGTCTAAGGGAGTTGGCAAAACTTGAAGTATCAAAGCTCCTAGCAAAAAGAGCCATCCAAGTAGTGCCAGCAGACCAAGTAGGATCCGGAATCTACTCAAGATTCTTTTTGGTTCCCAAAAACACGGGAGATTGGAGACCAATTTTAGACCTCAGCAAACTAAACAAGTTTGTCAAAAAGGCAAGGTTCTGGATGGTCGTGCTTCAGTCCATTCTACCCTTTTTGGGCAAGGACAACTGGATGTGCTCAATAGACCTTCAGGATGTGTACTATCATATAAAGATTCACAGGTGCTCCAGAAGGTTTCTCCACTTTCGGCTGGGGACCAGTCATTTTCAATTCAGAGCCCTGCCCTTTGGTCTCACTACAGCCCCCAGAGTGTTTACCAAATGTATGGCAGTGGTCACGGCTCACCTGAGACGTCAAGGATTCCAGGTGTTTCCGTATCTAGACGATTGGCTCCTCTCTGCCACCACCAGGCATCAACTTCTCACGGCCAGAGACTACACTCTTCACATCTGCAACCAATTGGGGATTTCTATAAACTTCGAAAAATCTTCACTGTCGCCTTGCCAATCTATTACCTTTATAGGTGCAGAATTAGACACTGTCAGGATGTCAGCAAGACTCACAAACCAAAAAATTCTGGACATCCAAAAGTATGTTTGCATCATATTACTCAGCAAAAAAATCAGGGCCAGATTTGTCCTGAAGGTGCTAGGTCTTATGGCTGCGGCCATCGTACTGCTGCCTTTAGCCTGTTTCCACATGCATCTTCTGCAGTGGATGTTGTTCACCCAGTGGTCCTTCCAGCAGCTCCCCATGCGACACGAGATCTTCATGATGCAATCGTGCAAGAGTCACCTAACCTGGTGGATGTCTTCTCCGCAACTCCATCAGGGCCGACTGTTTGTTCCCCCAGTCCCGGTTGCCACAGTCACTTTGGATGCCTCCCTGATTGGGTGGGTGGGGCATTATCAGGGCAGGATGGTCCATGGGACTTGGCAACCCATATAATACCATCTGCACATAAATGTCCTAGAGATGAGAGCAGTGCTTTTAACATTGCAAGCCCTCAGCGACTTTCTTCCTTTAGGGACTATTGCAGTTCAGACGGACAACATGTCCGTAGTCTGGTATATCAACAAACAGGGCGGGACCAGGTCCTATCCACTGTGTCGAGAAGCTCTCAGACTTTGGCAATGGGCAATCTCCTCTCATTGGTTTCTGATAGCAACGCATATCCCCGGGAAATCCAACCTCTTAGCGGACAGGCTGAGCAGAGCTATTCTCATGTCACACAAGTGGTTTCTCAAACAATCGATAGTGGATGAGATTTTTCAGAAGTGGGGCGTCCCTTGCTGCAACCTTTTTGCTACACCCCAAAACAGCAAATGCCCAGACTTCTTCTCCCTCTTTCCACTACCAGGCCATCCCCCCAGAGATGATCTAACCCAGGATTGGCCCCGGGGACTTCTTTATGCCTTTCCTCCATTCCCGCTGATACCTCAAGTGATTCAGAAAGCTACCGTATTGAGAGCCAAGTTGATTCTCATTGCCCCTTACTGACAAATTTGTTTTCCGTCCCTGCATCGTCATCTCTTGGTTCAGCCTTGGCATCTGGATCCAGTTCCAGATCTTCTGACCCACCATTCGGGTCATCTGCACCAGGCCATTCATTCTCTCAACCTCACTGCTTGGTTGCTCCACTTCCTTCCTTAGCCAGGCTCCCTATGATTTCTAATCCCGTGCGAGATATCATAGTAGCTTCTCTAAAGTCCTCTACCAGAAGGATTTATGCTAGTAAATGGCAATGTTTTTCCTTCTGGGCAAAGTCTAGAGACATAGATCCCTTTACTGCTCCAGTGCAGTCAGTCTTGGACTTCCTAGCTGAGATTTTTCAATCAGGTTCTTCTTCCTCTACAGTTAAGGTCCAGCTGGCAGCAAACTCAAATTTTCATGTTGGCTTAGCGGATCAAAACTTAATGTCTCACAAGCTTTGCAAAGCCTTTCTTAGAGGGATATTTCTCTCGAAACCTCCAATCAAAGATCCCCCTCCGCAATGGGACTTGAACTTAATGCTGGCATCCTTGATTCTACCCCCCCCCCTTGAACCAGCTGCTACATGCTCATTAAAATTTCTTTCCTGGAAGACATTTTTTCTGGTTGCTGTTACTTCAGCCAGGAGGGTGTCTGAACTACATGCTCTCTGTGTCTGTCCCCCATACTTGGTTTTCCACAAAGATAGAGTATCTTTAAGAACTAATCCATCTTTGTTGCCCAAGGTTGCTTCCCAGATGAATATTAACCAATTTATTGATTTGCCAGTTTTTTTGCCTAACTATTCTGACAAAGCTGAACAGAAACTTCATTGTTTGGATGTCCATCGCCAACTCAGATATTACTTAGACAGAACTAAACAATTCAGAAAATCTGATCAACTGTTTCTTTCTTATGCAGAAAACAGGAAAGGTCTTCCGGTCTCCAAGGTGACCTTGTCCAGATGGCTGTCTTGTGTCTCATGTTTATCTCCTTAGGGGCAAGCAACTGCCCTTGAAACCGAACACACATTCTACCAGGCGCCTAGCCACTTCCACAGCATTTCAGGATAGGCTACCTATTGACACCATTTGTGCGGCAGCCACTTGGGCCACTCCTCACACCTTTGTCTCTCATTACAAATTGGACTTGGCCTCCAGGGACAGGGCTAGTTTTGGTTCCACAGTTCTCAAGAGTCTGTTCTATTGAGCCACCCAGGATAGAGGTGCTAGGGATGCGGTCCCATCCAGCAAAAATGAAGGCGAGTTTGACAACTTAACATTTAGAAGTTATGTACCTACCATAACGTTCCATGTTAGTTGTCTTCTCTCGCCTTCTTTCTTGCATCCTTCCTTCCTTCCCCCTAGCCTGGACAGACCTTGAAGTTGTACTCTTCTCTGGGTACGGTTCATTCTTTCTATGGGCTCCCACTAGGTAATGTCACTACTTTCTAGTGGCTGACAAACTTTGCAGATGATCCCCCGCTGACAGAAATGTTCTCCAGGAAGGGCTAACACAGACAAATAACTGGTGTCAGAGCCATGGACTAAAATTAAATGCCAAGAAATGCATAAGAGTCTCCTTTGAGAAATCATCCACCCCTGGTAACTATCATATTGACAACATACACCTAAGAGTTGACCCAGTAGTCAGAGACTTGGGGACACACATAGACAGTAATCTAGCCTTTGACCATCTTCTTTTCCTTTTGTCTTTTCCCATTAGGGTTCATCACAATGGAACATCAGTCTGCAGAACGACTGATAGTGGAGTTTTACAGTGCTGATTTGGTAGCCTGGTGCCCAACTTTCCATAGGAGGAACACACACACCCACACCTAGAGCAAATTTAGAGCATCCAATCCACCTGCAGCATGTCTTGGGAAGGTGGGAGGAAACTGGACCACCAGCAGGAAACCCATGAAAACACAGGGAGGACATGCAGACTCCACACAGAAGGCACCCTAGCTGAGAATCAAACTTGAGCACCTCTTGCCATGAGGTGACAATGCTAACTACTGCACTACTGTACCACTCCAGCCTTTGACTATCACGTGTCTAAAATACTGAGGAAATCATTTTATGTTACGCAACTTATAAACAAAGGTATGCCGACTAGTTCCAAGGAAGTCATTGTTCCACCATATTCAACATTCATTAGACCTATCATTGAGTACAATGCCCCTTTTGATATGTACCTAACCAGGCACAGCCAACATTTGGAACATCCACTGCAGTTCCTGACTAAATGAATACAGATTGCAAGTAACATGTCTTATGTGGACCACCTCAAGGCCTTATCCCTGTGTGAGGTTGTCAGCCCAGCTAGCTAGAATTTTGTAAATAATTACGTGTCATTATTAATATGATCCATAGGCTTGTCTTACAAATGTAAGATAACTATATGTTATGTGTGTATTAAACTGCTGGTGCAGAAGTGTGTGTTAAACTGTATGTTTGTGCTGTCCTTCAAGAATGTAACCACAGTGTACCCTACTGAAAAAGAACAGAGTAAACTTGCAAACTCTAAGAAAATAAGTGAATTGTATATGATGATGTTTATCTCAGATGGGAGACAGAATGTCTGCAGCTAGAAATTCTTTCTATTGTCTGAAAACAGACATAATTACAAGTTTCAAAGGTAAATGTGTTTAACTGTTTTACGACTTCCAGTTTCAGGCAAACTTTTGAGAGATAAGTATTTTTGACACAGAGGTATTCAATTTTAAATTTCTGTTAGCCTGGGAACAGAGGTGACAAAGAATGATGTAATCTGAGATAAGCTAGCAAAAATGTAATTTAAGAAATATCTCAGAGAATGAGTCTGTGCATTTTGTATTTGTCTTTGTATCTGACAACATCCTCTCATCATCACTTGTCTTGTTCTGTAAGTAAGCCATTTAGGGACTAGTATCTCTTAGATGTAAATAGGAATACAGTAAATATTAGTTTAGATGCTTTCTGTATTTATTTGAGACTGTTCTGCAATGTTGTTTTAAAGTATTTCCTGTGATACTGAACTCTGTCACTGTGTTGAGTTATTGAGTATTGTCTTGTACTTTTTTTATTTATTATTAAATATATTTAAACATTTTAATTGTGGATAGTTTGTTTAGAGAGAATTAAGCTCTTAGAGTACTTGCATATGTATTTGGTGACACTGTATAGGCCACTCCTAAATAGCCTTAAAAGTTTTGGTCACACTTACCATTTGGGTAATAGTAACATTACACAGCAGAATTTGTCACCCTTTAGGTTATAGCAGCTGAAAAAGAGTGGTTGGTGACAGTTGGTACTACCTTATAGTCTGGGGAGAAGGGGGCATAGCTAGTGAACCTGTGCCAACCTTTCCCGGGAGTGTTTGTGTGTTTGTATATAAATCAAATCTAAAAGTGTGTGTTTGTGTGTGCGTGTGTGTGTGTGTGTGTGTGTGTGTGTGTGTGTGTGTGTGTGTGTGTGTGTGTGTGTGTGTGTGTGTGTGTGTATGTGTGAGCTACTTGGGCAGGGACACAAAACACTGGTTGGACAGAGAGGGTGCTGGAGGTTTTGGGTTGACCACTCGGCTAAGATCTTAACCCTATAGCTGTGCCAGTGAAGAGTCTTACTGGGGATCTGGAGAGAGAGGGAGAAACCAGCCGCAGACTGACTGTGATTTCTGTGTGCTCTTAAGAGAAATTGTACTTTACAGTGTGTACTTGTCATCCTCCCAATATGTACGTCCCCTCACTGGTGCTAGTTGTGAGGATTGAGGCTCCTTGATTACTGGGCCAGTGCAGGGGTGTCACACCTGTATTTTGTCTTCAACAGGCTGTTGAGGGGAGACCTATGTCTGGCATACAAGGCATTATCAGACCCCACCCTGATGGTCCTCTTGCAGCAAAATTATCTATTCTAAAGACTTAAACATCACCTGTGATATAACTAGGACATGATAGAGAGATAGGTATGTATCACAGAGACTACTCCACCTCTAGAACTGGCTCCCTGTCCATGTAAAGCAGAGATCCTCCCTAACCCACTTTAAGTGTAACCTGGACATTTGTATGTGGAACAGGAATCCATCCCTGGTTTGGCACATATGTCTCTAATGGACACAGGCAGCCTCTAAATGGTTCATCTCCCAGGCTCCTGCTTGTAAATGTTTCACCTCCCATACCCCTGCTTACACTTATCAAGGATACCAGAACTTTTCAGAGATTTGGGATGTATGGCTAGCCTTAAAAAGGGCCTTGTGATCGTTAACCTATTACACACCTATGTATATGCACTGTAGCTGTGATTATAATATAAGATTGTGGAAATCAGAGGTTTTGTACTTGAATAGTACAGTAATCAATATTTGGAAAACATTTTTAGTCTTACACAAAATTGAAAATACTGTTTTTTGCTTTGAAAAATCAAGTTCAAGCCTATGATCAGTCACTGTTCTGAGGGATAACAACAAGTCAGCAAATGACTTACTGAAAAATAAAATTGAATTTTCAAACACGTGACAAGCTTGGTATAGAAATGCAAAAGCAGAACAGAAACAAATATCTCAATCACAAACAAATGATATGGAAACAAAGCAGTAGTATGTTTGATAGAGACATTCTGCAAATAAAAATTCAAAAATATATAAAGAACAAGACTGTAATAGTGCTGTAAATAAAAACAAATTATGAAAATGCTTAATAAAATAATTGAGTTTGTAATGAATGCTTGAAACCCCTCAATGGTAGAAGTGCTCTAAACCAAAGAGGTAGTAGATACCAAAGATATGGACCCTTACATGCAAACAAAATTCCCAGAGAATTTAAGCTGTACTGTTGGAATCATTAACAACCATTTGAGGTTCCACTACTGACCAACAACCAAGAACCTAGAACATTGAAAAAAAATTACCAAAAACAAGCTCTCCTGCACTCACAATTTCAGGATACCTCCATCTGTATATCTATATCTATCTTTCTAGCTCTCTGTCTGTCTATCTATCTATCTATCTATCTATCTATCTATCTATCTATCTACCTATCTATCTATCTATCTATCTATCTATCTATCTATCTATCTATCTATCTACCTATCGATATAGACACACATACATATATTGTCTCTGCATTTGCACAGATATGAAGATGGGGAAAAATCTCCCTGAGCAATGGAATCAGTGCTAGCACACATTTAGAAATCACACTGACAGTAATTTCCTATGGAAAACAGTCATGAGTATGTCCTTAACATCATCGGAATTTGGCTCCTGATACTCATGGATGAGAAATTAATGCAGCTGCCATTGGGAGACAGAACTGAAGAAAACCACCTCAGTAGATCTTATGGTTAGTGAAGACCCTAAACATGCTGGGTTAAGTAGGCTTAACACCAGTACTTTAAAGATGATTCATTGCCTGCTAGTTAAACAGTGATATAATACAGTGGTAATTAGAATCCCAGCAAACAGCTGGGTGGTATAATTTTGCACAAACTGTAGGCAACCCAGTTGTGAATCAAGAGGTCCCAAGTAAGGGGCATTGCAGTAGCCCATTTGAGGAAAACAGCAGCATGCACAACTATAAGGAAAACAGCAAGTTGGATAAAGTACATGATGAGGGTGATGTTTCGCAGATGGAAACAATAAGATGTGTTTTGTAATAGGCTGGCATCCCTCCCCCCACCCACAGAGACTTCTGTTGGTTAAGTTTACTGATAAACGAACGTGTTTTTTATAGCTGCATAGTCCGGTACATGATTTGTCTGACACAGAGCTTGTGGGACAAGCATTTACCTGCTCTCATCCTGAGTTCTGTGGCATGCTAAGAGTTAATATTAAACAGCTATTAAGTGACAGTACCTCAGTATTCTGTTCCACACATGCTCTTTTTGTTGTTACCACAAGATATCTCTTTCACATTACATTTTTCATCTTGATAGATTGTCACAGCAGGAATTGTACTGTAGTCTAATATATACACCTAAAAAGGATGTTTACTTTGAATACATAGGGCTACACTACCCATGAAATATGCTCAGTCTTACAAATTAGAGTCATAGTGCTAGCTGGCAAATTAAATACACAAGCAAACAAATTGTTTTACTTTTGGCATGCGAACATGTAAACATTATCATTACTTAGTGATGTCTGCAACTGCTGCGTGTTTGGTTGCACTTCTAGTCACCAGCCAGTTCTGTTAAAATTTATGACTGAGATTATTATTACTGTTTCTATTATTCGAGTATGTGACAGAAATAACATGAAACCCAAAATGTTCTTTGGAAATCAAACATCTGATGATTTTAGGTTATGGCTAATAATGAGCCATTTTCATCAGTACACTTAGATTAAAAAATCAGGTTTTGTTTGCCATACTCATGCATTTCTGCTTCATATGATTATGTGTGCAGATATTAGGATAGTAGTCATGCAGATAAGCTTTCAACTTAGAATTAGTTGGTTTACAGGGTTAAAAAATACTTTTGTCAAATCTTGTTACAGATGATTTATAGGCAAAGGCTTTCAGCATTCTGAGATTTCTCTTTTTAGTCTGAATGCTGTTGCTGTCATGTGCTTTATCACTTACTTTTAAAGTAAAACATCTTTTGAGAGATGGCAATGTTCATTTTTTTCTTTTAATGTGCTGTTTTTTTCCTTGCACTGTGAAATCAGAACATTACTGTCAGTTTAGATGGCGACATTAGGTAAGTTTGTATTTCATTCTTACTAGCTAATGGCTGCAGCATTAGTTTTTACAGTTATTTGATTGGTACGTGTTATCCATTGCTTCTTGGTTAAGTAATAAAATGCTTGTTTGAGTGAAAGCCATCATACTGGCTGACATTTTTTCTTGCTAGCTGACATGGTTTTCTTTTAATTTTGTCAGCTTGCTACCCGAGTTATTTGTGCAAGTATTGTGTGTGTCTGTAGTATATATAGTCATAGGGCATTTTTTTCAAATATTCAGCTAGTTGACAGCTATTTTGGCTGACAGAAGCAATTCAAAATGATTTTGCTTCTTTCTGTGGTATTTCCTTTGCATCACACTTGAGTAAACATGGAGTTAGTATGATTATTTTTTATGAGTTATAGGAGTGGAGCCCCCCCATGATGAGGGTGCAGTGGGTAAGCCCCCCCCCACATAAAATAAGTGTTTTGCAGTTTTGTTTTGATTTTTTTCTTTACTTGTTTACAAGAGGAAACCATATGCCAACCTTTTCTAGTTTGTGTAGTTTATCTGAGGGTTTCTTTTAATGATTTGTAGAGCTGATATGCTGGATTGATGAAATATGTATTGATATTACATCAGTAATGAACTGAAGAACATATTAGCGTAGGACTCATTAGCACTAACTGGGTTTAAGAAAGAAGACATCTAGCGCTATGCACTGGACTATGTGAGAAGCCTATTTTAAACCTTTTGCATGGCAGTGGCACTGAAAATAGCATTGTAGACATATCTGAATGCATGCATATGTTACAGTTCACAAACTTCCTAAAAGTGTTTCTCCTTGTGACACATATTTAAGGTTGGGGTTATTATGCAGACTCTGGTCTGCGTGGTGAAAAATATACAGTGTCTATGAAACTCGTAAATATTAAATCCAGTACCTGTAGTTGCTTTTGTGTTTTCATAAAATGTAATGCATCATAAATGTTCCTATTGTTGTACTCCTTGAACTGCAAGCCATCTGGTCTAAATCCTATTACGACTACACTGTTTACAAGTGCTCATCAGCAATGCAGGACTCGTGCTGGAAAGAAAGCAAAGATCTGTATACTCTCATTGAGTGACAGACTAGCTCTACTACAATTATGCTGAGACACGTTTCTGTCATAAAGCCAACATTATCTTGCTTAACAACCTTAGTAGCATTCTGTGCCTGCTAGCCAAACCACAGATAATGTATATATACTTTCTCAAAATATAAAGCTAAACTTTCTGTAAGCAGACAATATTATTTATGCATATATATGTATGTTTTTAGTAATGTTACTAGATTCATAGAAGATTACTAGGCTAACATCTTAAGAACGCTTACAGGCCTAGCCAATATAACCCTATTTTACACAATATGTGGCTGTTAGGGGGATTTATTTATTTAATGGGAAAGTCCAACTGGGACAGAGACCATTTTCACAATAGGCCTAGGGAGAAACACGACAGACACATGTCTCTGGAATGAAACCAGAGCAAACCCATGTGAGCACAGGGAGAACATGCATGCTCCACACAAAATGCACCCCAGGCAAGAATCAAACCAGGGAATCTCTTGCTGTGAGGCAACAATGCTAACCGCTGCAATACTGCACTGCCCATAGAAGATGGCATGAGTTTGTGCCTATGCTTTAAGTATGTTACAGAGTGACTCTGTCCATAAGCGACATAGACATGACTTCTGATATGAATTAGCCATTCCCCATCCCTTGATACAAATTACATTTGAAGAGACCCAGGGAGAGGCTCTGCTTAACATGAATAGGAAGCAAGTTCCAAAGAAGGGGTAATCTCTGAGAAACACATCTGTTTTATTTGAGTAGCTGACTACGTTTAGATCCTTATATCTGGTGTCCCTTGTGGTGTTTGACCTGCAGATGGTAGCAGCTCTGTCAGGGCTGAATTTGTGAGTGCCCTGTAAGTCAGGCATAGGTCACCCCTTAACAGCTGGTAGGAGCCAGATTAAAGGGATAAGACTTTTAATCTACCTGTATAGGACATGTTGTTTACAACTTGTATTTTCTTTGTAAGAAGTCTCTGAGGTTGAGCCAGCTGCTGCAAATGCCTAGTCAAGTACATACCAAATGGCACATTGTACTCAGTTATTGGTCTTATGAGGCCTGAGTACAGCAAGACTATCATTTTCTTGGATCTGGATGCTATACATTTACTTATAAGTTGTGCCACATAGAAGGACTTCCTCACCACTATGGACACGGGATGGTCAAAGTTCAAGCTACAATCGGTGTATCTAGATCACATACCTCTGAGTTTACTCTTAGGGGTGTGCTATTGATGTTGAAATCTGCAGGGTATTTCACTCCCAAAGGGTATGATAATACATTTTTTTTCACATATAGTTTTAGGTCATGGTTCTTGCACCAATCATTTGTATGATCTACACTCTCCTGAAGGATATATCACTGGGGGATTCAATGAATGCCCCCAGCTTGCAGTCATTGGCAAATGTTGTCATCCAGAGGCCTTCCACATTAGCCTTGACTTCAGAGAAGTATATTCTATACATGAACAGTCCGAGCACTCAGTCCTGTGGCACACCACTAGTAACTGGGCTTTTGCTAGATCTAGATTCACCTACTTTAACCATGTTTGCCCTGTCAATGAACCAATTGTCTATCCATCTGGTGATGTAGAGGTTTATGCACAGTTTTATGAATCTATTTATAATACCTAGTGGGGGTATGTATCAAATGCTTTGGCCAGGTCAGTGTAGGCAGTGTGTATCCTCATCAGTGGTCTTAGTGACATTTCTCAAAGAAATCCACCAGATTCATTAGGCCTGATCTGCCCTTGACAAAGCCAAATAAGGTTGAGTCTAGTGTTTGAAGGTTTCCTATGTCATTATTTATCAGGTCCATGATTATTCTTTCATGGCCTTACATACAAGACTAATCAAACTTACAGATCTGTAATTTCCGATGTCAGTAGATGGTCCCACTTTATGCAG
>NC_056734.1:257473289-257480789 GCF_019279795.1 Protopterus annectens
CTGGGAGGGTAGAAAAGGGAACCAGCAGGTAGGTGTGTTTGAGGATATCCCTTCAGATATCTTAATAGGGAATGATTTTGATAATGTAGTACCTTGTGTACATGCAGTTACATGCAGTCAGGCTTGGAGACAGGTAGGTAGGTCTGGTAGCCTGGGTGGACCCAGACAGACCCCCCCCCCCCATGCCTGAAGCTAGGGGTGGTGATGTGGTTATTTTAGGGAGGGAGCTATCTTGTAGCAGTGAGCCTGAATGTGAGTCACAGCTGCTGGTAGGTACTGATGTTCCCATGGACAAGGTGACTGCAAGGTCAGAGGTGAGAGGTAGTACGCAGGCTGACAGGGAGGCACCGTTGTGAGAAGATACTAGGCTTCCTTTGGAATAGGAGCTGGGAATGGTCACAAAACTGGAGTTGAGATAGGCACAGCTTTTGGACCCTACCTTACGAGGCTTGAGGGTGGTAGCTAAGTAAACACCTGATTCTCAAGGAAAAGGGCAGTCTGTATACTGGAACAAAGGGTTACTGTATAGAGAGTGGACCCCTGAGGGAGAGCTAGAAGGTGAGGTAATACAGCAGTTGGTAGTGCCCAAAGCCTACCATCTGGCACTTCTAGCCATAGCCCATGACATTCCTTTTGCAGGTCATATGGGTATAAAATGTACCATGAGTAGTATTATGCAAAATTTTTATTGGCTTGGGATTGCAAGGGATGTAACAGGATACTGCAGCATCTGTGACCCATGCTAAAAAGTAGGCAAGGCAGGAGACAAAGCCAAAGCTCTGTTGATCCCTTTGCCTGTGATTGTTGAGCCATTTGAGAGGGTAGCTATGGATATTGCATGGCCTCTGAGTACCCCAAGCTCCACAGAGAAGAAATGTATCCTGGTGGCAATAGATTATGCACCAGATACCCTGAGGAGGTGGCTCTGTCCTCCATCAAGGCAGAGAAGGTGGCAAATGCTTTGTTAGAGATTTTCAGCAGTTTAGGTTTTCTGAGAGAAATACTGACTGACAGAGGTGCTAATTTTATGTCAGACATGCTGGCCTGCCTGTGGAAGCATTGCGTGTTGAGCACCTAAAGACTACCCCTTACCATCCTCAGACTAATAGTCTTGGGGAGAGGTTAAGCTCTACACTAAAGAGCATTATACGGGCATTTGCAGACCAATTTATGAAAGAATGTGACAAATATTTGCCTCATCTACTGTTTGCATACAGAGAGGTACCCCAGGAATCCACATGTTTATCATCCTATGAGTTACTGTATGGTCATATGGTGAGAGGGTATTTAGATTTGATTCATGATAAGTGGGAGGGTAAGTGTGAATCCCACAAGGAATCTGTTGTGGTATATGTCCTAAACCTCAGGACAAGGCTTAGGGAGCTCATGAGTTTGGCCCAGGAGAACCTGGTGGCATCCCACAGCAGAAAAAGGTTTGGTATGAGAAGAAGGCCTGAGCTGGAGAGTAGGCTGTGGGGCAACAGGTTATGGTTCTCATTCCTGTCAGACAGAGTAATCTGTAATCAGTTTGGGAAGGACCATTTGAAGTGGTAAGGAAAGTTGATGGTGTTAATTACATGGTAAACCTGCTAGGGAGGAGGCAGGGGTACAAATTGTACCCTGTTAGCATGATGAAGCCTGACAGTGATTGGGACACCCTGGTGCTGAGTATTTGCAGTGGATGGTATGAGGAGTTTGAGGAGGTTCTGTTGATTGATCTCCTCAATGAGTCTCAGACCGACACCTCTGTGGAATGGGTAGCAATATCCCAGTGGCTATCCTCTACCCATGATTGAGAAATTTGAGCAGTGTTGCAGAAGTTTGGAGGCATGTTCACTGGAAAACCTGGGTGCATCCACCTAGTGCATCACCATGTAGATACAGTACCCCAAAGGCCTATCAAGCAGGCCCCTTATTGGTTGCCTGAGTCAGACAGAATTTGAGGTAGGACATTCGGGAAATGTTGAAAATGTGGGTAATTTTGGAGTCTTGCAGTCTCTGGCCCTCCCCAGTGGTGCTGCTACCAAGGAAAGATGGCAGCATCAGATTCTGCATGAATTACAGAAAATTGAACAGACACACAGAGTCAGATGATTACCCAATGCTAGAAGAGATAAAGCCTTAGAGCAGCTGGGTTGGGCTAAGTCTCTGAACACTACTGATCTATTCAAGGGCTACTGGCAGGTGTCCATGACTCCTACCACTAGAGAGAGGTCAGCTTTGGGACCCCTTTTAGATTATATGAGTTCACAAAGATGACCTTTGGAATGAAAATGCCCAACAACCTTTCAGAGACTAGTAAATTATATCTTAGCAGAAACAGGAGATTATGCCCTTGCTTATCTGGATGATATTGCTATCTAAAGCCATTTTTGGCAAGATCATATTCAGCATGTTAGGGAGGTTCTGGGTAGACTGCAAAGGGCAGGGTTGAACATTAAGCCCAGTAAGTGTCAAGTGGGTATAGCAGATGTCTCCTATTTGAGACAGAACAGGGAGTGGTAAAATTTGGCCAGAACCTGTCAAAGTGGAAGCTATTCAGGCATGGCCTACCCCTGTTACCAAAAATTAGGTGAGAGGATTCTTGGGGACAGCAGGGTACTATATAAAGTTATTTCCCTATTATAGTACAATAGCTGCTCCCCTCACAGACTTGACAAGGAAAACAGAGCAGACAAGTTATTGTGGACCCCAGCCTGTGAGCAGGCATTCCAAAAGCTTAAAGAGGCTTTAGAGGACACCCTGTGTTAGCCAGTCCAGTCTACAGAAAAAAATGTTGTGTAGGTGGATGCTTCAGATCATGTGGTGGGAGCTGTACTTAGCCATGTTTTCTCAGAGGGAGAAGAGCATCCACTTGTATATCTCAGCCATAGACTCAAACCCAGAGAGAAATGTTATGCAGGTGCAGAAAAAGAATGTCTAGCCATAGAATGGACACTGCAGAAACTTCAACCTTCTCTGTGTGGAAGGAAATTCATTGTGGTTACAGAGCACATAATCCTTTAACATGAATACATTGTGCCAGCCAGCAAAATGCCATGTTATTAAGGTGGAGACTAGGGTGGCAGGCATATGATATGATCGTGCAGCACTGCAGTAGGGTCAGCAATGCCAGTGCAGATAGACTCTCATCTCATAGGATCACAGAAGCATAGAAGGTTACTAGGTTAACAGCCCCAGGGCCCTTACAAGCCTAGCCAAGTTCAACCCATGTTCTCAAGGATGTCTGAGTTAAGCAGACACTAAAATCAGCACCTTTTGCCCCTGTCCAAGACTGACAGAGTTGGAACCTCTGGGGGGAATTATGGGTTACCCATCCAATTGTCAAAATTATGCTTAAACAGGGCCAATTAGGGGTTTGTTTAACATGAATAGGAAGCTTGTTAGGTGGGGCAACATCTGTGAGACAAATCTGTCTCTCCTGCAAGTTCTGTTGATGAGACATACCTGGTTAAAATCCTTTGAATGAGTGACCCGTGTGCCATTTGACTTGCGAATGGTCAGAGATTGCTGTATATGCAAGGCACAGGTTGTCTCTGATGTGTCTGTATGACACAAAGTAATGTGACAATAATTTCAGTCTGTCCACATATGACTGATGTTGAAGACCCTGAATTATCTTTTTAAGGAACTTTTCTGGTCTCTCCAATTGCTGCAGGTGTTTAGAAAGGAACATAACAAATTGACTGTTGTACTCAATTATTGGACTGATGAGAGAAGAGTACAATGGGGTTATAACCTTTTTTTTTTTTGGAGGCAATGCCCTTACTTATGAGATGAGCAATATAAAATGCCCTTCTTGCCACCATGGAGACATGGTGATCAAAATGAATGTTGTTGTCAACCTGTGTGCCCAGATTTCTCACCACTGACTGTGTGCTTATGGCATTGCTATTGATGTGGTAGCTTGCAGGAACATCATCATTGCCGAAGCGGATCATAATGCATTTTTTGCATCAAGTTTAAGATCATAACTTTGGCACCAGTCATTAGTCTGCGTAAGAACTTCTTGCAGAATGCTGACATTGCTAGGGGTTTCAATAATTGCTCCCAGTTTGCAGTCATAGCAAACGTTGTCAGCCAGTCCTTTAGTTTTAGACTGTACTTCAGAGAAGTAGATTCCAAATAGTAGGGGTCCCAGAACCGATCCCTGTGAAACACCACTGGTTACAGGTCTGCTGAAGGAGGTGGAGTCCCCTGTTTTGACCATATGAGCTCTATCAGTGAGCCAGTTTGCAACCCATCTGACAATATATGGTTTGATACCCAGCTGTGAGTTTATCAATGATCACTGAGTGGGGGATTGTGTCAAAGGCCTTGCCTAAGTCTAGCTAGGCTGTATACACAGATTCACCCTCATCTTGGGCTTTGGTGAATCTCTCAAAGAAGTACACCATGTTTAACAGACATGATCTTCCCTTGACATAGCCAAACTGGGTGGGGTTGAATGTTTGGATATTTCCTATATCTTTGTTAATAAGGCCCATTATGATTCATTCCATGGCCTCTCAGCAGTACATCCTGCCTTGTGATACTTAATGAGTTAACTAGGGACAGTTTCTCTTTAGTTCAGTTAGGAAAAGTACAGTGAGACTAGTTTAGTATTATTTCTTTTTCTGCATCTGTGAGATTCTCTCCAACTGTGCTATTTTTATATTTCCTGTGACTGAAAACTCTGTTGTTTATTGTAACTAAATATTAAGTACTCTCTTTTTTCTCTTTTATTATCAATTATTAAATATTGTTATACCTTTTCACTGTGGCTGGTCCATTAGAGAGTACTTTTAATATCTTCAGAGTACTTGTGCTTATTTTAGTAACACTGTGGCCACTCCAGTAAGCCTTACTGTTTCATTTATTGGTATTAATTTGACACAGTATAACTGGTTACCCTTTGTAAGAGCCTTAGAGTATTTGAGTAGTGTCAGCAATCTACCTTGTAGGCTGGAGAGAGGGGACACAACTGGTGAATCAGTATTAGCCTTTCCCAGGTGTGTGTGTGTGTGTGTGTGTGTGTGTGTGTGTGTGTGTGTGTGTGTGTGTGTGTGTGTGTGTGTGTGTGTGTGTGTGTATGTGTGTGTGTGTGCACGTGTGTGTGCATGTGTGTGTGTGTGTGTGTGAAAAGCAGATATTCAAGTGTCTGTGTCAGATACTTGGAAGTGAGACACAGTGTTCCAAAGTGAGTTTTGTTTGGGATCTGGAAAGACAGAGAGTCCGGTGCTAGTGGAGAGTGTTCTTTGCCTGCTCTTGAGAGAAACTGTACTTCATGCAAAGACCTGCATTTGAAATACTGTTTAAATCCATTCCTGTGTTTTTATTGACTGCCTCTCACCAGTGTCAGTGGTGAGGATTGATGCTCCTCGATTACTGGCCCGGGGTAAAGCAAGGCTATCACACCATCTACAACTAATTCTGCATATTGTTGGGTGCTCCCCTTAAGATTGTGGACATAATTGAGAAATACTTTACTGTTATCCATAGCTTTGAGTCTATTTTTACCTTAAGTCTGCTTTTAGAGACTTGACTAGTTCCCTGATTCACTTGTTTCAACTAATGATGGAATTTTTGCTCTGTTGTGCACATTCCCTCTTACTTCTCAACAGGACTTTTTTTTCTTTTGGTTTGCAACCTTTTAGTACCAGTGGTTCACCAGTGTGGCTTGTTTTTGCAGTTTGACCTGGGTTTATTTCAGTCTGATACTGGTGTTTCTATGTAGTTGTTTATTCGGTCTTACAGGGCTTTTGTGTACTCCTCTGCATAGGTTTCTGTTTTCTTGATTTGTTGAATCTTGAAAACTAGCTATGCTATCCAAGAAGTTCTTGGGGATATGTGTGGGGACTAGTTTTACCTTTTCAAGGGAGACTACTTTGTAATCTGATCTTATCAGTGAGGACATCACACTAAGGTGGGTGCAGTGCTCTCCCATATCTGTGAGTACTAGATCTAGGATATTTGCTCCACTAGTGAGACTGCAGACTAGCTGCTCCAGAACATTTGAATTTACAAAGTCAAGAAATCTTTAGATGTGCATGCCAGTGGTGGTATATGCCCCCTAATTAATGGAGGGGTAGTTGAAATCACCAAGTATGGTATTGGGCTGGTTGGTGAGTGATTCTAGCAACTTGATTCATAGTGATGGACCTGTGGTTAGCAAGAAAATGGTAATGTTTTCTTCTCTTGGTTAGTTGGACATGGTGTAGCTTTAGCAGTCACATCTCCATCTTTTGCTCTTTCATGTTCTGTGGGTGGTCAGAACACATGCAAAGCATTATAGCCATGCACTGCTGGAGTGCTTTCCATGACTTTAAACAATGTTCAGTAACTGCACAGATGGCAACATTCTCTAGGGTGAGGAGAACCTCTAGGGAGTGCAGTTTCTTTTTGACATTCATAGCATTGAGAAGTAACACCTTTAGCTTGTCCTGAGTAGCTCCTGTTTTGTTGGAATGTTTGTCTGTTTGTCATTGCCTAAAAAAGGTAATGTTTTGGTCAATATTCAAAAGCATAGATGTAAAAGGAGAAGACCATCCCTGGCAAACAATGTAGCCTGTCAACCATATCCTCCTCTGGCTGGACTAACACCAGTAGCTAAGCCAATTGTTAAAATTGATCATTTTCTGCTTGTATTATCACATCATCCTTGAAGATGGCAGAATGCTGCTCAGTTCTAGGCTCATAACTGCCTATGGCAACTATTCTGAGATCCCAGTCTTGTCTCTCTTCATATAATCTAACCAGATGTGTCTCAGGTCAATTAGCCCCACCTGAACTATGACTGAGTCATACTGGTACTTAGGGGTGAATCACCTGAGTGCTTCTTTGATCTGGCAGCTCCTGAACCTTAACAGACAACTAATTAACCTTCTCCTTATCCAGCCTGGTAAGGAAGATATCAGTGTGTCTCTCAATGGTGTCTCCTATGACCAAATTATTGGGTAGTGGAATGTTTTGCCTGATAGCATTGGTATTTGAAACACAATGAAATGTGGTTTTTCGTGTTGTGATAGGAATTGTCATGTTGGTGTGCAGGTGAAGTTTATGAGGACTGCACCTGGGAGGCCTTTAAGGTTTGGGTAAGTCACATGTAAACACTACAGCATATGTAGGTCTATGTTTGTGCTCATTTGTAAGTGTGGCAAGTGATGTATGTGAGTCTTTGGCAACTTGTTTGTTGCTTTTTGTGTGTGTATTTGAGAGTCAAGGCTCCAGTGTCAATGTGTAACTACATCTCTTGCACACTGTATTTGTCTGTTAGAGAATTAAGTGGTTGTCAGTGTATAATTGCTACATTGCCTCAGGATGCCCTTGTACACCAAGTTAGATACAGTGATAGCAGGAAAGTCCTCATCCATGGTTACAGGTCCTAATGTGTACTTGCAAGGGATAAGAGAAGAGGGTGCTTGTAATGGGACAAGGGAAGAGTGCTTACATGGTGTAATCTGTAGCTTACCTAATCAGTGATGCTGCTCAGTGTCAAACCAGACATTCTCTGAACAGCAA
>NC_056734.1:257485789-257525789 GCF_019279795.1 Protopterus annectens
ATGTATAGTACAATCATGTCACAGAGAGGTAGGGAAATATTATGTGTACATGGCTACCAATACTACCTAGAGAAATCTACAGACAGTAGACATTACTGGTGCTGTACTCGTAAAAAAGTGACAAGTGTGAAGGTCACTGTATAATTTAATTAGCTGTAAATGAGAGCATGTTGGAGAAGAGTACTCTGCATTTTCATGACTTCAACAATTGGCTAAGCTTCTGGTGTCATTCTAAAGGGATCCAGTATCTGTCTGCCTGGGATGACATGGTCGACAGACCACGATGCTTTGCCAGAGATTGCCTGCACCTGTCACCCCTGGGATTTCGGATACTGGCTAAGGTTCTTGCTGCCCCTATAGTGCCTTTTTGTAGGCAAGATTCAAATGACAAATTCACCACCGTAACAGGAACAGGCAAGGAAAAACTGAGGGTGATGCTACTCAATGCTAGAAGTCTAAATCTCAAAATGCACTCACTCAAGACACTCCTTAAAATGGAGAACATCGATGTCTGTGCAGTGAATGAGACCTGTTTCAAGGCTGCAGAGAGCACCCTTGCACTACCATGCTATACCTCATACCACACTTTTCGGCCATGTAACCTGGACTGGAACACCAAAGCTGAGGTGTGTCCATATTCATTAAGGATATCCACACCTCCAGGCTAGTTGCTTAGCATAATACATCCGAGGTTATTCAAGTGCAACTAACTCTGGGCAAAACTGCAATCCAAATTGTAGCTTGCTACAGATCTCCCACCATGCCCTGCCCCAGGATTCCCCCTCCTCTTTTCTTGATGTACTGGAAAATATTAGGGTTCAACCAAACACCCTAAGAATGGGCAATTTCAACTACCCCACCATTAACTGGGAAAACCGCTCATGTACCAACTCTTTCGCTCAACGCTTTCTGGAATTCATAAACTCCAATGCCCTGGATCAGCTTATCCACACCCCCACCAGGGGCAGCAATATCCCTGATCTAGTCATTACCAACATGAGTGACTGGTGTTCCACACCTGAAGTCAACGCCTCACTGGTCCGATCCAACCATAAGCTAATCACCCTAGATATCCACATCCTGCCCCCACCCCCATTAAGGAAACCATGGTAAAAAATTTTTCCAAAGCCAACTTCATGCTTCTTAAGACTGCAGTGGTGAACTTCATGACACCCATGCAGATGGGCAATACAGTTACGACTACTGAATCCTACACAATTGCACTTTATAAGCACTTACACGAGTGCATGGATCGTGCTAACCTAAACTGAATCAAGATGCTATCCTCCAAAAAAGGAAGCCAATCTGGTGGTCCCCTGCCATAAACAAACTGTACAACAGAAGGAAGAAATTGGTGCAAAAGAGAGTAAAATCCCATGAGTGGAGGAGCTCCCTGGTCATCCTCAGTAAGAAGCTGCGATCCCTGATAAAATCCTCCAAAGCTAGTTATGAAAACAAAATCACCACTGATTCTAAAGACAACCACAAAGCATTCTATAGCTATGTCAAGAATCTCAATGGCAACATTCAGATCTGCTCTGAGTTACAGAACAATGACACCAAATACAGACCCAACTGATATTGCCAACATTCTGGCAGATAGGTTCAGTGCTAAATGTACCCCCTCTTACCCCCTAAAGAGCCCATTTCCATACCGGAAGAATGCAAAGTTCCTGTAATCACGGCTGCACAGGTAAAAAACACACTCTCCAAAGCCAGGAACACAGCATCCATGGGACAAGAAACATCCCAGGCTGCTTTCTACATGAGCTACAGAACAGACTGGCACCCCACCTAAGTACCATGTTCAATCATAGCCTCGCCTCAGGCTTTGTGCCCACTGAATGGCACACAGTGATGGTTATCCCACTCCACAAGGGGGGAGCCACCACGGATCCCGGGAACTACCGCCCCATTAGCCTGACGAGCCTGGTCTGCAAGGCCATGGAATGTATCATAATGGAACTTATAAACAAAGACATTGGTAATCTCCAAACTCTGGACCCCACCCAGTTCAGGTTTGTAAAAGGCAGATCATGTCTCCTAAACCTGATAGAGTTCTTTGAAGCAGTCACTAAAGCCATAGACGAGGGTAAGGTGGCTCACACAGCCTATCTAGATCTTGCCAAGGCTTTCGACACCATCCCCCTACTCTGGAATTATAGATAAACTTACTAAACTAGGTATAAATCCCTATGTCACAAGATGGGTTGCCAACTGGCTCACTGACAGAACGCACACTGTGAAAGTAGCAGACTCCAAATCTGACTTCAGACCAGTGACAAGTGGAGTACCACAGGGTTCAGTCCTGGGTCCTCTCCTGTTTGATATCTACTTCTCTGAAGTACAGGGTAACACAGAAGGTCTTTGGCTAACGAAGTTCGCAGATGACAGCAAACTAGGAGCCATAATCAAAACTCCTAACAATGTGGACATCCTACAAAAGGGCCTCACTGAGACAGATGCTTGGTGTCAAAGCCATAGCCTCCAGCTCAATGACAAAAAGTGCACTGTCATCCCCTTTGGTAAAACCTCTGTACCCATGAACTACAACATAGGTGGTAGTATACTTAACACCGAAAGTGTGATAAGAGACCTTGGGACACAGGTGGACAGTAGTCTCTCCTTTGATAATCACATCTCCACAGTAGTCAGGAAATCCTTCTATGTGGCACACCTCATCACAAAAGGTTTCTCATCCAGAAAAAAAGAGGTCATTGTTCCCCTCTACTCATCACTCATTAGACCCATTATAGAGTACAATGCCCCTTTTGGTATGTACCTCACAAGACATTCACAACAACTGGAAAGGCCACAGAAATACCTCACAAAGAGGAATATTGGCCTCAAACAGATGCCCTATGGAGACCGTCTCAAAAATATCCAGCTTTACTCCGTCACATATCGCCTACTCAGAGGCGATCTCTTTCTAACATACAAAGCTATGTCAAACCCAGAGCTGTTGGACATGCTCCACTTAAAGAAATCCCAATCCCTCTGAGCTACATGCTCTAGGGACCTAAACCTTGCCAGAACATGCCGGAGGGATAGATTCATGTCCCAGAGACTTCCCATACTCTGGAATAAACTACCTAGCTATATCAAACAAAGCTCCTCATTAGCACTCTTCAAGAAAAATCTTAACATTTGGATAGGAAATAGGAAATTCACCCCGGGGATCACTTCTGTGGCTCTGCTTGACAGTGGCACAGGAAAATAATTTTCTTGGGTGGCAAAAGCCAGGGTACCTTTTTGGCTGGGCTTGTATAGGCCCTAGGGCCAATAGCCTAGTACCTACCTATCAACCTATGAACCTATGGACCTAACATATTTAAATGTGAAGGTTTGAAGGTATGGGAGAGGATTAAACAGCGAGCTGAGCAGACTTTAGAGGACCCTTGCAAGATTGTATCAGAGGTGCTTGCATGTACATCCACCAATGTAGTCACTGAATTACTAAAACGCATTAAAACAGTCAGTACATAGTATATGTCACAGAGACTGATTAATTACTGCACGTGAACTGAAATCATTGAAGGATTTATCATTGGAGATGTTACCTATTAAGAATGGCCAGTTCATTATTCACCATAGTACAGTTCATAGTAGCAGCGCTGATATTGTAATCCTGACAATGGAAAATAATTTTCATTTGTTGTTGTTTGTCTTTCGTTTTTTTCCCGGTAAGGGTTGCCTCAGCGGAACTCCGGTCCACTAACGATTGGCAGTAGATTTTTATGAAATGCCGAGGTGCCAGCTCAAAGCCCAACCTTCAATGAAGGCATGCCCATTTACGCACGCATGTCTTTCGAACGCTACCCAACTGCGGGAAGGACATGCAGACTCAGGTAAAAGGCTGTTAGTTCCATCCATGCCAGATAATCTGGTGGCAAATACAAAAGTTAAATTTGGCAGCCCAGTTTGGGAATGGTTTACATTTTGCTCTTTTATGTAAACAGATAACTGCCCTAGCACTTGTCTTGCCTGATGACATTCTGCCCACATTTGAAAGTATTGCACATCGTATATCTGACAGTGGTACAGGGTTATAGGGTTATGTGATTTCTTTAAGCATAATTACATATTAGGCAGGCCTAGAAGGTACAGAATACGTAGCTGTTAATCTAAGAGAATACCACACTTATCTGATATACAATTCTGGAATCAGTGGAATACCTGTAATTTAATAAAAAAACGAACTGCTAAAAACACAAAATGACTTTATTACATAAAAATCCAACTGGCAAGCGCTTTCATCAACTTCATGGAACTTCTTCAGACCAAGTTGTATAATGAACAAACTTATTTAAATACTTAATAACAATAACATGTGACCCAAAGCACTTAATGCCTTAACCCTTTCCTTCTAAGAACAACTTTAAAGTTTTCCCTGTCATTTAAACCAGGGTATGCACATGCATTCAGCCTGATTTGCCGCAATACTCTCTCCAATCCAGTTCATATTCTGCATCCAACCTATGATCAAAAACATTGACTTCATCAATTATTACAAATTTGAAGCATGCCTTATTTTTTTCTAACAAATGTTTTTGCTTAACATGTTTTGCCAAGGCATTGCTTACATCAGTCTTGTCTACTGCTCTTACATGTTCATTCACTCGCATGTAAAATTCTCTAATGGCTCTTCCTATGTAAAATGCTGGACATAATTCACACAGAGCCATATATACCACATATTTGGACCTGCAATTGTACAGATTATTCAACCTAATTTCAAAGCTTCTTGCTGTCACTACAAAATTCTTAACGTCTTTCATATATTGACATAACTTACAACTGTTACATCTTTTCATCCCCACTTCCAAAACATCATGCATACTTGTACATACATTCCTTTTCTTAAAAAAAAGTCTTTTAAACTTGTCAAAAGATTTTTAATACTCTTAACATATACTGGAAGAATCACGCAGCAAAAAAGGTAGGCCAAAAAAGAGTTTATTTAACATGCATGGAGATCTGCCACAAAAAGTTCTGTTGCTAGCAGTCTAATTTCTACACACTTTACATGGGTTTTTATACCCTCTTTCGTGCATACTCAGCAGCTGGTTACTAGACAAGGAATTTCAGTCAAGGCTATAAATTCACTCAGTGGAGCCTTAGATGGTAAAAAGTCAGACACAAGATAAGTTGGTGCCTACATCAAGGTAACATCTATGCACTCCTCCTTGGTCAGAGGTCAGTCCCAAGATAGGCCTGTGCCTGGACCAAAGTAGCATCTGTGCATTCCTTTCTGGTCAGCAAATTCCTTACAAGAAAAACAACTCATTTTAGCTTATTTCTTTGCACGCAATGCAGTTTCACATTTTAACCCTTCCTATACAGGATACAAAGATGTTGAACACAAAGATTCTTACTACATTTCCCCTCACAACACTTTGTATCCCCAGTAATACATTTTATTCATACAGGTTTTAACACAGTTCATTTCCTGTATATTCAAAATAATAAGCTTTAGTTGCATTGGCAGACAATACACTCGATATTATCATTCGGATGCAAGGAATGCAGCAACAACCCAACAGTAGGAATATAATGGCACCAATACATACAGCAATTAAGACATTCATAAATACTGTTCCTCAATTCCCAAACCAATTTTGGAAAAAGTCAGTCAATGGATTCTGTCCTGGTTTTGTAAGTTCAGAAACTTGCTGTAGGATCTCCAGATGACTGTTAATGTCATATCAGTTGTCTGTAATGAACGGACAACACTTGCAAGTACCTCCTTTCGCCGCTAGGGTGAATTCGAGCGCCATACGATTCTGCAACACTACAGTCCTTATTGCAGTTAACTCATCCGTCACCAATCCTAGCACAGAAAAAGTTGCATTGCTCAGAGTTTCTAACAGTTTTGACAGTTTTCTGAGCTCCCAAATAGATTTTACTGTCCCATAAGCTGGAAGAATACCAGCCCAAGAAACGACATCATCGCCCAAGTCCATGTGTGACAGTCCCTTGCTGCTACTGTGGGCCAAATCGTGATGATAGATTCAGGATGCATCAATGTTACCTACGGGATTAACAGGTTTATTCACAGCACGTACATTTCGTATTTTACCTTGGGGAAGAGTAAATGAATGTCTTATAGCTGGTGCCAAATAACCCAAAAAACAAACTGCCTGACCAATTCCTTGGTAACCATTTGTATGCTTTTTTACCACAGACAAAATAACAGTCATTCACTTTAAGAGTGATATTTACTGGAATAGAATGATTTCCTTTGTCTTGTATCCCTTTAAACAAAGGATCATACACAGATAACATTTTTTTCAACAAAACTTGTGACATTAATAAGCCCTGTACTATTAATAAGCACTCTTATAGGCTTGAAACTTGTTGCACAGTGCCCATCTAATGTACAGTTATGAATTATGGTTACATTACATTGACTCCATCCAACCTTAATTTTTCCAGATCTCTGGAAACATACAGTTCCATTCTGACGACCCATGAGGGGTAGTGCTATTTTGTCCTTTAAGGCTACGTTTGAAGTTTCAAACAGTAAATTAGTCCATGTATCATTTGCCCCAAAGGGACTGTACCTAACATCAGGCCACCATGTACAGTAGGGATAGCTGTGCATATCCAACAATTTGAAACATTAAAAGACAAAGCATATGCATATTTAATAGCTTGGTACGTATTAAAGGGTGGATGCCAAGCTGTATTTTCATCTCTCTTCACTTGGCTAGTTTCGTTTGAAAATAAAAACGGCCAAAACAGAAAAGTAACAATCACACTTATTAACAACAAAATTAGTTTGGAATGCTTTTGTGGGGAAAGACTAAATCCTTCCGGTATTTGCATTGCTACAATAGTCAGATATTCATACAAAACAAGATTACTACTAATTAGTGTTCCTCAGTTTCCTGGTTCCACTTTTAGGATCCTGTTGTTCTTCTGATCTGAAAAATAATAATTCGTTAAAGAAGTGTTAGTTTTTGTCAGCATTTTCCTCATGTAATCTGCTATCTCTTCACCCCCCTCACGTTCCGCAGGCAAAAGACCTTGCCACTGCGGGACGTAATAAGGTACGCATTGACAGGAGTGCCAGAGGTAAGCAGTTTATCCAAGACTGATGTGTCTCGGCCATGAGTTTATGTAACTTGCCTTTGAGAATGCCAGTATAGCGTTCAACCAACCCTGCTGACTGTGGGTGGTAGGCTCAATGATATTTTAACTTGATCTGAAAAACGGCGGCCAGCTTTTGAATAACTTGGTTCACGAAATGTGTGCCATTATCAGAATAGATGCATGTAGGTAGCCCAAAATGAGAGATAATGTTATTTGTAAGAGCCTTGGCTACTGACAGTGCATCTGAGTGTGCTACCGGAAAAGCTTCTACCCATTTTGTAAAAGCATCAATAATGACTAACACAAATCGCTTTTGTTGAACAGGAGTTAGTTCAATAAAATCCATACAGATTGTGTGAACTGGATACGGAGGCAGCGGAAAAGCTGCTGGGGTGATCCGCACCCCACCACCATGGTATCGTGCACAAAGCAGGCACGACAAACAAAATCGTTTAGCATATGCTATAAAGCCCTTGGTCCAGAAAATTTGCTGGGTCATTTGAACCATAGCAGCAGGGCCCAGATGAGATGGGCCATGCGTCACTAATGAGGCATACCTAAAAGGTTTGTTGGCAAGACATACTTATCATTTGGACCTACAAAAACTCCTTGCTTCTGAATAGCCCCATATTTAACCCATCGCTGTTTTTCCTGAACTGTACTAAGTTCCTGCATTACTTGCAAAGTTTGTAGATCAAATTTATCTGTAGGATGAAGTTCCTTCTGTGTGGTCTCGAGTGCAAAAGTAGAGGTTAAGGCTACACTTTTTGCAGTTTTGTCAGCTAGTGCATTTCCAAGTGATACTGGATCCTTGGCATTTGTGTGTGCTGCGCACTTACAGATGGCCAATCCCCGTGGCAGTTGGACAGCTTGTAAGAGGTTAAGAATTAAATCCTTGTGGGTTATTTCCTTTCCTGAGGCAGTAACCATTCCCCTATTTTTCCATTGCTGTGCAAAGACATGGACCGTGGAAAAGCATACTGACTATCTGTGTAGATAGTAACTGCCTTATCCTTGGAAATGGTACATGCTCTGGTCAAAGCAATCAATTCAGCCGCTTGTGCGGACAGATTCCTGGGGAGAGGTTTTGCCTCTAGTACCTTAGTCTCAGTTGTGACTGCATAACCCACTTGTGTAATACCTGCCTCATTCTTACATGCTGACCCATCTACGAACAGGGTCCAATCTGAATTTGCCAAAGGCTGATCCTTAAGGTCTGGTCTTGGCAAGACATTAGAGTGTATTAAGTCTAAACATACGTGAGGGGCACCGTCATCAGCTGTAGGTAACAGCGTGGCTGGATTAAGAGTGGTGCATCGCTCAATGGTCATGTGTGGTTGTGATAGTAATGTTGTCATGCAGGACAAGTGTCTGCTAGGAGAGAGAAAGGTAACTTTATCCTGTAGAAGTATTACCGCGACAGAGTGCGGTACCCGTAAAGTAAGGTCATGAAACAAAACTAGGGTTGCAGACGCCTGCACGGCCAGTGCAGCTGCGACTACTGCTTGTACACAGTGTGGCAATGATCGTGCCACTGTGTCCAGTTTACTGGAATAAAAAGCTAATGGCCTCAACTTATCCCCATAAATTTGTAAAAGAACCGATGTCATAAAACCCTGCTTACAATCTACTGTCTGAACAAAAGGTTTTGTATAGTCAGGGAAGCTATTGCCTTATCTGTCCATTTCAGCGCGTCATGTGCTGCCATGGGAAGTGCAAAAATAAGTTCTGAAAGTGGACTCACTTCCTCTGCATAATTGGGAATCCAACTACGACAAAAGTTAGTTATTCCTAAAAATGACATCATTTCTTTTTTTGTACTGGGCATCGGTGCCTGTAAAATAGCTTCTTTTCTACAGCTATCCAGTTGTCTACCAGCATTTGAAATGGTATAGCCTAGATATCGTACTTCAGCTTTACAAAATTGTAATTTAGATTTGTTTACCTTATGTCCCTCTTTCGCCAAGAAATGCAATAACCGAATAGTTTCGGACTCACAGACAGCCTCCGTGGGTGCAGCCAGTGCTCCGGTTGAAACTGTGCCAGGTTTGTTGACATTTCTTGCGAAAAAATTGTAGGGCTTTCACAATATCCCTGCGGCAGCCTTGTGTAGGTGTACCGCTTGCTCATGAACGTAAAAGCGAACCAAAACCTACTAGTTTCCTGTAGAGGGATGGAAAAAAATGCATTACTGATATCAATGACAGAAAAATACTTATCTGTGGGAAGGATATCATTTAACAAAACAGATGGATCTGGGACCATAGGAGCCCTTGGTACCACAGCAGCATTCACAGCCTGCAGATCCTGTACCATTCTCCAGGTCCCATCCGGTTTCCTTACTGGGAACAAGGGTGTGTTACACGGTGAATCTGTGCATGGAATTAAAACCCCAGCTTGTAATAGAGCCGTGATCACTGGTAGAATGCCTTCTTCTGCCTTTTTACTTAGCGGATACTGACGCTTGTGAGGTCTAAAGTCGGATTTTGGAGTTATTTTAACCTGTCCTGCTGTTCTTATTAGCCCAATGTCATGTTGCCCACGGGACCATAAGGAGTCTGGCACTGATTGTAACTTTAATTCTTCCTGCGGGGTTAGGAGATATAGTCAGAATGGCCCTCCCCCGGGTGGCGTTAGCCTGTCTTCGCGGAGGTGAAGGCCAAATTAGTTAGCTCATTTACTACATTTTGTGGTCCAGTTTCGACAAGATCATTACTGTACCAGTAGTGTAAATCACCCTGCCCCACCTGCAACATAACATCTTGAATTTCTACTCGCTTGGCTAGAATCCCTGATGCAGTCGGCACAGCTGCTATGCCAAACACGTGCATTAAATCTCTTCCTAATAAGTTTACAGGGCAAATTTTAGAGACAATGACTCGAAACCTGATAGTTTGGTTAGTTTCAGGGTCCGTGAACCATAAGGGTTTAGATAGTGGTTCTTTATAAATGCGCCATTGGCTGCCTTGACTAATACATAGTCATCAGAAGTTACATCAGATGGCACTGCAGAGGTTTTAGCAGGGTCCTGGAGGCCCCTGAATCACACAAAATTCTACATCCTTCCCTTCCACTTGAAGTGTGATAATCGGTTGTGCCTCTAGCTGCATAGTTACAGCCAGCTGTTAAATTAATAACCTGATATTCGCCGCCTGAAAAATCAGTCACTTCATTCTCCCATCCTGCACATTCCCTTTTACCTTCTTTATTCACATTCTCAAAATCATTCTCATTTTGTATTACTGACTCTTGCCAGTCGACCTCAGCATCTGGGTCCGGTTCGTCCGTGCTGCCATTATATAGTCATGCTGAACTATGATTTGGAGCAGCAGTGGATTTCCCGGGATTCAGGCAATCTCTTGCGAAATGCCCCTTCTTACTGCATTTAAAACATTCCCCCCTCTTTTGTCTGCCTTCGTAATCTTCAAAATGTCCTACATTCCTTCTCCCTCTGCCTCTACCCTGTCCCCTTCCTCTACCTCTGTTGGACGGAGCTTACATTAACATAAGTGTTTTATCCGCGCTCACCATAAAGGTTTGAGCCTGTTTTCTTTTCTTTTTCTCAAGATATTTATCTGCATGTAAAGGGATACGAGTGTGTGGACAGGGTATGTACCTTAGCTTCTTTTTGTTTTTACTCTGATTTGTCTATACTATGGTTACGTAGCTCCAGAGTCTCCTCTGCTTGTTTTTTGTAAAACTATGGAGGGTATTTTTCCCTGCTTCTCTGCCTCCTGTAAGACTATGAAGGACACCTTTTCTTGATTTTCTGCTTCTTTCTTTTTGATACTGGGGTGGACTAACCCTGTCTTTAGTGACATCAGAATACAAGGGTAGGGCCGTTGGTTTACGACAGACAATAGATGTTTCGTCATCTTCTTTGTGGACAAAAAATGCACCTTTTGCACTCGAGCCACTACTTCCCTTATTTGAAAATTGTTCCTATGTCTCTTATTAGCTTCTTCTAACCATTTCTGTGCTTGAGGAAATCCTACCTTTTTGTTTCTTAACCTTACTTCCTGTGTCCCTGCGCAGGTCTCTCACTAGATTTTGACATTCTGATTTATTCAAGGTACCACTAAACCCATAGTCTTTCTTCCATTTTTTTATATATTTCAAGTTTTTTGGATGTAATTTAAACATATATTCCTCATCCTCAGTCCTTTTATTTAAGCAGCCCTTCCTAACACAACAACTGCTTCCTATTCCCATTTTTCTTATTTAAAAGAAAAACTGTTTCCCATTTTTCTTATTTAAAAGAAAAACTGTTTCCTTTTCCTGAGATCTCTACCGGTCTTTTGTAAAATTTAAACAAAAGAAATTCCTTTATGACTAGTCCCTTAAAAAACTTTTACAAAAACAAAACCGCTTACCTTACTGCGGATCTTCCGCCTCGTTAAATCACCGTCCACGGATCGAATCTAAGAGTGACTGGCCTCTACTTACGACTTTTTGTCGGAGGTCTTTCCATTCAAGGGAGCCCGAGATTCGTTCTCCCCTTCCTGTACAGGTTTTTCAGTCCCTCTTATGTGATTCGTACCGTGAAGAGGTGGCCCCACGTTCTTGGGCGCCAGAAATGTCAAAAGATTTTTAATACTCTTAACATATACTGGAAGAATCACGCAGCAAAAAAGGTAGGCCAAAAAAGAGTTTATTTAACATGCATGGAGATCTGCCACAAAAGTTCTGTTGCTAGCAGTCTAATTTCTACACACTTTACATGGGTTTTTATACCCTCTTTCGTGCATACTCAGCAGCTGGTTACTAGACAAGGAATTTCAGTCAAGGCTATAAATTCACTCAGTGGAGCCTTAGATGGTAAAAAGTCAGACACAAGATAAGTTGGTGCCTACATCAAGGTAACATCTATGCACTCCTCCTTGGTCAGAGGTCAGTCCCAAGATAGGCCTGTGCCTGGACCAAAGTAGCATCTGTGCATTCCTTTCTGGTCAGCAAATTCCTTACAAGAAAAACAACTCATTTTAGCTTATTTCTTTGCACGCAATGCAGTTTCACATTTTAACCCTTCCTATACAGGATACAAAGATGTTGAACACAAAGATTCTTACTACAAAACTCTTCCCTCTTTTAGAGACAAAGACAGGGTCTGCCCCATAACATTTTTAATTTCTTGAAAACTCATTAAGAATCTCCAGTTATTCTTGATTATTCCTTTGATTTTATTTTCATCTACTGAATTGTCTAAAACACATACTGAGGAAAAATCCTTTTCATTTTCTTTTGACTTGCTATTTACATTTGCTACCTTATGTTCCCTTACGGTTTTTACTTCCATCCAGGAATTGTTAATGATGTCCTTGGGTTACCCTCTTTCTTTAAATTTCCTTTTGAGTTTTTCACATTCTTTTTCATAAAATACTGCCTCATCTGTTAACCTGCTTATTCTAGTTAATTGTACCTGTAGTTTAGGTTATCCCTGCAGTCAGAATGATGTAGAAGGCTGGCATTGACAATTATGGTGCCTGTTAGGTAAAAGAACAGTTGTTCATACTGAATGTGCTGCATGCCATTATGTTTGAAAAGAACCATGTTGAATATTACAAAACTAGATTGTTATGATGTGTACCCTCATCTCCTAAGAAATGTCAGTTAGCTGATAAAGAAGCAATGTTCAAACTATTACTATCTCGATGTGAAGAATTAACATCGGAAGGATTCATGCAGCTAATTGCACATCATTGCTCATTGTAACAGTACAGTTTTTTGTCTTACACCACTAATAGACATAACATGTCTCAGCTATCAAGCCGTATATGTTGCTAACCATATAGGAAATGTGCCGTAGTTCATCTACATTGTGCATCTGGCCAGCTACAGCTGACATCGGACCCAACATGAAATACCATAATTGCAAGTTGTGATTTGCAAATGAAAAGGACTGCACAAGAGGTTTCTTCATGGTGTTATATTGCGATGGTATAGGGAACTTCTACGCAATGGTGGGGATGGTGATGGTAATCCAGCATGTCGAAAAATACCAAATTCATTTTCAGATGTTCCAGTTTTGACATTATAACCTAATTATTATGCTAAACATAGCAAACGTCAGTCGCACATATGAATACATATCATTGTAACTTTCAAATCAAAATTTTCATGATAAACCAATACATTAAACAATTACAAGAGAATTTTGCCCAGATATGGATCTGCATGACTTCTAATACTCTATTACTATACAAAAATCAGTTGCCATGATATTAGGAACTCAGAAGAGACTTTCATAAGCTCAGCCAATAAACGTTAAGTATCCAGAAGAAATATCCTTATTCTCAAGTGAACTACATAGGCATCTAAGATTATGTCAAGTTATAGGTTATCTTTTGGTAGACATGTAGAACAAATGGATGCCAATGTTCTAAGGAACTACAAGTATTCTATAGAATCTCCCACCTCCTTATTATTGAAGCATTCACATTAATAGTGAAAAATTTCTCACTCTGCAGCTCTACCACTAGTCTGTCTAAATTCCCAATAAAATATTGTTTCCCTTCAAACAACCGAGAACAACATGCACAGATTATTTCATTTATTATTTAAGGACAGACCTCACTGTGATACCCGAGAAAAAACACATGGTTACCAGTGGAGGCAAGAACACATTTTAACCCATTTTAAGTTAATATTCTGAACTCACTGACTTGTTCTTTTATGAGTCACATCCAACTACTGGAGTGACCTCAGAGAAAGACACCACTACCACTGGAATTGTTAAGACAAAAGGAGAAATGGAAGTAGATTGGCAGATATTTGTCCGTATTGCACTACAAGCTTTTAAATTAGACTTGCTGTCTATCTTTAAGAAACACACTCCTAATCAGAAGCACGTAGTTTAACCTATGAGGCAAACCACCCAACAGCTCAACCCCCCTCCCCCCCACTGTATACCATGGCAATGATAGAAAAAGCCTTCTACAAAACTGCCCATGTAGCAGGAAACACTCTAGCAGAAACAAATACAAAAAGCTATCAAACTGACTCCCATTTAAAAGCTTCTGAAAGTACATCACACTAGAAAATATAACTGTAATTGTCATAGGGAATCATGTTAGATCTAAGAAATGGATGCTTAAGCTACCCTACTAAAAACTACACTATACTCAGCAATGTGCAATCATTATGACACAGAGCAACAGCTATGCAAGCAGTGAAAACATATAAATAATGACGTGATTTGCGTGAAATCACATTCATGTAAAGGCACAATGATAACAGTTACTGAAATGCAAATGTCAGTTATAATGCAACCTGAATGTAAATATTTGTTTGAAAAGTAAATCAGAAGGTAATCAGTTTGTCAATACAGTTCTGAAAACTAAATATTGCCTTTTGTGCCTGAAAACATTCTTTGGACCAGTTCAGTTACCTGGTTAACAAAATTAAATTAAATAAAATAAATTCTGTAACAGTTGTGAATGGTATATCTACAATAAATACGCTCTTGTAATGTGAGTGCTATGGCAGTGAAAAGCATACAGCATTCTGCATAGTCTGACTGCAATGGACAGTCCTGCAGACAAAGAGCTAATGTGTTAGTTCAACTGATACACAAACTATTGTCTCCAAAGCCATTGTTAATCAAGCAACATTTCAGGTTCAACAAGTATAACCAAAATCAAGGAGTGATTATTGCATCATATGTGGTAGAAATTAATATATCTATATATGTATGTATCTATCTATCTATATATATATAAATATATATATATATATATATATATATGTGTGCGTGTATATATAGATAGATATGTCTGAGAAAACTGACAGATTTGTAATGGACTTACTGATGTTCATCTATGTGATCATTTGTTGTGCAGAATTCTATATTAAGAAATTCAAAAGAGACTGTTAATTGGATCAGATTTAATATTTGAATGTGCAGAGGGTATTGCAATTAAAATGAAAGCACCATCTCAGCAAAAACAATCTGTAGTTTCAAGGTTGAGTTAAAACTGATAATATAAACAGAATAATAAATGTAAAAGGTACAAATCATAACTCATGTGGATGCAGGTTACATATTCCTTCTCAGGATGGGGTGCAGGCAATGAATACCTAGACCCGATTCAAATAGTTTGTTGCAGTGATAAGACAAAAGGATAAAGTATATCACAGTGCAAACAAAAATGTTTAGAATGGTGTATAGTATAGGTCTCTCACAATGACAGTGAATATGCATTGACCAGTCTACAATTAGACAAGTAGGTGATTTTGCTCAGTAATATAGAAAAATGATCCTGTGGTAAAAGGGAATTGGGTACTGGGTCATCCGTTTCAGATAGTTGCCAGAATGCTGAAATCCCTCTCCCAGTCTCTTCAATACAGACACTGTTGATCAACTTGCACATCTTGCTGAAACAGGAATATCAATAGTCAAAGGGAGGCGTTACACATGTATATCATGCAAAACAATTTGTTTGTGTTTGTGTCTTTCGGCTTTTCCCGGTTAGGGGTCGCCACAGCAGAACTCCGGTCTGCAAATGATTGGTAGTGGATTTTTACGTACTGGGTTACCAACCCTGACGCACAACCTTCAACGAAGGCATGCCCCATTCATGTATGCCACCACACAGAAGACGCCCTAGTTGAGAATCAAATGGGACAACGTCTTAGGGTAGTGTATGGCTAAGGAAGTCAAAAACTGATCTTAAAGAAAGACAAAGATGCGTCTGGCATGTTCTGCTATACCACAAACTGCTGAGGTTAAATTGAACTGATATTGAAATATGTTGCCTCCATAATCAGAAGTGTTTCTTATACCTTTCAGCACTTTAGGTGGAAAACTGAACTTAAGGACAATGTGTCTCTGTGGTTTTGCAAGGTACATCCAAACTAACTATTGTGCTATCAGTCCATTGTTTGCAAAGGAGCTGGATAAGCTGGAAGAAGATGAAATACCTTTGAGAGAAGATTGGAACTCATGGGTGGCCCCAGTCAATGTGGTATAGTTGCACGGCAACATCAGACAGTGTGGCAACTTTAAAATAACAGTTACTGCAGAATTAAAGCTGAACAATATCTTCTACCAAGACATGAGTCCATGTTTGCCAGTTTGTCAAGTGAGGCAACATTTTTCAAAAGTGTCCTTTACTGATGCCCACCTCATATGGAGATGCAAGAAGATTTAAAGGTGTTCCTAACAATGAGTGTCATCAGGGGCATTTGACATTACAACAGATTGGTGTTTGGGGTGATTTCTGCCAGAATTTCTTTTAGCTGACAATGATTCAGGTCTTAGTGCCTTGAGTGGTGATATCATCATCACTGAAGCTGTAGATGAGGGACACATAAGAGTTTTATTTTATTTATTCAGTTTATTTATTTAACTGTGTAAGTATACTGGTCCATTGACTGCTTTCAGTCACGATTTAAACCATAATCCCGACTGACAGAGCAATAGAAATGTTGCACTCAAATCAATAATAGTTTACATTCACGTGTCTTCAGAATATCATGAGCAGTAATCTAGCATTCAAAGCAGTCCTTGCAATGAAGTAGCAGTATAGCCAATGCAGAATTACATTCAGTTACATGGACATTCAGAGAAATAGTCATATATTCAGTTGTCATCAGAACAATCAGAATGATATAATAACATTTATAGCAGTGCAAGTAAAATATTGAGATACAATCATTTAAACAGTACATACAGTCATCATCATCACCATCAGAACATTTCAAAGCATCAGTATACCATTAGTAGAGTGACATAATCAATTAGTGAAAGTGCATGCTGATGTAAAATGCATTTTATGCATGCTGTAGTTAACCATACATGACATATATATGTGATTTCACAAATAATTTTTTATATAATTGCTTTTCAGTCTATATCAGTTTGAATAGTGACTTCAGTAGTTGTGTACCCTGTTGATAATATAAATTATATGACTTAAGTCTAACTATTATACTCTCAGGTGGTGGACAAGACCTTTCACTAAATAATTTAAATGTAAGAGGGTCAAGTAGAAGGCAGCACTGGTGGCGATTGGAAGATGTTTATTTCTGAACAGTGAAATGCAATGATGTCCTCTACTATTGGCAAGTTGACTAAAGCAAAGTATCTTCAATTTGATATTAATAAATTACATTTTTTTTGTGAACATTAGACCTCTGATTGCCAGGTTATATTTGATTTGAGCTAACAGTACATTTAAAGCTATTGCACACGTTACCTCAAAAGACAGTATGCTGAAAGTTTTATAAGAAATATTCAACTGTGCTAGTACTTTATTTGTTTGAGTTTCAACATATGGGGTCAAGGAAAGTGTTTGATGCAGGATATGTCTGAGGTATTTTTAATCAATGGTCCAAGAAAAAGAGGTTACTTTTGGACTTGAATTTGTTATAGGTTGGATGATTCTGAGCTGTCTAAATATGCCAAATACCGTAATGGTAATTGTGGCTTATGTATTGTCAACTTGCTAGAAGTAAGCCAAGTCCATATGAGCTTGAATTCATCTTGCATGCATGTAATGAGGGTTTGAAGGCTTCTGTTAATATCTGTTATGATTATGTCATCTGCATAAAGCAGCATGGTATTGTAAAGCTGATCTCATGGTAAATAATTGATGAAAAGTGAAGAAAGGGGAGTGCATAGCACAGATCCTTGAATGATACCTTTTTTGGACATTTCTGTTTCAGACTGAATGCCAGGTGAAACTAGTCTAAATAATCTGTTTTCTAACATATTCCTTCAACCAATGTAATTCCTCTAAGAAGAAACAACAGCTATCCAATTTCTGTAGTACAAAATTATGACTGACCATTCCAAAGTCTTTTACAGGTCCAAAAATATAACACCTTACAGCATACCATTATCCATTTTAAATCTGGTTGGTAGAACAATGGAAGGTTAACATTGTACTACAATTAAGTTGAAAACCATGTTGTCTATCTGTTAGAATGTCAGGCTATGTGACATATTCTACCACACAACTGTAAATTATTTTTTTTCCTAGAATTTTAGACAAAAGGCCAAGGTTCACAATGGGATGGATAAAATGTCTGTAGAAGGTGATGGGATATTAGCAAAAGGAATGATTAGTGTGTGTTTTGACGCTGCATGCTACTGACTTAGAGGTAAGATAAGGGTGTAAATTTGTGTTGGGGAGTTTACACAGAAGCTGATTACAGTAGCATAATATTGTAGGATGAGTAATAATGGAATTGTAGGTGTAGGGTACAAGCACTGGCCAGAGTGAAGTAGCCAGAATCCTGAAAAATGGAACCAATATGGGCTAAGAGCTATGTGGGATTAATAGAAGTTCTTGATACCCAATGTCATGCACTGTGGGCATATTATAGAAGCCCAAGGGCTGCATGTGCGAAGGCAAAATTCAGGCAGTTCTAAGTGCTGCACAGTCACAAGACATTTCATAGCTAAGATCCAAAATGGGATTTTAGAAACTATTACAATCAGGTCATCATTATTTCACATGTAAGTGCACACACACACACACACACACACACACACACACACACACACAATCACACACACACACACACACACACACACACACACACACACACACACACACACACACTTAAGAATGAAGCAAAAATTAGTAACATAGGAACAATACCAGGCCAGCGATCAATGGGATCATATTAGGTCTAGTCATACACAAATTTATGTAAATATACTTAACAAAGTTCTTAACAACTTTTATGAATAGTTAATAGTGCCTACCTCCCAAATCAAGGTGGGCTATACACAGTAACCCAGCTTATGTACACAACATACATACAATTTATGTATAAAATAATACATTATCTAAAATCAGTCTTATTTTATCATTTCACTAATAACTCTTTAATCATATCATGACCTAAATTTTCTTTAATATGTTACATTATTCATTTTTTTAATCCTTTTATTGTTCAATCACAACATTTATTTTCTCACAATATCACTATCTTATTACTGTAACTGTTTCCTTTCCTTCTCTCCTTTACTTTATATATTTATATATTCGTATTCAGCACTAATAGCAGTCTTGTCTTATTATCCACTGTAATCTCTGTTTAATGTTTATTTTATTTCCCTTTAATTTATCTTCTGGTTAATTATACTAAACTTACTGTAATAACATTAACATTTATATAACAGCTATAATCAAATTATATATGTAAATAAAGTAGTTCAATATATATAATTAATTGCAAATAAATATAATATAGAATGTATTCAAATTACTTTAATGATTTTATAAAAAGTTTTAAATGGAAAACTCTTAGTCTTAATTAAAACAGTGAAACATAGTAATTAGTATATTACTATCAATAAACATTTACATGAGAGCCTGATCTTCTAGCGTCCCATATTATCATCTAACATGTTGAATATCATAAATAAACATATATTTATATTCCAGGTACTTATCAGTTTCAATTGTCAAATATCATGCAGTAGAACTATTTATGTTATAATATAAAACTATTCACTTCCTAATCACATTTTAAAGAAAAGGAGTCTGATGTTAGTTGCATTTTCAAGACTAAAATTAAAAAAGTGTATTAGAAAATTATAAAACAAACAATGAGGTAGCAAACAAATATAATATCCAAGTAGTAAATCAACCAGAGTTAAGGAAAGAATTAAATCTAGTGTTATGTTAAGAATATGTTAACTACAATAGTTTTGTCTTAATCATCAGAAAAGCATTTAAACATTACTGTTAATATTCATTTAGTCAAACTATTAGTATTATTTAATATAATATAATATAACTAACTGATATTAATTATCTATATATTTGCTGACAGGCCATTGTTTAATTAATATAGTTGAAATGATGACAACTTTTCACTTTCTTCCAACAGCAGCTAGAGAGGTCACAGTAAGAGTTTTCCTTTGAGGTCATTTAGAATATGAATTACATGCTACTAAGACTGTATTTACCTCTTTTCCCAAATCTCTATAACCTGCATTAAAGAAAATATATTAATTATATCACACCTTTTTACTGCAGAGAACATCACTACATAATATCATATAAAATAAATTTGCTTCTATTCAGCAGATAACACACCTTACTCCAAGTTCATTTCTGTTATTTTTAGATAACCAAAGCAAGATTCATTACTTTATTTTACTTTATAGTAGAATTATCAAGAAGAGAAACAACTAAAAAAAAAGTACAGTCTTTGCATATATCTTAACAATATTTAGAGTTTAACTCATTCCATTGCATGAATCATAGCTAAATTGAGCAACTTAGTGTCAGCATTCACTAAAAATCCAAATAACATCTTGAATTCCAGACAAACCTGTAATATACAAGAGCAGGATTTTATAACAGACTTTTTTCTTTGTCTCTGTTGTGCTTATCAAACAACAGTACCTTTCAACCTACTGAATGTATTCCCCAACAGAGACTAGGGAACCACTTAGAAATCAGAGATAGAATATCCAATAAGTAAACCACCCCTCTAACAGTGATATAATAATGTAAGAATTATAGAGCAAATAGGCATATACTAATCTATAAAGATATAAGGAAAATGCAAAGATTTGTCATCAAAACTTTAAAGTTCTTGCTTGTGTTTACATAAATAAAATATATCAAAAACTATATTATATACTGAAAAATAATTTATACTACACATATTATGTGGTAGGGAAATCACTGAATATGTTATCATAGATGGTGGTCAGTGAATGCCAGCAACTAATTGTTTGATTCATGACTTATTAATCCATGTCCTATCTCCAGCAAAGTGACTACTGCCTGTATGACCAAATTATTTACAAATTTAGCAAGCCCAATATCTTTTACTTCATTTTTTCACATAACTTGTTACCTTCTCATTTTCACGTAAACCTTTCTTAATACTATTTAACTCACATCTCCAGAAATAATGGTCCAGTAGTTGGCAATAGTTTGTTAAAATGTTATCAAATAAGAAAAAATATTATCTTACATAGTTTCAGTTATATAGTAAGCACCACAACTTACAGTTCTCACAATGGCAACATAACGGATAGAAAAAAAATGTCAGTTTAAGCATGCCAGTATATCTTTATCAATACTGTGGTTAACACTATAGCTTTTAAATGGAAAATAAAACATTAATTTAGCATAAACGGGATCTTAGCATACTTTCCTGGACACAGAGGAACATCAACATACATTTGAAATATAAAGTGAATTATGTCTACTGCAATTTATATTTAACCAGAAACAACAGTAATTATATTGAGGTATTTAGGCTTCAACACTTACCAGGTGCACAACTCTAAAAGTATATCTCATGCTGATGATGATTTCAACAACCTGTGACTCCAGGAAAATACATTACTAATTACAGTTAGAAAAAAATGCAAATATAATTGTATTAAATTAATGCGCTAAGATATTTTTTTATGGACAGCCATTACTTTCAATTATAACTCACACACTAATGTAAAGTAATGAAAGTTCTACAGCACATAAATATAACTCCACTTCAGAGAATGTGAGTGCAAATGTGAAGGAATCAAAGTAAAATGTACAGTATAGTATGTAAGAGACTGTACTCTTATAAACTTTAACCTTTAACTTGGCTGAATGTGACTTGCATCATCATTCAGCAATGGAAAAACTCATGAGCACAAGAAGAAATCATCAAACACTCAAGTGAGTGTACTTTTATATTATTTAAAATATATAACTTGTGCACAACTTTAGAACAAGCAATAAATAACTGTCCAGTAAAAAATAAAAATAAAATAAAGTGAAGCAATCAGCTACAATCTCTTGAATTTGAATATAAATTTCTGAGAAAAACACAAAGGCAAGAAGCAGTTGCAACCACTATCCCAACACACTAACAGCAACCAGCTCATCAAAGACCACAAATCTCCTCAATCATGGACAATCAATTGATACAGCAAACACAGGCATCCAAAAGGGAGCTTCAAGCTGCAAATCATCTCTCCATCATCCAAAATCTCATAAACACAAACAAGCATCACCATCATCCAAAAAATGTGAATGGGAAGACAAATATATCCTATATATAAAGTATTTCCCCTTTTCTTTCTTCTCACATTTTTTTTACTTTTTAAATAAACAGTAGAAATGTAATCTTATAATAAAACTATACAAGATATGTAATGCCACTAATAAAACAGTATATTAGTACTAAAGGATTAAAAAGGCTACTAGTATACTTAAATTTGAAAAGAGAAAATTGTAATATAAAAATTAAAACAGTATTGATTAATAGAAATCATAATGATGAAGTCTTTACCTTATTGTAAATCACTTTAGGAATACACCAAAGAAATACATGAAGTGCATTTATGTTCCTAAATACAATTTTAAATGATAGTTTCTATTATTAACTTGTTCAAACACGTCCTTTGCTACTCTTGTAATATTCAGTTCATTTACTCTTTTCTTTAAATATGTTCTTGTATAACTCATTATCACTTAAAACATAGTCATATTTGCTTTTATTTTCTTATATTTTTTCTGATGTTATACATCCATTTATTGATGCATGTCTCTTCAAGGAAGTTGGGGTCCAATCTGTCATTTCAGTGCTGTTAAGTATTTTGTTCTTTTTTATATATGACAAAGCATCTTCAAAAGTCTCAAATATTTTTGTCCATCTTGAAGGTACATATTTATTTTGGCAGGGAAAATAAGATAAGCTTTAATATTGGATTTTTTTACAGTGAGATGAAGACTTTTAGGTATAACAGATGAAGAAAATCATTGCCAAATCTGATAATGTTGTCTCCCATTTTTTTATAGGATGATTTTTCCAAGCAGTTTTTAGAACCAAGTTTTTATATTGACTAGAAATACATTTCACAATTATAGATCTAGGAGATGAATACTTCTTTTTAGAGTAACTAGTAGATAGAGATCTATGTGATCTTTCAATTCCAAAAGAGAGTGCTTGAGGTAAATTTAGGGCATCTGGTAACCACATATTTAAAAAATGAATTATATTCTCACCTTCATGTTTTTCAGGAACCCCATTATTCTAATATTTTACTATCTTGATCTATTATTTTATCAATAATTGTGTTGTTCTGAGCAACAATTAATGAATTTTGAATGATTCGTATTTTCAGTTACTCTATCATCTAAGGCTGTAACTTATTGTTCCATACTCAGGATTTGTTACTGTTGCAGTTTGATAATTTCATTTAATAATTCAATTTATTTCTTGTTTTCTTCTTTTATTGTGTCAACTTTGTTGTCAGGTTTATCTAATTTTAGAGGTAAGTCCTGAATAGTATTAAGAATAGATTCAAGCTCTTTTGTTACTGATAAATCCTGAGAAGACGTTTTAGTATGACTTATTCTGAAGAAAGCTGTATATCTATTTTGAAGGTTTTTGACAAGAACTTATTAGCTAAGTTTGTAGTTTTTAAGTATAACTCAAAGTAATAATATTACTTAATATATACAGCAACTTTGAAATGTTCTGAAATATGTTTAATGATAATGCCTGTCAGATAAAGAAAAAAAAAATAAGGAGAGCAAAAGCAGAGTGCTGCTAGCAGTTCACCATCTTGACAATGCCCTCATGTGAAAAGTTTTTGATTTGCCCTTCAACAAAAAGTTTATTTGAATTATTCATATATTTTAGGGAAAATGGGTTATCTTGGAGGGATTTTTATTTTGTTTCAAAATAAGGAAAAGGAATTAGAAATATGCTTTATTTTCATGTGGAGTTTAAGGCTGAATCCTATAAAAAGAGTAGTGTTAAATTGTAGGGTTGAAGATGGAGGTATGGAACTTATAAATCCATTTTTTTAGCTTTATTACGTTTATGTATTTATTTTTTAAGGTAAAGAGATTCAATCGTGATTGTGTAGAGAATTTGATATGTTAGATCTAGAAATGTTTGTGAGACAGAAAAACAAACAGCAGATTGAAAAACATATGTGGTAGAATATGATAACTTGATAAAGTGATGGAATTTGAATTACAAAGATGAAATTAAGACAAGAAAAATGGTATGAGAATATTATGGGAAATATTTTATTATGTGAAAGCATGGGAAAGTAAACAACTGGAAAATGGGGATGCTATTAAAGAAATGTTAAAGGTAGTAGGTTCAGGCATGATATAAAACTGAAATATTTTGTATGGCGACTTATGTGGGAACAATCTGTGAAGGTAGTTTTAACATATAAACAAAAAGGACAGAATGAGTAGTATATGCAATGTGAAAGGAAATATTAAGATGTTTTATATTGGAATGCAGTAGAATAAAAGTAGTTTGGGCTTTATATGAAAATAAGTTTTGTGAAATTGTAAGATATGAAATAAATATGGATATGCCAGTATATGGGTATTATGGGGAAAAAAAGAATATGTTAAAAGATCAGATTGATAATAAATATTACTTGGATTTCCTAGAATATGAGATTAAAAGAATTATTGTTTAATGAAATATGTGATAGGTAGAATGCTGTTGAGAAGATTAAAAATGGTTGTGGGTTAAGAGATTGGGAGTTTCATGTAATGTTTAAAGTTTTTTAGGGAATACAGTTTCTTATCTTGTCTGAATTTTTATATGGTTTTGAATGCATGTGTACATAAAAAGTGTATATAAATAAAGCCTGTACTCTTTTCATTAGATGCAGTGGCATCTTTTACATCCACCTCAACTACTACCAACTCAAGCAGATGGAACTTTAACAGCTCATCCGAATGATAAAAGATTCAAAAAAAGCAGAACCCCCCCCCCCCCATGTTGCCCTGCAGTATCAGCAATCCATCCACTGGGTGTGGGAAGAGAACTGTGCATGACAATAAATTCCTCAGTAGTTTCCATAGCCAGACTTTTTTTGCATTGTTTTTCTCCTTGGGAATAGAACTCAGCCTTCTGCTCCAGAGAAAAGTGTGCTACTTATTGCAGCATTGACAAAATAGAAATAAAGAAAAGACTGAGTATTTTACTTACTTGCTGAATAAGATTTCCATTTAACAGATTATAGGTTCATAGGTTCATAGGTAGGTAACTAGGCTATCAGCCCAAGGGCCTAAGCCTAGCCAACAAGGTTCCCTGGCTTACGCCACCCAAGAAAGTTATTTTCCTGTGCCACTGTCGAGCAGAGACACAGAAGTAATCCCCAGGGTGTATTTCCTATTTCCCATACACTCATCAAGATTTTTCTTGAAGAGTGCTAATGAAGAACTTTGCTTGACATAGATGGGTAGCCTGTTCCAGAGTATGGGAAGTCTCTGGGATAGGAATCTATCCCTCCAGCATTTCCTGTTTATTATGGTGACAAGATTTAGGTCCCTAGAGTGTGTAGCTAGGAGGGATTGGGATTTCTTTAGGTGTAGTATGTATAAAAGTAATGGAGCTTGCCTTCACATTGTATAGCCGCAAACTACAAACAAAACATTTTAGTTTTTCACTTAAGAACCTGGTTGCAAAGGCAATGAAGATATGTGAGTCACCAGACTGTTTTGCTTTATTTGGGTATAAACCTCTCTGCCGCAGGAAGGTAGCTACTGAACAAGCTGTTTGGCAGCCCACTGTGTCTTTTTTTCAGTCTTTGTAAACTTCAGACTATACCACATTAATTAAAACATCAGACCAAGCATCCAGCAGTGAAACATACTAATGCTCCCTAACTTATTTTTCTGCTGGTGCATTTCAAAATAAATATCTACTGATGGACAACTTCATGCCTACTCTTTACCAACATGGACTCTGACTTCTCCAAGCCCCAAAAAATAATAAAGGGTTATCAGAAAAATGGCTTAATACTTAGGAAAACTGGAACAGATTGTTAAAACCACAATGAATTCCAGTAGCATACTTCCTATGATATATTAATTTCTAACAAATTGGCCTTGTAGTTCTGATAGTGATCATGCCCTCTCTCTCTCGCACACACACTTCTCATTCACTTTGCCTCCAAGGCCATCTGTTTAAGTTAATAGCAGGGAAATAGATGTAATGTAAATGACACCTAGAAGAGAGAACAAAACAGTCTTCCAAGTGTGTTAGAATATTAGTGGCAAAGTCAATTAGACCAATAATTAGGAGAATCTGAAGAAGAGTACAACTGTGATGTGTCCAGAGCTAGTGTTTTCCTCAATGCTGTGGGAATTTAACTGATGGAGACTACACACCATGCTCATTATGAAACTCATGCATAAGCTCAATTCTTCCTTTCCCTTAATGTAAAAATGGTATTATTATTCCCTTATTACCTCAAATAATATAAGTATGCTAATGACAGCAGAGTGGAACGCTACACTGCAAAAATTCATGATAAATTCCCATTAAAAGAAAAAGAAAGGTTTGCAATATCTCCTCTGCTCAGGACTGTGGGGAGCAGCTTTTTGTGTAGGTAATGATCCTGAGAGGTGGACTGTGGAACAAGCTGTTATTAAAGGCGGAGTCAAAGCTTACACTTAAAGAACTGTAACAGCCGGACTTTTTTGCTAATTTCAAAGTTGTCTCACTTTATGAGTCAGTTATCTATGCAAGAACTTAAGATAGAGACTACTTTAATGGAACACTTTGATGAGTTGTAAGCAATGGATGTTGAAATTTCTGTGGTTTCTTAGAAATGAGTCTAGGCTGAAACTTGCATTCATTTCCTGGAGAGCAAAACTGTGGACCTCAAATACAGAGCTACAAGGAAAGATTCTCAGTTTAATGTGAACCCCTGGTAAAACTGAGGCCAATGACTGAAGATACATGGTCATTTTTTTTGCTGGCTGAATGAGCTGACTTTCAACAAAGCATCTTAAAACTATAGCGAGTGAAATTAAATTCTAGCCAGTTACTGAAGTCCTACTATATGTCGCCACATAGGAGAATAATGCTCAGAACACTGATCCAAAGGATCATTAGCATCCTGTCATGGCAGCTACACTCTCTAGGAATAGTGAGAATGTCTGTGTTTTGTTTTACTCCTTTTCTCCCTCTTCTCCCAGTTTGTGCAATCTTGGAATTGATATATAAGTAGGTGGGGGTGTTTAGGCCTTCCCTCACATCAAGGGTTGCAGGGAACCCTGCCTCCAGCAAAAAACTTATTTAGTTAGTTAGCAAGTTAGTTAGTTAGTTATCCAAGGTAGTACACTGATCACAAAAGACCATTTGCAGACATATAGCCCAAGTGAAGAAATTCACAAAAAATTAATAGAGAACAAATTCACAGTTGTGGACTATTCACATAAGGTATAGAATCTCATAGATAATCAAAATAACATGTAAATAGTATTAACAGAGTTAAAAAAACAAATATGGATTCATTTTAAAAGCAAATATGAGGGGGAAGCAGTAGGAAAGAATAGGCCATCAATGTAGAAGTGATGTAGGTGAGATGGGAGTTAGGTGATGTGTCCAGCTGAAAAACATTTACAGTGAGATTTTTCATAGAGGTGACTTTCTTTTGTTGTGCTTTGAAAGTGGGGAAAGAGGAGAATTCTTTTAGTTGGGGGTGGTGAGGGAAGGGGGGTTGCCAGACAGAGCTTTAGCTGGCTTTTGTAGTGCCTAGGGCTGATATTTTTACCAATTTCTAAAAACAGTATTGCAATATCAGAGTGTGTTTCTCAAATGTGAGCTACTGTTTTCAAGACAATTTCATGATGGAGATAATGTCTTCATCCCAATGTTCAGACTCAGCAAGTAAAACCAACCAAACAAAAAAAGTGTCAGCTGCTTTGCTGGTAACTTTAAGCTATGTGAGTATCCTCACAAGAAAGTAGTAGGTCTGGGCTAGACATAAACTAGTCAAGCCTTTTTCTGTGTCTTCTGTTTGGTTAAAACAAAATGAGAAAGTAGTACTGTCTTTGCAGTCCTGATCTTTTAATCAGAACCTATCTGAAGGGGAAGTGGTGGAAGTTTAAATAATATGTTTTTTTTCAAGTTCTAGTGTAATTCATTATGATTCCATCGTTTTTCTTTTTCTGTTGCCATTGAAGAGAGGGGATACTGCTGTTTTGCATTTTCTGGGTATGAGGCTGAGTCCCCAAGTACTTTCTTACTGTTATTTAACCAGTACACTGGAGTGGGGTATAAGGGGTGGCTATTGGTGGAGTCATTTACAGGAATGGTGACTGAATACTACTGGAAGTTATAATGATGTGAGGTATTGCCATTTGTGCCAGGGAGAATAGGGCAGTGCATGTTTAACATATGCCAGCATAGTTAGCTGAAGTTTTCTAAATAATTTTGTGTCATTTGACGATCACCCTGACTTGTACAGATGCTTATGTTAAAAATGTATCAACAGTGTTATTATAACTGATTCAATGTTTATGTTTAAACAAAGAATTCTGGAAAGAAACAGTAAGTTTTTGAAATTGTTCTACAGCTTTCAGATACTGCAACAGATCTTAGCAAAGCTCTCAGTATGTATTGTACCAGGGTCAGGTGATCAAATGTGATGTAATTCTTTAACCAGCACTATGAAGATGGAACTCACACAGCTGTTTGTTTTGTTTTTTTCTTTGGAACCTGATATAAAAGCTCTATGACAGTTATCACAGTCAGTTAGTTGTTAGCTGAGTTGAGTTCAGTTAGTTGGAAGCTCTTCACATTGCCTTGTTTAAGTCAGCATCACACACCTAATCTTGCCTTGCCTTGTTAATTAAGTTAGCTAGGGAACAGCTATTTTTTAGACAATCAGGAAATACAGTGAGATAAGTAGCGCTTTATCTGCATTTGTTTGAATTTGTCCAACTGTGCTATTTTTATTTCTCCTGTGATTGAAACGCTGGTGTTTATTATACTTACATATTTAGCATTCTCATGTTTAATATTTTATTATTTATTATTCAACATTTTTCATTGTGGCTGGTCTTTTAGAGAATACTTTTAACATCTTGAGAGTATTTGTGGTTATTTTATTGATGCTATGGCCACTCTGAAAAGCCTTGCTGCTTTAATTACACTCTACTATTTATATTAGAGCACAAAAAAATATACAACCCGACCAATAAGGTAGTTAACATAAAACTCAGGTATACTTTAATAAAAATGTGTACAAAGCATACTTTAATAAAAATGTGTACAAAGCAGACAAAAGATAAGTGCTTTTGCACAATGGTGCTTTTTCAGATCTATCAACAGACTCTCTTAACCTCTCTAACTGTACTATATCACAGTTCTCCAGCTACCTCTCTAACAGATTCCAGGCTGTGAGATGGCAATCCAACTTCTCTCCCTTTCTTCCAGTACAAACTGGGGTGCCCCAAGGCTCCATCCTTGGTCCCCTACTTTTCAACATCTTTATTAATGACCTCCACTCTTCTTGTCCACTCTCCACCATTATTCAATACGCTGATGACTCCACAATTATCTCCTGCACTGACAATATCGCACATCTTCTTATTCTCACCCAAGAATCTCTCCACTCCATTGAAAGATGGTTACTACCCACTAATTACTACTGAACCCAAAGAAAACTAAACTCCTTTTGTTTCTCCCTACCTTCCTTCACCATCACAAATCTTCCTTCTCTGTCTCCTCCCTGAATAATATTACCATCTCAACTGAACCCCACAACAAACTTCTAGGTGTTATAATTGATGACCATCTCAGATTCAATCTACACACTCAGTAATGCATTAAAAAGACCCACCAAAAACTAGGTCTGCTCTATAGACATGATAAATACCTTACAAATGCCTCCAGACTCTCCCTTGCACAAGCCTTTCTACTCCCCACACTGTTCTATGCTGTCCCTATTCTTACACACCTCCAATCAAATATTCTCACTAAACTAGAACTTACCTATAACAAAATAGTCTCGATTTGCCTCCAAACTACCTTACCGCACCCACCATTGCATCACCCTAAAAAATCTTCAGAGGCTTGAATTTCATCACCAAATCCTAATACCACAGCTTCTCTTGGATCATTCAGTCTTACATCAACCTTCTTCCTGTCCTGCTCTCTCCACTCTCATCCAGTCCTATACTCCCAATTGCTCTGTCCGTAACTCTCAGTAGAACCTATTGCAAGTCTACATGCCCAACAAAAATATTGGTAAATTAGTTTATAGCTATTCCATAACAAATGCCTGGAACAAACTACCCCATAATGTCAGAGGTATCACTAACCCTAACACCTTTAAAATAGCAATTAAAGACTACTACCACAAATCATGGTCATATCCCTGCCATGACCCAACATACGCTACCTTCCATACTAGTCCTTTCATAGGTTTCCTACCTATTCTCTTTCTTTCTTGCTTTTATGCCATATACTTTTCTTCTGTTACTCTTCTACTCTATACTAGCTTCAATCATATACTTTAGTCTTTTTTTTCATCTCCTATACTCTCTGCTTTGTGCTTTTTCTATATTCCTCATTCCCTTACTACAATTTTCTTCCTAAAAGTACTTAAAACTGATCATACTGATATTTACAACATTTATGTAGATACTCATTATCCTGTTATTGTCCCTGATGATAAATATCTCAGATACTTGTACTTTATTTTCTACAGAATGTGTTTCTTATGTAAAACTTAAATAGTTATGTACAATTAAGCTAGTTATTCACTGTTTTTTTTATTTCTTATTCACTGTTTTTTTTTTCTCTTGCAACAACTGTCTGTGTTAATTAATGTATATCTAATGTAATATTGAAGCTTTTCTCCTTGGTTCTCTGCTGAAAAAGGGATTTTTCCCAGTCAGACCAACCCAATTAACAAATGTTAAATAAAATAAATAAAAATAATTAAACAGCTTTTAGTATTTAAACTTAAGACAGCCAATCAAAATATACAACACACCAAAATATTAATTAATGATGTAATGGCCTGACTTTCAAGACCAGTTTTAAACGTACATGGCCATTCAAGCCAGGGTTCTTATCAGCTTGCAGACAAGCTATCCATTTTAATTCAACCAACTCAGTTTTATTCAAAAGATTACCACCCCTTTTATTAAAAGGTACAGTTTCTAATACAGTAAATATAAAAGACTGGCCAGTATTGATCTTAATATGCTTATATAAAGAATTAAAGTAATTCTTATTCCTGATGTCTCTGAGATGCTATAAAACATGGTCTTTCAATAGTCTATTAATTTTCCCAATGTAGAATGCTTCACATAAACTACAGTTGGCTGCATATATCAAAAATATTGGTTTTACAATCTGCATAGGAAATTACTTTTAAAAACCTTATGAGTTATGGGTATCCAAAAACATTTCTACAGGACATCAAATGACAAGCTTTACAAGCCTAACAAAAAAATGTCCCCAGCCTCTTGGACTTACTAACATGTTTCTTATGAGAACCATAACACAATTGTCTCTTCATAGAGAGGTTATTTTTAAAAGCAAAGCTGGGTTTATCTCCTACCAATTACCTAACCCTACTATCAGAAATAAGGATCGGACAATTTCTGGCAACAATATCACATACTATACTGACATCACTACCGTATGTGAGGGGGTACTCTACATATGGGGTGATAAACTTTATGTCTATGCATATTTTTCATAGATCTTTTCAAATAGGATTCACTATCTAATGACCTCATAAACATAATCGCGGATGAAAAATGTTCAATTTCTTGCTTACAATAAATTCTTTGCAAAAATGCAGGTGATAATTTATCAATAGCCTGCAAGATCTCAGCATCATCGGAGTAGAGTCTTGAGGTTCTAAGAAACTGGCTTTTCAAAATGTTTCTAAAAATATAAGGTGGATGCATAGTGGAATTTTGAAGTATACTATTTTTCCAACAGTTCTTTCTATGTAGTGAAGTTTCAATGGTACCCTTCTCATGAAATATTAAAGAGACATCAAGGAAATCAATTGTCTTACTAACAAATTGTACAGTAAATCTGAAACATTGACTACTATTTTCTAGGTAGTAAACAAAACTATATAAAAGATAAACTGGTGAGTTACACAAAATAAAAATATCATCAACAAAATGCTTATAAAAAACGAAGTGAGAACTAAACGCATTATTAACAAAAACAACTTCATGTTCCCAATCGACTAAAACTAGGTTTGCATAACTGTTTGTACAAGGTGTTCCCATAGCAACACCTAGTTTCTGCCAATAAAATTCTCCTTCAAACATAAAAATATTATAACCTAAAATAAATTCTAACAGAACACAAACTAAATTAATATGACTTTTACTAAATCACTGTTCCTACTTAGAAAACTATTAATATATTCCACACCAAAATTATGAGGTATAACACTGAATAAAGTACAGATGTCAAGAGTCACAAAAAGCAACTCATCATTAAAATGTTCACTGCAGGTAACACAATCACCAAACATCCATAAAAATTCTTCAGTGTCTTTCAGGACTGCTGGTGCCTTATATAACCACATCTTCAATTGATGTTCAACAAAGATGGACAATGGTTCCATAATCCATCCACAGCCCAAAACAATAGGTCAAATTGGAGCATTTAAAGAATCTTTATGTATTTTTGGTAAACAGTGGATAGATGGGTCCAATGAATGACTCACAGAAAAGTATTCAAACAATTCTTTAGGTAACATCTAAGCCATAAAAAGATCACAGAGATTGTCATTAACTTCCTTAATCAACATATCAACGTCTGTCTTTGTAATGATCTTATAAGTAGAATCATCGCTAAGCATAGTGCTCATGCTATCCACATAATAAACAGTATCTAAAATAATGACTGAGCCTCCCTTTTCTGCTGGATGAATAGAAATATATTTTGTTCCAAAGCCAACCTCTCTTGCTGTGTTAAATTATAAAACAAAGTACGATGTTCTTCATTTAGTGCTTTAAATACATCTGTCTGACATAGTACTTCATAAAGGCTTCAAATAAAGGGCTAAGTTGGAGGTTGAACAAACTGGGCTTCTTAAAATAAGATACATTCTCATCCACAACTGAGGGAAAAATGTAGCTTCAAAGCTACTCCCCTTGCAAACAATCTGAGATCAATAATAACATTACTAATTAATTTTTGAGGGTTGTGCCGGAACAAACGAAAGCCCTCTATTTAACAGCGATACTTGGGCTTCAGTTAAAGTAACAATTGAAATGTTATGTACTAAACAACCCATATCACTTACATGTGGTTCATGTTCTGTAGATAGCGTTCATGCAACATTTTTCGCCTTTTTTGTCCTTGGCTTGTGGAACGTCCTCTTGTCATTGTCTGAGGCAGCTTTACCAGAAAAGGCAAATCAGAAAAGGTTTAAAAAAAAACAATAGAATTCCCTTGTGAAGCCTTATTGAACTATCATCCTCAGTCAGTGAATGAGATTTCTCAGCCGAAAGGGGGCCATTGAAAGTGTTCTGAGAGGTCTTTAGTCTGGCCCCTCCTTCTATATTATGATTGGATACAGTCAATAAATTAGAACTAATGGCAGATCTCTCAGCCGCAGCAGTACCAACAGAACAAGAGGCTCCTCCTAGTTTGGTAGTAGATTGCAAAGTAATTGGTCCACTAACCATTTCAGTAACTGGAATTGCACCTTTAGAGGTATGTGGCTATAGAAAAATATGGCCCTGTTTAAAGTCCATGAAGTCTCTCTCAAGCTTCATTTTCTTTTATTGTTGAAACCAATCATTGTAAGAAGTTACATTTAACAGAACATCATCTATTTTAGCAAGGAAAGGTTCTGTGTTGCATTTTGCCAAAAACTCACTCTGCATACTTTCAGTTTTAGTCACCAGTTCTTTCTCAACGGGTAAAAAGAAATCAATCAACAAATGAATATAGCTGAAACTCTGCTCAATGTTAAGAGCCTGCCATTTACGTAACAATTCTGGAAAAGCATCTTGATATGTAGATATACGAAGCACCCAGAGGCCTACAAGTTTCCAGGTGCATATGCTGCCATTGCATCCTTTATAGTTTGTACAATGAATTTTCATAGTCCTTTAATAAAAGCACAGAAACATCCCTGCCACTAGCTTCATCTTGTTCGACTAACATACCAGTGAGGTGAACACCCAAAAGATGACTCTTGTTGGCATTAACAGCTCTGCTGAAATGTCCACGGTAATGTGAACCATCGGTTGGATGATAATCCAACTCCAAGTCAAAACCTTCTGCCATGTGTTGCCACAAAAATCACAGAAAAATTATAATAAATAAAGAAAAGCAAGCAACCAAAGGTCATTCTAGTATCACAAGAGATATCAGAGCACAGAAAAAATACGATCCGACCAACATGGCAGTTAGCATAAAACTCAAGTATACTTTAATAAAAATGGATACAAAGCAGACAAAATATAAATGCATTCGCACAATGGTGCTTCTTCAGATCTATCAACAGAATGAACAGTTTATAGTATTTAAACTTAAGACAGACAATCGAAATATACAGCACATCAAAAAATGAATTAATGATGTAATGGCCTGGCTTTCAAGACTGGTTTTAAATTTGCATGGCCATTCAATACTATTTGTATTAGTATTGATTTTACTCAGTATAATTGGATACTCTTGTAAGAACCTGAGAGTAGTTGACTGGTGACAGCGGAGTTACCTTATAGTCTGGGCAGAAGGGGTAGCGCTAGTAAATCTGTACCAGCCTTTCCAAGGAGTGAGAGTGTGTGTGTGCGTGTGTGTGTGTGAGTGTGTGTGTGTGTGTGTGTGTGTGTGTGTGTGTGTGTGTGTGTGTGTGTGTGTGTGTGTGTGTGTGTGTGTGTGTGTGTGTGCGTGTGTGTGTGCGTGTGTGTGTGTGTGTGTGTGTGCCAGCTACTTGGAACTGGGACTCAGTGCTCCAATGTGAGCCTTGTGGGGGATCTGTAGAGACACAGAGTCCAGTTCCATGTCTTGAGTGAGTTCCCTGTGTGTACTTGGGGGAAATTGTGCTTGATGCAGAAAACTACATTTGAAATACTGTGCCAATCCACCCCTGTTTTTAGTGACCATTTCTCACTGGTGTCAGTGGTGAGGATTGAGGCTCCTTGATTACTCAATCGGGATAGAGAGGCCATCACATATTGATGTCAGAGTGGTGGGATATTAATTGAACTTTAGGAGCCTGTAGGCAGTTGTCACTGAAGGCATGTGTACTCCCAACAGCCACAAGGTAAACATTCAGAGTTTCATTTTCACAACAGTTTTATTATTTTTTTGTTAATTTAGTTTAGTCAGGGGAAAGCAGGCATAGATATTAGCAGAGGATTATTGTAAGCTGGCAAAGAACCAGTTAGCCAAGTTGTGCAAAGCCAAAGGACTGGCGCATGCGAACCAGACTAAATAGGAAATTATTTCAGCCTTAATTGCAGCTGCAGTGCAGACCACTGGCCAGGAGCACAACCGGTCTAGTGATGGAGATGTGCAGCCTTTAGAAACAAGGCAGTTTTCCTTTTCCTCAGAGGACTTAAAAATCCACCTGGAGTTAAAGATACTTGAACTGGAGGCTGAAGAAAAGGAGAAGCAGCGTCAGCATGAACTGTGATACTGGCAGATCAAAGAGAGACTGCAGCATTTGGAAATTGAAGAAAAAGAGAGACTGCCACATTTGGAGATAAAAGAAAATGACAGAGGTAATGGGGAAGGGAATTAATGGACCCCAGAAGCAATAAAGGTCAGTCAATTTCTTCCACAATTTGCAGAGGGGGAATGACTTTGATAGTTTTGATCATATATTTGAAAGAGTATGTAAACAGTATAAAGTTGACCAAGAGCTCTGGGTACAGTTCCTGACCCCCTTACTCCATGGTAAAGCTGTAACTGCTGTTTCTAATTGTCTGATGTGGATTGTTTAAACCATGATAGAGTAAAATAATGTTCATTGAACTGTTATAAGTTAACACCTGGAGCTTACAGAAAAAAAGTTTTGTGAGCATAGATGCAAGGCAGATGAAAGTGTGTGCGATTATATTGCTGAGTTAAACACTTATTTTCATAGGTGGGTGAGTGGGTGTCAGGTCACCACTTTTGAAAGACTGGCAGACCTTTAGGTGAGGGAACAAGCCTTTAGCACCTTGCCTGACGACATGAGAATCTGGTTGGCAGAATGAGAATGAAACTCTGCAGATGAGCTAGGGAAGAAAGGGGGTCTATAGATAGAAAGCAGTGCACTACTGCACAAGAAGGGGATACCCAGAGCTGAATGTCGGTATAAGGGAACCCATAGTGGGCAGCCTAAATCAGCCCAGCAGACTCTATCGGTAACAGGGGAAGCCACTATAAACATCCAGGAACAGGGGTTATGTACTATACAAATGTCCACTGAAGCAAGGTGGGGAACAAAAGGTGAGGGAGCCACTAAAGTGGGAAAAACAACATGCCAGTAGTATGTTGTCTGGAGACAATGGGGGTACCAAACTATCACTGGAGTTTGTATCCTATTTTAGTGGATGGAAGACAGGCCACTACTAAGAGAGACACAGCTTCTAACATAACTATTGTAAAGCCTGCAGTGGTTAAGAAGGAGCAGTACTTGTTTGGGCAGTAATTCTAATCAGAGCTTTAGGAGGGATCCCATTCCAAATACCTTTGGCCAGAGTTCACCTTGACTGGGAGGATGGAAAAAGAAGCAATAATGTATCTTTGTTTGAGGATATTCCTGCAGATGTCTTCATAGGGAATTATTTTGATAATGCAGTAGCTTGTGTGCATGCAGTTACATGCAGTCAGGCTTGGTGCCAGGCCTGTAGGTCTGGTAGCCTGGGGGAGACCCAGATATACCCCACACCTGAAGGTAGGGCAGATGATGTTGCTATTTCAGTCAGAGAGTTACCTTATAGCAGTGAGCCTGAAAGTGAGCCACAGTGGCTGGTAGGTACTGATATTCCTGTGGACAGAGTGACTGCAAAGAGAGACGTGAATGATAGTACCCAGGCTGACAGTGAGGCATCACTGTCAGAAGATGCTGGGCTTCCTGTGGAAGGGGAGCAGGGAAAGGTCACAAAAGCAGAGTTGAGACTGGCTCAGCTTTCAGACCCTGCCTTATGAAGCCTGAGGGAGGTAGCTAAGGAGACACCTGATGCTCAAGGAAAAGGTAAGTTGTACACTGGAACAAAGGGTTACTGTATAGAGAGTGGACTCCTGAGGGAGGGCTAGAGGATGATGTAATACAGCAGTTGGTAGTACCCAGAGACTAACATCTGGCACATCTAGCGATAGCTAATTACATTCCTTTTGCAGTTTATATGGGCATAAAGTGTACCAAGAGACGTATTATGCAAAACTTTTATTGGCCTCAGATTGCAAAGGATATAACAGGGTACTGTAGGAACTGTTAGCAGTGCCAAAAGGTAGACAAAGCAGGGGACAAGGTCAAAGCTCTGTTGATGCCTTTGTCTGTAATTGAGGAGCCATTTCATAGGGTAGCTATGGATATTGTGGGGCCTCTGAGTAACTCAATTTCCACACTGAAGAAGTATATCCTGGGGGAGGTAGATTATGCTACTAGATAACCTGAGGCAGTGGCTATGTCCTCCATCAAGGCAGAGAAGGTGGCAAATGCTTTGATAGAGATTTTCAGCAGGGTAGGTTTTATGAGAGAAATACTAACTGACAGATTTGCCAATTTAATGTCAAACCTGCTGGCTTGTCTGTGGAAGTAAAGACCACCCTCTATCACTCCCAGACTAATGATCTTGTGGAGAGGTTAAACACAACACTAAAGACCATGCTACATGCATTTGCAGACCAGTGTAGTAAAGAGATGGTCAAATATTTGCCCCATCTACTGTTTACATACAGAGAGCTACCCCAAGAATGCACAGGTTTTTCGCCATTTGAGTTGCTGTATGGGCATAGGGTTAGAGGCCCTTTAGATTTGATTCATGATGAGTTGGAGCATGAGTGTGAATCCTACAAGGAGTCTGTTGTGACAATATCCTAAACCACAAGACAAGGCTTAGGAAGTTCATGGGCTTGGCCAAGGAGAAACTGGAAGGAGCCCAACAACAGAAAAAGGTCTGGTATGACAGGAGTGCTCAAGCCCAAGAGTATGCTGTGGGACAGTAGGTTATAGTGCTCATTCATGTCAGACAAAATAAGCTGCAGGCAACTTGAGAGGGACCCTTCAACATGGTAAGGAAGGTCAGCAATGTCAAAAACAGGGTAAACCTGCTACACAGGTGGCAGAGGCACAAATTGAACTATGTTAACATGATGAAGCCTCAGTATGTCAGGGAAGTCCTTGGCAGACTGTAAAGGGCAGGATTGACCACTATGCCCAGAAAGTGTCAGGTGGGTATGACAGAAGTCTCCTACGTGGGACATAGAATGGGGAGTGGTAAGATTAAGTCAGAACCTGCCAAATTGGAAGCTATTCAGGTGTCTCCTGCCCCTGTTACCAAAAAGTAGGTGAGGGTATTCTTGGGGACAGTGGGGTACTATAGAAAGTTTGTTCCCAATTATAGTACAAAAGCTGCTCCTCTCACAGACCTGACAAGGAAAAACAGGCCAGATAAGGTATTGTGGACCCCAGCCTGCGCACAGGCATTCCAAATGCTTAAAGGGGCTTTGGGACAACCCCTGTGTTGGCTAGTCCATATTTCATCAATGCCAATGCAGTTGGACTCTCAAGACAGGCTATAGGTTAATGTGTTCTGAGACAGGCTCCTCCCCCCTTCCTCTCAAGCATAATTTTCCCAGGGTCACTTGAAAAGCTAGCTTGAGTCTTCAAATGGGTGGAGAGATGTGATGATGTGAGGTATTTGCATCTGTGCCAGGAGAATAGGGCAGTGCATATGTAACATATGTCAGCATAGTTAGGTGGAGGTTTCTAAATAGTGTTGTGTCATTTGACTATCACACTGACTTGTACAAATGCTTGTGTTAAAATGTATCAACAGTGTTAATATAACTGATTAATTGTTTATGTTTATACAAAGAATTCTGGACGGGAACAGTAGAAGTTTTGAAATGGTTTTATAGTTTTCAGATACTGCAACATATCTTAGTAAAACTCTGTGTGTGTATTGTACCAGAGACAGGTGATCAAATGTGATGTCATTCTATAACCAACACTGAGAGGATGAAAATCACACAGCACTTTGTTTTGTTTTCTTTGGAACCTGATAAAAAAATCTATAACAGTTATCGCAGTCAGTTAGTTGTTCGCTCAGTTCAGTTCAGTAAGTAGGAAGCTCATCACCTTGCCTTGTGGAAGTAAGCATCTCAGCATAATTTGCCTTGCTGTGTCAGTTATCTAGGGAACAGTTATTAGACAGTCTGGAAATATAGCAAGATTAGTTAAGTAGTGTGTTTTTTCTGCATTTTTTTGAATCTGTCCAACTGTGCTATTTTTATTTCTCCTGTGATTGAAACTCTGGTGTTTATTATACTTAGATATTTGGTATTCTCATGCTTTCTATTTTATTATTTATTATTAAATATCCATGTACCTTTCATTGTGGCTGGTTCTTTAGAGAATACATTTAATATCTTGAGAATACTTGTGCTTATTTTAGTGACACCTTGGCCACTGTGAAGAGTCTTGCTGTTTTAGTTACATTCCACAATGTATATTAGTAGTATTGATTTTACTCAGTATAATTTGATACCCTAGTAAGAGCCTGAGTGTAGTTGACTGGTGGCAGCACAGTTACCTTACAGTCTGGGCAGAAGGGGTACAGCTAGTAAATCTGTACCAGCCTTTCCCAAGTGTGTGTGTGTGTGTGTGTGTGTGTGTGTGTGTGTGTGTGTGTGTGTGTGTGTGTGTGTGAAAATCAACTACCCAGGTGTGGGTATCAGCTACTTAGAAATGGGACATGGTGCTCCAAAGTGAGTCTTGTTTCCTATCTGGAAAGATAGAGAGTCCAATCCCAGGTTTGGAGCGGGTTTCCTGTGTGCTTTTTGGGAAACATGTGCTTGATGGAAAAAGCTACATGTGAAATATTGTGTAAATCCATTCCTGTTTTTAGTGACCATCTCTCACTGGTGGTGAGGATTGAGGCTCCTTGATTATTGTCCCAGGCTAGAGAGGTCATCAGAGAAGTCATGTACCACAAATGGTAAAAAT